>NC_136385.1:85656228-86233728 GCF_965140285.1 Lepidochelys kempii | reverse complement strand
CAGCAAAATGCAGTAGAAGTTTTCTCAAAATGTTAATAATAACCTCTGCTCTGACTATCCCCTGTTAGGAAGAAAGGTGACTCAGTCCCTTTGCTAGCTAGCTGTATTCTGAGCCTCTTCGCCAGGTGTGTTGAACTGTATAAAATTATGGACAATTTCCCACAGGAACAAATATGAAACTATTGTACTAAAGACAATTTTCTTAGAAGATCAGGTGAACTTGAACCCTCCTCCAGAAAAGACAAAAAAAAAAATTCAGTGGTGCTTCCCTATAAAGTGTATTTATTTCCCTTTACGTGGTGAAATTTCTATGGCAGTGGTTCTCAACCAGGAGTCCAGGGCAATGTTCCCTCTAATTTTTGACAGGCCGTGTGTGCAAAAAATTTCTTCTGTGCAAATTTTTGTGCGCGCGGTGTTTTACCTTGTGCGTGGGGCTTAGGATGCACAGCTTAGAGGGAACAGTGGTCCAAGGCCCCCTGGGTGGCCACGAGAAGGTTTCAGTGGGTCTACCAAGCAGGGCCAGCATTAGACTTGCTGCGACTCAGTGCAGAAAGCCGAAGACCCACCACATGGGGCTGAAGCCTGGGGCCCTGAAGGCTGCCACCCAGGGCCGAAGCCAAAGCCTGAGCAACTTAGCTTTGTGGGATCCCCTGTGGTGTGGGGTCCTGGGTAACTGCCCTGCTTGCTGCCCCCTAATGCCAACCCTGGCTTTTATATGCAGAAAAACAGTTGTGGCACTGGTGGGCCGTCGAGTTTTTATAGCATGTTTGGGGGACCACAGGAAAAAAAAAGTTTGAGAACCCCTATTCTATGGCATGCAGGCATTTCTCTGGATGCTTTTCAAGTCAAAGCAGAAGGAAATCATGAAGTGTACACAGAACTATCTCCTCAGGTGCAGAAAAGTATAGTAGTAACACCATTCCGTTTTAGAGGTAAGGTTAGCCATTGCTTTTTGTTTCTATAAAACTGCCTTAACCAACTCCAATGTTACCAAAGTACTTTGCACTACAGTAACATACGATCAGAGGCAGATATGAAAAAGCCAGAGTGGGACATTAATTTTTTGTTTGGATACCTTTGTCACACTAAAAAAATCCCTATCAGAAGGTCAGAAATAAATCGACCAAGATATGTAGCAATACTACAAATGCCCTTCTATTTTCCTTAAATAGAATGTTTCTTTACAGCAAGTAATTTGAGCCAAATCCTGATTTATACCTTTTCTGTAGCATTGATTCTAGAACGTCCCAGGTCTTCTTGGGCTCCTCACTCATGGAGGGAAAACCAAATCCTAACATTGGGTTACCCCTTAGCAGCAACTGTGTAATAGTTAGGAAGCTGAGACTGAGCCGAGACCTGGATTCTAGGACTTGCTTCCCCATGTGTGCCATAGCCAATGAAGGAGTGAATACTCTATGATGATGATGATGATGTATTACCATATTGCCTACGAGCCCTAGTTATGGACAAGGACCCCATTGTGCTAGGTGCTATACAAACACAGAACAGTGGTGTGATATAAAGTTTTACTGGCAGAAGTTTTGAATGGCCTTTTGCACTACACACCATTATGCATTTTGTATGTGCCATGTATTTAAAAGAAAAATCATTTGAGAAATGTTTTAGAGAATAAAAAGAACATACTATATTTTGAATTTCCAAATGATTAAAGTCAGGCATCCTTAGTACCATGAATACAATTGAGCAAACCTCTAGGAAAAGGGGCAAAACAGCTAATCAATTAAACAAAACTCTACAAATTATGTCAGATAACTTTCCCATACATTATAACATCATGATTTTAAGTCACCTGTCTGTTGACACAAGAGGGCTAGAAGCAAAGTGCTATCCAGCTCTAGTGGGGGATTCTAATGTCAAAAAAACCTTCTATTTGCATCCTGACAGGTAATGAAATATTGTACCTTAAATCTGCCAGTGTTTCAGTATATCGTCATTGATATTATAAATTTCCTTCTCTGTACGATAAAACTTTTAATAACTGAATAAGTCTTTAGAGAAAATTTTCTGCACTGAAAACTTTTGAGGTAGATAAAAGATAAGGTCTTAGCCTCAATACTCCCCACGTTAGCAAAAAATATTAATTCACCTTCATGAAACCAAGCTTTTACCTCAGTTACTTTTTTTCTTTTTTCTTTAATAGGCAACAAATGTCTATCTCCTACACAAGTGGGGCGTGTCTGAATTGGCAGGGGAGAGGCAACTGGTGGGATCCTGGGAAGAGAAAGAAAGGGTGGGGCAGCTCAGCCTTTCAGAATCCTTCTCCATCCCATCCAGAACACACCTGGAGACTACATCTGGATGGAGAGGCTTGCTGACTGGCAAGTCCTTGGGGGGGCAGGGGGAAGGGAGAGATGGCTGGCTCTCCCCCTTCCTCCCCATGGGTAAAGCCTTCTTGAGCGTTCAGCAGCCATCTTGCTGCAGTTGTTGTTTTGTACTCTATATGCTATAACTGAAGTATAATTTTAACTGTATTTCCAAGATGATGTGGATCTGATTGAATATTTCCTTTGGGGTAAGGCTGGCAAGGTTTACTGGGTTTATTTGCTTTCCTTAAAGACTCCCGAAGGCTCAGTTTTAAGTTAATAAGGAATAAAGACAGCAATTTAGAAGTTGTAAGCTTAATATATGTAGTTTGTGATTTTGTTGGAACTTCTATCGAGTATCCAGTGTGAGTGAGATGCTCAAATGAGCCAGCTCCCAAAGGCCAACTCAGGTAAGAGACCTGAGAGAGTGCTGGTAGACTCTATTATCCTGCAGAAACAACAGGAGACCATAAGTCTTCTGTAACTAAGATATCAGTCAAGCATGTTTCATTCCCTCCCACAGTGGGAAGATTTAGAGGTAGGCTGAAGCCCATGGGTTGGGTTGAAGAAGGCCAACTCTAACTATTGTTTACATTGTCTGAGGCCATGTAACACACACAAAGTACCTAGTATTTTAGGGGGCAGGCGGTTTAGCCTATCCCTCATTAAAGTTAATAAAGCTGCAACTCGTTGCCTTAAATCCATTTCTTTTTCCATGTTTCATTCTCTTGTCCTGATTAATTTGCCTAGTCCTCAGTGAGGAGTACCTAGTGTTAGAATTTTAAAGGGTAAAGTTCAGCACTTAAAGTAGTTATATTTATTAGAAATCTTTTAAAAATGTACTTAAAATAGGAAGAGTGTTTTGTTTCCCTCACAGTTGTATAACTCAAAGATTGCTCTGAAGGAATTTCTTTCAAACTTTCATCTCTGGCCTGAGATCAAGCATGGGGACATTCGAACTAAAGTATACTATTCCAGAAACATTAGTATATTACATCAAGATTATAGTGAAAGTGTTTATGTATATTGGGTAGTGCGAAAGCACTTCTACATTTTTCCTCTCTCTCCTAACGTAGCTATATAGAGACTGTTCACACACAAGAGTGAGTGTGAGAGAGACAGATCAAAACCAAAAATCATGGTGCCAAATTCCTACAATCATAGTCTTTAGTATGTATTGTGAGAGACAAATAAAACCCCTTAGTACGTTTTGATAATTTACCCTTGTTACTGTGTAGAAGGTACATGATATTTTACCCACATATAACAGAACTGAGCAGAACTAAACCAAGGTTAAATGGTTATTGTACCTTTTTTCTTTAAGTCAAATAACTTCAAGAAATTAATCAAATATAACTTCTTTAGTGTAACTGGTGTGCTGAAAAATAATACGAGCAGTCATTGTTTTCCCTGGTAGAGATTTAGGACAGTTACATTACTGTAAAATATATCTGTGTTCATGGCTGTCAGAAGAAATCCTAACAAAATCCATACATTTGCCATATCCATTACCAGTGTAAAGAATTGCTTTGAAACGTCTGATTTAACTGTTATACACCTTCTACTTCCTCATTGAGCCATGGACAGTTCCAGTCTTGTGCTGAAATGCCTTTGTATTGGTAAAGAGGACAATGATATAACACCCCCAATTTAACAAGTGTTGTTAGAACTTGGTAATGTAAACATAGGAAAGCAGTTGTACTTAAATCACATTTCAGTGTGAGGACAATTGGTGTGCAGAGCTGTTCATTAGATCTGTTGGTTAAAGCAGACTAACTAGAAAAAGAAAGTCTATTGAAAATACATTAGTAGAGATTATTATTAGACAAAATGCAAATAAATAAAATACTATGGTTAAATTTAAAGCTCCTGCAGAATAGTAGTAGGAAGCTCTCTCTCGCACTCCTGCAATATGTGCATCTAAACATTATCTAGTATGAGAAAAGCAAGTTTTACTGCAATGGTATTCAACCAATATCGTTTACAGTATGATCCCAATGTAACTATGGTGAAACTGAGAAAAGACCAGGCAAAAAGGGCCAAACTGCTGTTTTGAACAGAGCACTTTGGCATTGTGATTAAGGGAGTGGTCTTGTAGTCAGGTCAGTTCTTAGCTCTGTCCTAAATTTCCAGTGACTTTAGGTGAGTCTCTTAATTTCACTCTGCCTCATTTCTCCATCTGTAAATAAGGATGGTAATTCTTTCTTATCCCGCTCCTTTCTTTGTCTTGACTATTTAGATTATAACTCTTCAGACAAGGGTCTCTCTTACTATGTGCATGTACAGTGCTTAGCAAAATGAGGCCCCAATATTGGTCGGTGCTTGTAGGTACTGCTGTAATACAAATAATAATAATAAAAAACATGTTTGTCTCCCAAAGTGAGAGTCAAATAGGGTTTATTCTTCACCTCTGTCAGGTTGTGTCTAAATTACAATCTTCATTTATGTAACCAATTCATTCAGGTAGCCCCCTCATTATTGAACTACAAGAACTGGTTCAGCTCTGATGTCATTACACTTCATACTGTATGTCACTGCATAACTACACTATTAAGTGTAATGACATAAAAGCTGAACCAGTTCTTGTCTTTTGTTTAACAATGAGGAGATAAAATCGTAGCTATTCATGAGTGCAAAAGCCAAAACAAAAAACAAACAAAAAAACCCAACAAACAGAAAAGGCAAGTCGTTAGTTGTAAGAACCTACACATAAATTAAACCTTGCCTAAGATGTATTGATTTTCTGTGGCCTTGCCTAAAGAATAACGTCAAGCATGCTGACAATCCATTAGGTTCAGCATGCAAAATCTACTTAGAATTTTTTTCTTTCCTGAAAGATATACTACTATCAGATTCTGATCTCAACTACACTAGTGTAAATCAGAAATAATTCCACTTTGAAATGGAGTTACACCAATGTTAACCAGTATATGTGATCAAAGCATCAAGACACTGCATACTGTAAGGCATGTACAGTATTAAAAGTGAGTAGGAAAGCTTATATTTTGAACAAATAAAATTTTTCCCAACTTTTTGTAGTGTCAATCTATTACTGAAAGCATGAAATTGGTCAGAGCGGTGCTATTAGGTGATAACAATTGTAATAAAAACTCTACTTACATAACAAGTATAAAATTTATGTATACTTCTTAACTTGATATAGTACAATACCATCTACTGTAGCTAGACATATAACTAAGAAGGTTTTCGATTAAAAAAAAATCTGGTTAACAAGTGTCAGTGTCAATTCTGAAAAGCTGTTAAAAGGAATAACCTCAAATTTCTCGATATTTTTCTATTAAAATGCTCACATTTTAGAACTTTAAAATCCTAATGCAACATATTTTTCTTTTGATTTACAATACAAAAAGTGATTTCAAAAGAAGCCAGTATTTTACATCACATTCCACCGTGATTTATAGATGCTTCTTTCAAGCCTATAATCAAAACAATTATTTTACCCTGAAAAGATCTCTCTGCCTACACTGATGGTTTCCAGTGTGCAAGAGAAACAAAGATAGACAATAACATTTTTGACAGAAAAATGTAGCATATGGAATAATGTAGTTAATTCTTAAACATGCAATTACTTTGTTTTAGCAAAATGCCACAAAGATACCTACATGTCTGTCCTGTCTTCCTTCTAATGATAACATGGCTATGGACAGAAAAATCACTCCATATAATGGTCCTCACTTGGGGTTTGGTTGAGAATCATGGGCTATTGGTAAAGGCCACAATCCCTGACTGGCAGGAGGGTTGTGGGGAGGGGAGCCTGGACCTTTCCACTTCACTGGGCTTCAACCCAGGGCCCTATGGGCTACCAGTGATCTGGCAATTGAGCTGCTTAAGGCTTTCCTCCCTGGGGCACTTGCTCTCGTTCCCCCCCCCGATCAGCTTAGTTCAAGGCTTTCTCCTGTTGGGGAAGTCCAAATCAAGTAAATAAGAGGGGGTTACCCATGTCCAGAATCCACAGGTGCGGGAGAGGGGGTTACTTCCCTCTGATTGTTTCTGGGGTGGGTCTGCTCTGTCCTCCAGGAGGGCTGCTTTGGGCAGCTGTGTCAGAGACTTTAGGCTTCCCCTGCTTTGCACTGCTGGAGCTGTGGTCTGCAGGTCTGCTTGCTTCCAGCTCTGACACCCCAATGAGCTGTTTCCCTGTCTCTTAATTGTTCCACCAGATACTGCAGGTGTGGCAGGGCAGGGCTGGCTGGATCCAAAATAATCCCTTAACCCCACTGTGGGGTTTTGTACACCCTGTCATACTCCATAATGCTTTTCTCTAACTTTAGAGAAAATCTTAGTTTTATATGTGTATTTTCTTTTGAAGATGGCAAGCTAAGTGCATGGAATGCTGGATGGAAGCAGGAATCAGATTTGAATTTCCAATTTAATAAAAGATACAATTAGAACTGTAAATTGACCAGCAGTAGGGTTTAAACATGATGATGCCAAGTTTTGAGACATGCATTGCCTCAACTAGCATTATTATTTCTTTTTTGCCTTATCACTTATGGTCAAGATCAAAATTTAGTTTTGTTCTAGATTGCTTCATGATTTTAATCTGATCATCTTGTGGGCAAGGTGCTCGACCTATTGACATTGTGCCCTAATGAAGAACTGCATGACCTCTCTGTTTTGTCACGCATACGACAGCAGAGAGCTTTTAAAAACCACTATTGAAGTCCTTTAATAAACTGTGAGTGGGTAGTAACATAGGTGCTTATGCTCCCTCTCCAACTGCAGTGGAACAGAAGAGCTCAAGAGAGCGGACCTTACTCAAGAGTCACAAAAGGGGGTACTATGTCAGGAGCAGTACTGCCACGGGGCATAAAAAGCTCTGATGGATCATGCAGATGGACTGAGCCTCTGAGCAAAAGGCCTGGCCCTCAGGACCTATGCAGATTTCAAGAACCTCTACCGCTCCACAAGAGGCAACAAGGACAATTAAAAGGACTCCTTAGCTGAAACTTGTTAAATGTTAGGTCCCCTTGGTGGATTCTTCCCATGTTTGAGACAACTGGGGCTTTATAACTGTCCTTGTAACAGATTGTTCTTGAACTATAAATTTTACAATGCATAGAAATACCAAATTTGCTTAACAGTGAGAGTGCAGTTATTTCTCCTCATTCTGATTGAGATATCTACATGGGAAGCCAAATAAGTTATAAAAAGACTGGCCTGGAATTTATGCATTTTGTTATTGCTTTTGTGACAATTATGCATCTTGCTTGACTGATTAATGTACTTCTTAATAAAAAAAAAAAAAAAAAAAGAAACCCCAAGAAAGTTACTTAAGAATTTTGCTTTTTTTGCATTGACAAAATCAAATTCATGCTGTAAAACCTTTTCATAACTATTACCACAATGGCAAAATGCAAACAAAGTTTGCGGGAGTTCAATTGTGGTCGGTACAACAATAAATGAATCAATTGAAGACAAACATTAAAAGAGTTATTTGCTAATGGGCACCATGCCAGGGTTACTTATGCAATGCTGCCTGAAGAATTCCTAAGCTGAGTTCAGAAGATACAGATCGATGCACCTCCAAAGAGAGTCTATATCAATCTCCATTTCATTCATTAGCTCCCACTCTGAGCTGGTTGGCTGCTAGTTAACTCTTTAATGTGGGAGAAACTGTCAGTGTAAAGGCCATTGGGACACACACTCTTCCCTGCTGTACTTGACCTGTCGATATTTCTTGCAGCATACTGTTTAAACTGGTACAGCTAATGGCAAAATGGAGACCTATGGGGTTTGGGAGGCTTTCCAGCTTTAGGATGGCTTATCATTCTACAGTAAACATTAGTAAATTCATCCTGATACCGTATTCCTATTTGTATCCTACTGTATAGGAGTAAAGGGCCCCAGATGAAATAATTTAAACAATTCTGTTCCTGAATTCAAAGACAGCTTTAATAATAAATAATGTTAATTTGAGAAATTAGCACATTGAGATATCATGCAAAGGAACTTGTGGCAACTGACATTTGGTTGGTAATTACATTTTTCTAATGTCCCGGCCGCAGACAGAGTGAGATAGCTACAGCTGTAAAGTTAACTCAGTTTCACTTTGAATTAGTTTTGGTGCAAGTTCATTGTATTACTGTGTAGAAAACTGGTGGCTCAGAGATCTGACTGATGCATGAACTATTCCAAGTACTTCTGAAAGTGCAAATACAAGATCTAACACATAACGGCATAATTACTAAAACAAAGAACAACCTCAAACCACCAAGACTTGTGGGCTTTGCTTATTTTCTTTCTACAAATATTGAATTTACTAATTTCCCTTGCCTTGCTGTTGAATAAAATCAATTTTCCTCAGTAGAGCTGATCTCTCCTTTGTTTAAGGTTAGATGCATAGTTGATATGCATTCTTAGATATAATGTTAATGTAAACTCCTTGAATATTTAGGTCTACAGCACTGTGTACACCCAGAGCAGTTTCTGATTCATTATTTGACAATCAGTACTCTCCATACATTAACTGCCATGTTTGGGATTAGCTGGGGGGGGGGAGGAGAAGCTTCACATTATTTTAAAACTCTAGTCAAATTGTTTGTAGATAAATTTTGATAACAACACCTGTTTTTTCCTCTCTTGGCCAATACAATCTATTGAGAATCCTGGCTTCAACAATTTCCCTGCAGAATTGTCAAACATATGTATTTGTATTTCATTACTTGGGTAATAGCTGATTTGCCAAGTTCATTTACTACTAGTTGCTTCTCAAACATCTCAGTGGGATAATTAAGGAATACTAAGAACTGAAACTGTAGTATGTTAGGAGGGGGTTAGAGCAATAGCCCAAATCCCACTCCTGATTAAACTGCTGCCCAGAATTAAATATTCAATAACTGAAATTCTGCTTCTTTCCATTACTCTAAGCAACTTATCAGGGAGACAGAATAACTCCCTGTTTTGTGCAACAGAGACCAACAAACTCATTGCGCCAGTCAAACCATTTCTAATCCCTTACGAGCATGCAAGAAAGGTATTTAAACTGAAAATTGACTGGCTAATGGACTAAGTGGTGCCTTCTGTTCTAGTGGTGTCAATATAGATGAAATTTCTGTACTTTCACTTTGCTTTTTTTAAAAAAACAGAGGAAATTACACATACATGCTACATTAAAAGAATATTAAGATTGGAAAGTTAAGTGCTCAAAAGTTAGGAAATGCTGGAATAAAGAGTACCTGTGCAACCTTAATTCAATCCCTTTGTGTGTGTGCATTATGAAACTGTCTTCACACATTTTTTCCACTGGGCCCCTGCCTCATTCATTGCAAGGGATGAACTTGCTCTGTGAATGAATCAAGGTTGCGTAGGGAGGAGTAAATAAGATATGGGGCCACACATTGAACAATGAGGCTAAAACAAAATATTGAATAGCATCTCATTCAGCGAGAGCCATCCATTCAGTGCACTGAATGAGGCAGGGGTCCTATGATGCATAATTGTGATGATATAATTAAAAGCTGTATCATAATGCCTAAACAGAAGGGGTGGGGGGATTAAGTTTCACAATCAGTCTTAATTCTTGCATTTCCTAACTTCTGAGTGTTCAGCTTTGCAACTTTAAGGTTCTTTTAACATAGTTTTTGCGTGCTATTTCAGTCGCTCCTCCCCTGCTTTTGTTCTCAAGGAAATCCATCTTTTTTGGCAAGTAAAATTACGTACTTCCTCTAAATAATATTTCTGAGCCCAAACCTTGTGTTGTATAGCAGCTGTTGAATACACTAGGGAGAGTAAACCATCTCTGTTAGAAACGTCTAGCAGAAAGGAGTAAGAGAAAGAAAAACTGTTTTAAAATAATGACAGGTTTCAGAGTAAGAGCTGTGTTAGTCTGTATTCGCAAAAAGAAAAGGAGTACTTGTGGCACCTTAGAGACTAACCAATTTATTTGAGCATAAGCATAGCTGTAGCTCACGAAAGCTTATGCTCAAATAAATTGGTTAGTCTCTAACGTGCCACAAGTACTCCTTTTCTTTTTGTTTTAAAATAGAAGTTTAAGTCTAACAGTCAATAATGGGATCGGGAAACCTTATAGTGTACAATCACAAAAAATGCGCTGGATGGTGTAAATCAGTGTAGATACACCAATTTATACCCGCTGAGGATCTGGCCCAAAGTATCAAGCCCACTGGCATGTTCTATAGTCATATCAACTCAGGCTCTGATAACAGCAGATCTATAGCAGGGCTGGGGTAAGGTGCACCTCTGGATAGAAGAACTTCAAAGAACAGGTGTAAGAAAAAATGGTGGTGAAGCACTCATTATGTAGCACTTTTGTCTTTGAGTGAACACTGAACTGATGCTCCAGCAGAAGCTCGAGGTGCTGTTTTCTGGATGAGACATAAAACCAAGCTCTTGATCCACTGTGATAATTAAATATACTTTGACACTTTACATAAAAGTAGGAGCTTGAACCCAAAGCAAATTTGGATAATTACATAGTGCCTAGTAACTCCCCCAGCCCATCCTCCGGTTCAATTAGATATGTTAGATATGTTCTTTTTCTTCACTTCCTTGTCCAAACTGCTTGGCAGTGTTGTTTGCATTATTAAAATTGTAGCCACATTTTACCTTGGGGGTAACTGAACTTCAGTGACAGATAAAGTGATTACTATTTTGTATCATTTGGAATTCTTCGGGATGGCAGTCCTATAGAAGAAGTTGTTGACTTCTGAGATGAAGGATAATCAAGAAAATACGAAATATAAATGAAATGAAATAAAATTTTCAGGCTACTCATAGTAATACAATTAACTGCTGAGATGAAGTGACCAAATCATACAATATGAATAAAAATTGTTTTAAAACTTTTGGCAACTAAACAAGATGATTGCCTCATATTTCCAGAGGCTAGATGCCAAGCTAGATGAACTAGTCATCAGATCTGATATCGAAATTTCTTTATTGCTGCAGACTTACATTCAATGGATTTTGGAGGGCATTTTACCTGTTCTTCATAAATGAGTTCTTCATAAATTCTTCAGCATTTCAAACAGAGAACACTAAGGCAAAAAGAACAACTAATTGGAATTGGTTTGCTTTTCACTGTATGGTATGTACCTATAGGCATTACGTTTAATGTTTTCTTAGAACTAGATTGGTTATAATCATTACAACTCTGGAAAGTAGACAAGATTTTCCCAAATACTTGGCAACAAAATTTTTAAATCAATGATTCCATGAATCATGTAATTTCAAGGAGAAAAAAATCCCAAACCATATTGTTTTCTCATTATCTGAAAGCTTAAGGAGTATATGATCGCATAAGGGTTTCCTAATTATCAACACCTAAGTGTGAACATGAATCTGGGTATCAAATATGGTGCATTTTGAATTCCTGGATCCATCAGAATGGCCTTCTCCACTGGATATTGAGTATGCCAGTTGACAGGCATGAAAACTGTGCAGAAAATATAAAGTGGATGGAGCGGTTAGTAGTCAGGGGCTTCAGGGAGTACAAAGATAACTGTGGATCAATTGTGCCAGACTATTTGAAGCGACTTAAGACTGCCATCAGTATGTTAATTGTTTCTACAACAGAATTTGAGAGAGCATTTAGTGCAATGAATGATTTCTTAACACCTAGTTGTAATGCTCTGTCCATTAGTTGTGTATCATCTCTCTCTCTTTTTATTAAGCTGGTTAGTCTACTGCTCCAATATTTAAGACCAACGATTTATTGTAAGAAAGTGACTGCTGAAATACTTTGCAAGGTTAGAATGGTAAGCATATAATAAGATGAAATCTCCTACCTGTTCTGTCTTCATATATAAAAGTTAGTGTGTCATTTTAACCAGAAGAACTAAGTTACTTTCCATGACTCTAAACAATTCTAATCTCTTGCTGATAGCAGAGAAAAAATAAAAATAGAGACCTTTTGTGAAACTCCGGTTTCTAGCATGAGTCCTAACAATCACCTCATGAGTTGTCATCACCATCGAAGTAAAAGCACTTATATAACCACCAGCAGATCAAAGGGCTAACTCCTCAGCTAGTTACAATTTTAGACAGAAAACATTGCCTGTTTTCCTTTGTTTTCTGTGGCCTGTGTAATGGTGTGGTATATTACAGCACAGCAATTTCAAATCACTTCTCCCTCCCTTCCTGAGAGATGTGACCCATCAAATTTCCAGAATTCTTCAAACGGAAGAAAGTGAGCACACACTAAATTGTAATGCATAGTCTTAGAACTCAGAGTGTTGCCTTTGGAGAAGAACTAAAGAGATAATTAATCAATGAAAATTCCAAAAATGGCTCACACTATCAATCTCGTTGACATCACCTCCTACAGCTAGTTCCAGTATGCAGCTGGAACACTGTCAGGTAAAAAGATTGGGATATCTTTGGGCTAAGCCAGTTGTAACAACTGCTTGCTATGATACCGCTCAGGTTGGTTACAAGCATCTGTACCAAATGCAACCCAGTCCGCACAAGAAATTAATTAGCAAGGATATACTTTCTTAACCAAGTCAACAGCTACCCTGGTGTGTTCAGCTAATGTACCTGCCAGTGCAGTTACATCAATGGGAAACATCATTGTCCGGCTAAACCGAAAGAAGGACAGGAGATAGTTGATAGGGATTTATTCAGGCCACAACTTTATTATTAGATATCTGGGACTACCCAGCAGATAAAAGCGTACAGTGCAGCTAACTCCATGATCATTCAAACAATTACTTGGGGCTTCCACCAGCCCCCCTTCATTTTCCATCCAGGTCCCTCAGCCAGCCCATGGCTTGGACCTCACCATCCACCCTCCTCCTCCATAGGAGGATTAAGGTGGGTGTGGCAGGGGCAGAGGTAAACCCCTTGAACGCCCTGCTAGAATGCTGGCTAAGCCCTGCTTTCTGGTAGGGAGGCCAGGTGCGGGGGGCCAGGCGGTCAGCAGAAAGCCCAGCTGCAGGCCCTAATGAGGGCAGGCTCACTGCTATGAGTTGAGTTAAGTAGCGACAGCTGGGCTGAGGACAAAGAGGGCTATAAAAGCTGGAGAAAGCTCAGTCAGGAGGCTAGCCTGGGAGGGGATAGGAAGGTTACATCTCTGTCCCCTCACCAAACGAAAGGAGCCTCATGGGCCAGGAAACCCTGGGAGGGGTCTGACTGGGGATTGCTGTTGGGGGGAAAAGGGGGACAACACTGTTGCACTGTAAATAAAGATACGAGGGTGAAGTACTGAAGAAGGTGTGGGGACTCTTTATTTAACCAGCCAACACAGGGCAAACACATGAGAGAGTGGAAACCTGTGCGGACCCTGTGACACGTCAGGGCTTGTCCGGGATCCTCCTAGCAATCGTTACTAGTGACTGCCAGCATAGAGGAGACCCTAAAGTGGCTGGTGGCCACAGTGCATGAAATGCAACAGTCCCAACGGACAGAATGGCAGGCCCTGATGACATGGCAGGTGGACCAACAACTGACACTCTAGGAGTTTATCATGGAACAGTCAGGGACCCAACAACCGATCCTCCAAAGGGTGGTGAGTCTGGTACCATGGGACAGGACCAGGACACCAGGGTAGGGGTTCTGCAAGATGGGCCCCACAGATGACCGCGATGCATTTCTGGGGACTTTCGAACGGGTAACTACGGCAGCCGGCTGGGAGCGGGTGACTTGGACCCTGGGGTTAGCCCCATACTTGGGAGGGGAAGCCCAAGCCACGTTCATGGCTTTGGGTGAGGCCCACGCCAGAGACTACGAGGTGGTAAAGGCCCTATACTGGACCACGTGGGACTCTCAACCGAGAGATACCGTCAGCGGTTCCGAACGGCCAGCTGGACGGAAGGCCTGCGGCCCAGGGCATTCGCCCAGAGACTGACTGATGGACTGGGCCACCAGTGGTTGAGGCCTGCAGCCCAGACAACAGAGGAGGTCAGGGACCAAGTGGTCTTGGAACAGTTCCTCCTGGGGCTCCCGGACCCAGTATGTGTGTGGGTCCGAAGACATCAACCGGCCCACGTGGCTGATGCAGTCTGGCTAAAGGAGGAATATGTGGAGGCAGAGGGGCCCCGGCAGGTAGTAAAGCCCGACAAGGGAATAGGTCAGGGGAAAAGTACGCCGGACTCTATACCCAAGAGGGGGACAGACCCAGGGTCCACCCGCAGCTGACAACTGACCTGTTGGCAGTGCGGACTGCCGGGCCATAAAAAGCAGGACTGTCCACAGATGGAATGTGGGCTGGCTTACTTTTGTAGGTGGACTGGGGCCCAAAAGGGAGCGGAGAGATACCCCCTTACCACTATACCAGTGTTGCTCAGGGGGAAGCCCTGGAAGGGGGTAGTAGATTCCACCTCCTCCCGCTCACTGGTGCGAAGGGGACTAGCAAATCCCCACTGGGTGATCCCAGAGGCAAGGGTAGCCCTGTGGTGTGTCCATGGAGACACCCAGAGCTATCCGATGGCCCGGGTGCCTATGGAGGTCCAAGGGCGCTTCCGGTGGCAGCGAGTAGGGGTAGTAAGGAACTTGGCATATCCAGTCCTATTGGGAGGTGACTGGGGACCCCTGTCCGGCGAACCCCAAAGTTGGGGCATGGAGCCTGAGGAAAGAGCCACGGAGTACCCAATGGAAGGGGTAAAAGGGAGTAAGGGGAAGCTCAAACCCCCAAAGGCAAAAGAATGCCCCCCTCGGAGCCAGGAGGAAAATGGGGGGCTAACAGGGAAACTCCTAGACAACAAGGTGAAGACTTTAACGAATGCTGGTTATGTGGCAACAAAGGATCCTCTGGGGAGGGGTGCCAGGAGTGTAGCCCTCGGGAAACCGAGGGAGGCAAGGACCTGGAGGCCAGGGAACAGAACCCAAAGGTGGGGTACACAGGCCACCAGCTGCGGGTAGAGCAAGAGTGTGGCATAGAGGGGAGACCTGTGCCTTTGGCGGAGTTGGTGGGGCTGGTAACCCCAGAGAGGGTCTGCAAGAACCTCTACAGTGGGGGTACAGGACCTCCCGCCAAAGGGCGGATTTGTCTGGCCAAGGAGGGGCAGGGACAGGTGGAGCCTGGTGGCTTCTTGAAGGGGGGAGATGTGTGGCAGAGGCAAGGGTAAACCCCTTGAATACCCTGCTAGAATGCTGGCTAAGCCCTGCTTTCTGGTAGGGAGGTCAGGTGCTGGGGCCCAGGTGGTCAGCAGAAAGCCCAGCTGCAGGCCCTAACGAGGGCAGGCTCACTGCTATGAGTTGAGCTAAGTAGCGACAGCTGGGCTGAGGATGAAGAGGGCTATAAAAGCCTTGGAGAAAGCTCAGTCAGGAGGCTAGCCTGGGAGGGGATAGGAAGGTTACATCTCTGTACCCTCACCAAAGGAAAGGAGCCTCATGGGCCAGGAGACCCTAGGAGGGGTCTGATTGGGGATTGCTGTTGGGGGGGGGGGAAAGGAGGACAACACTGTTGCACTGTAAATAAAGACACAAGGGTGAAACACTAAAGAGGGACTCTTTATTTAACCAGCCAACACAGGGCAAAGGCATGAGAGAGTGGAAACCTGTGTGGACGCTGTGACAGTGGGCTATAAGAAAGGGGGTTGGCTCCCTGCTGTACCAATCACAGAAGCCCCAATCCCCCCTCCTCCGTTCCATTCCTTTAACCAGCACCTCCTTTTTAAGTCCTTTACCAGGCCATTACCTGGTCACTGGATACCTTCCCTATGGAGTACGTGCACTGGCCATCCATCCCACACTTACAAAATAAGTTGCAACATATAGCCTAATCTTCTTTCCTCACCATAATAAGTCCTCCTTGACACCCACTGTGGGAAAGGTGGAAAAACCCCACTCCATCTAAGCCAATATGGTGGTGAGGGAAAAATTCCTTCCCTACCCATTTAAAAAGGAGTGACTAGCCCAATGGCCACAGAAGGTCTGACCCCAACCTGATATTCACATCTCAGAGGGTGGGTGCTGCCTTGCCTGCTGCATGGAGAAAGGGCTTCTAACACCAAGGCTTGAACCTTTTCAAGCCTTCAGCCCTTATGTTCTCTGGGGATGAGTCAGCATCACCAAACTGGCCACCACCCACCTTTTTGCAGCAGTTTCTGACCTCATTACCCGCACTCCTGCCATAAAGCACTTCTGCCTTCCTCCTGCAAGCCCAGGCAACATCCCCCGCTACTTCAGATGAGGTGTGGTCATTTGATCAGACTTAACATCAACTGCTGCTTCTGTACTTCAAACCAGGAATAACTTAGAATGGTTGGTTGTTGACTGATCAACGATATCACTAATCCAATAGTCACTCTAAAAAATGTATTTTTAAGAATACAGACCAGATCCCCAGCTGGTGTAAATCCACTGATGCCTATGGAGCCATGAGAATTTACATCAGCTTAACATCTGGCCCTCAGACTTTTTTGAATTGCATTAGCAAGGTGGTACATAATGACAGTACACATGAGGTATTGAATTTACCCAGAACAGCACATTTTTGGAATTGATCTTCAATAAATAATTCTGAAAACAGCTTTCTGTTGTACACAATTCTCAAGATACAAATTATTGGGACATTGCAAGATCCTAATTCTTAACTGTAATGCTCTCTATGGCTTTTCTGTGTATGTGTTCTATGACTGACAGAATTATTTTTTTCAGAATGTTCATTTATCAAACATTTTCTTATTTATTTTGTCCATTCAGAAATACATACTTTGAAAATCTGAAAGCATCTTAAATTTTTGGGAGGAATATTGCTATGGATAGAAAAATCACAATATTCAAAACACATTTCCTTATCAGCCATCTCAAAGTAAACAATTTTGGTAATGAACTGTATGAGGTTAAAAGCTTGAGCAAGAATTTGAAAAAACAGTTAATACCGCTGTTCATCTAAATTCTAAATTATTTGTTTCTCTGATGGAGAAGACTGAAAACTTGGTTCATCCTGCTGCAGCAGAATTTGAGTGCTTGCTTGCTTTACTTGTAACTAAAACATCAAGTTCATTACCAACTGATTAGATTGGCACTTGGTCAAATAAAGAACAATTTCATAAAAACTTTGAATTATGGAAGTATTGGAAAATGTATAATGTTGACAATGCATTGGGCTTTTAAAGACTGTGCTAAGAGCTGCTGGCACTTTTAAAAAATGCCTTCTTTAAGAGTCCAATGCATTTTTCAAACTGCTTTTTGCGATTGCCTCTGTATAATGGCTCTGACCTTTTGATGGTTCCAACTAAAACCCTAATGTACTTTTATCCTCCTCACAAAAAACAGTGATATAATTCAGTACATTTTGGCAATACTGAAAGTCTCTGCTCAGGAGACAGCCAAGGCTGGAATAGCAAGGGCACCGTAGTTCAGAACTGAATAGAGGCAGACTGGACTAGAACAACCGGGAGATTAAATACATCCTGACCTATCTGGTGAATCATAGCCTGTGGCCAATAGTAGATTAAGATTGGATCCCTATACCTGTATCTCTTACTGCAAGAGGCTATTTAATTTTGTAGCACTGAGCATCAGGCACACAAATGACTGCTGCTACTCAACACTTGCTCTATTGGAAAGATTCAGCACTGAGAGAGAGAGAGAGAGAGAGAGAGAGAGGAGGGAGGTAGGGCATGTATAAGTGTGAGGAAAAGATGAGCAAAGGGCCCGACGTTTCAATCTTGGGTTGCACCTCTTGAGCCTGCAATATTCCATAGAGTCAGTACACACTGCAGTGCTCCCACTTTTGATTGAGGCTTTTCTCCTTTTGTCTGGAGGAGAAAAGCACTGCGTTGGCAGAAATACAGATGGCTTCCTTCTCTGCCTGAAAAGAAGACATCAGCCAGTGTGGTCTGCAGTATTATCCGGCAGCATTTGAGCGGAGACGCCTCTCCCATTCTGTGACCATGAGAAAGGATGATGAAGGGAAGAAGGATCCATTGACCACTTTCCTGAAAATATGGCGGGTGCAAAAGGAGGAACCATGAAACATCTACTGCCTGAATCATGTGGGGCAGGAGAAACTGTTGACATCCATCATTCCCATAGCAAGAAAGATGTCAGCAGTTAATAAATTCAGGGAATTAAACCCGTAACAATTTGTAAAGTCCTATCCTGGCCAGACAACCAATGTTTCGGTCCAATCCTTGGCGCTGTTAAGGCTGCTCTGTGCTGTTCTAGCCATGCAAAGCTGCCTTAAAGCCAGCTTAGCCAACTGTTGAGGCTGAAATTTTCCATGGTTGGTATCTCTCAGGATGAATTATTTTGGAAATTTTTAAAAAATCAATTAATCTGATTTTAGGGAAGAATAGGTAGACCTGGCAAACATTAATATAATTTCAACTATTTCTCTGAAGAAGTGCAGCACCTCTGTTCTTTGGGGCAGGAAGTTGGAAGAGGTGCAGCCCTGGAAGTCAGAGCTATTGTCATGAAAATCCACTCAAATCTGACTAAGCCTCTGAAAATTGCCATTTGCATATACTCAGTAGAGATTGTTAGAGGCTTGCCACTAAAAACTCCAAACATGCCCTCTTCGCTAAGGATCTCATATGCCTGACAAATCTTCCGACATGACAACTGTGCTGAACATCATCTCCCAGGCCCTAAAGAGTTCCCTACATAGTAGGCACAGAGCTAGAACTAGAGACAAGACACAAGGCAAAACATAATCAGTACCAACAGACCCCTTAGCTTAAGGAAAACTGATCTGGCCTCATTCATTCAGAGGATTTAAATCAATAAATGAATGTTTTTTGTGTTTAAATCACTGGACTAGGAACCAAGAGAGCTGAGTTCTGTTCTTAGCTCTGCCTCAAACTTCCTGTGTGAGGTTGAGCAAGACTATCACAAAGCATATGCACAAGGGTGCTAAATTAAAGTTGCATTTGTAAATTTAAAGCTGACCGTATTTAACTTTTGAGTGCTTGACCTCATACAATCCTTCATGCTCTTTTAACTTTTTGGTGAGTGTTTGTCAACTATATATAGCTAGATAAGATAAATATCTACACAGATGAATTGACACTGATCTACAATAACAGCCCTTGACCGTTTTCTTGGCAACATAGTTGAGTGACCTTTATTTGTCATTCATTCTCCGATAGGCCAGCCTGCTTATCAGTCACACCATGCTTATTTCCCTATATTGTGGGATTGAATACACCACCACAAAATCCCTCCTTGACCATCCACAGCCACCACTCAGTAGAAATTCCTCTACTTAGTACGTAGGAAAAGAGTGGACTGGCTGATAAGTGAGAGGCTCAGATCCTGCAATGGTCTCCTTAAAGGTTTACCAACCAAGCCTAACAGGAATGAGTGACGAGAGCAAAGATACTGACTGTGGTTAATCAGGACAGGTGTTTGTGGTGATCTTTTCAACAGATGAAAGTTCCTGTGAGAGAAGAAAGAGACCCAGATTATATCAGCCAAATGTGACTACTCCTCAACCAGAACCAACACCAGTTACATTTTATCCCTGCTGTAAACTGAAGTGCGTGCACACAAAGTTTTATTCATCTACATCTTTAAAAGGAGCAACTTTACCCTTTATGAGAGGAAGAACAGATGCAAAAGAATGAGACCTTTACAGCACCACTTTCATAATAGAATTCTGTTGTTCTGGAGTGATTTATTTTTCAAGAGGGAAAAAAATGCAAAGAACTTGGAACACACACAAAAGTACCTTCTCATCAAAGGTTGTCTATCGTTTCATGAATCACATGTGATAGATGAGATTTATGAATTAGAAACTGCGTCAAAAGATTTACAACATACTAAATTAGTTATGACATCGTCTCGTCTGTAAGCATAAACCTTCAACAAAATATCTATATCATCATCACAGGAGCATGGCCAACCCAATTCTTTCATTTCACTGCAGCACACTCAGACCCTGTCACAGTATTTGATGAATTCTTGAAGGAATGGGCTTCAGATCAATTAAAATAAACACCACAAGCTGATTTATCAAATCTTTTCTGAATGCTCTCAGAAAATGTCAAAAATCTGATCCATTGACAGAGAAAAGTCAGAGAATCGTGGCAGCCTATGGGATCACAAGACCTTTTCAAAACCATCATAAATCACTACAGAAAACAAATGGGGCACCATGTGATAAGATTCCTTCTGACAGCTTTGCCTCAATGAGACATATATGAGATAAATGGATACCTTCGCTTGTGCCCAATTGCCAGTTTACAAAGTTCCAAGATGTCAAATTGTAAAATATACCACATACAACATAATATACCTTTTTGGATATACAATAGCATGATTTAAAATACCTCACATTCTCTTTCTTTATTGCAAGCTTTATGACACATCTGCAGGAAGGCATGCTTTTTAAAGAACGATAAACATACCAAATTTTAGCTTGCACAGTAGTTCTGTTTCTACATTCTGTATAAAGAAAAGGAGTACTTGTGGCACCTTAGAGACTAACCAATTTATTTGAGCATGAGCTTTCGTGAGCTACAGCTCACTTCATGCTCAAATAAATTGGTTAGTGTCTAAGGTGCCACAAGTACTCCTTTTCTTTTTGCGAATACAGACTAACACGGCTGTTACTCTGAAACCTACATTCTGTATGAAATTATTAGATTTATTTCTCTTTTAGTTATGAAGAAAACAATTTTACTGTAGTAAAGTAACTCTAATCACAATAACCTTTGATATTTCTAATCACCACCAGGTTTGTCCATCTTCATGTAGGTTATGAGCACGTTCAAAACAATGCATTAATAGACTAACCTATTCTTCTAATCTTACTCAGGATCACACAAATGCCTTTGTTAATGAGGTTATGGAAATTGACAAAAATAGACAGGTATCAGAAATAAAAGAGAGTTGGATTTAATAGTGAATTAGAACTTTGGGCTGCTATCCATGTTGCTGGTGGAAAACTCTATTATGAACAATCATACTGATTTTTGCCTGCTTTTAGTGTAGCTAGCATAAGGAAATGGGGGGGTGGGGTCACTCCTGATAGACACTACTGTATGGGAAGAACAACTGATATCATTTAGAGGTGGGTCTGAACATGAAGAACTATTAAAAACACCCCCTATACCTAGAGTTAAGACGTTCTAGTGTTTCATATTTTTTGTATGATACACAATGTCCACTTTTAACGACTTTCAATTCTTCAGAGTAAGATTTTTCATATTTTGGAGGAAACTCCCATTTACAACTTTAAAAATAATTGCTTAGTTTTTCTCTAAGACAGCATGCATTTTGTACAGAGAGCTGAGACCTGTAGAGGATTTCAACTTGTAGCTAGAGCATGAATGTCAATTTTATAAAATTTCATTGATGTTTTTATTTTTTAATTTTATTTGTTTTGAGGGTTTCTAAACATTTCATCAACCTTCTTCCCTTTCCAAAGGATAAACTATGCAAAGCCCAAGCCTAAAGGAAATACAATCTTTTATTATTTAAAAAAAACCAAACACCTTTTCTGAGACACTCTGAGCTCTCTATGTCCTACCATCATTGTAGGATAGTGAAGTGTATAAAACTCTCTGTCACTGGTTCCTTGAGCCTGTGGCACCATTGAGTGACTACAGCTGCAGAGCTCTGTACTTTACAATTCATTCTCAAGAAAAACCAGCTGCAAGAGCGATGCAGGGTCAAGGAACTGGAGGAACGGAGAGCAATGGAAACAGTAGTGCAAGGTCAACAATCTATTATTTTTAATTTCCTCAGAACACAGCCCAACAGTTTATGTTTTTTCTGGAGCCAACCTTGAGCCAAAATGATAGGGGTGGCTTTTGATTCAGGAAAATTGCAGAGGGGTGTCTGTTTGAGAATCTAGTATAGGCACATCTCTAACATAAAGGTTCATGCTCTGGAACAGTGGCTCTCAATCAGGGATACACGTACACTTGGGAGTATGCAGAGGTCTTCCAGGGGGTACTCAACTCATCTACATCAGTGTTTCTCAAAATGGGGGTTGTGACCCCTGGGGGGGGGGTTGCAAGTGCAGAGCCAGCATTAGGGGTGGCAAGCAGGGCAATGTGTCACAGCTTCAGCCCCGGGTGGTGGGGCTCGGGCTTCAAACAAGGCTCACAAGTGAAAAACAGGCTCAAGTATCACACTGAAATGTAAATACAATATGTAGATTCCAATCGATTTATTTTATAATTACATGGTAAAAATGAGAAGGCAATCATGTGATGTGACACTTTTCTATTTCATGTCTGATTTTATAAGCAAGTATTTTTTAAGTGAGGTAAAACTTGGGGTATGCAAGACAAATCAGACTCCTGAAAGGGGTACAGTAGTCTGGAAAGGTTGAGAACCACAGCTCAATAAGAATTACGAAATCAAAGAATTAAGAAAGAATTAAAAAATCAAAAAAATGGTCAATGGAGATCTGATCCATCTATTAGGAATGGTTTAGGGTTACCACAATACCAGGGGATGGACTAGACTAGCCACTCAAAGGTATCTATGAATCTATAAAAAGAAAAGGAGTACTTGTGGTACCTTAGAGACTAACCAATTTATTTGAGCATGAGCTTTCGTGAGCTACAACTCACTTCATCGGATGCATACCGTGGAAACTGCAGCAGACATTATATACACACAGAGATCATGAAACAATACCTCCTCCCACCCCACTGTCCTGCTGGTAATAGCTTATCTAAAGTGATCATCAAGTTGGGCCATTTCCAGCACAAATCCAGGTTTTCTCACCCTCCACCCCCCACACACAAACTCACTCTCCTGCTGGTAATAGCCCATCCAAAGTGACAACTCTCTTCACAATGTGCATGATAATCAAGGTGGGCCATTTCCTGCACAAATCCAGGTTGTCTCACCCCCTCACCCCCCTCCAAAAACCACACACACAACCTCACTCTCCTGCTGGTAATAGCTCATCCAAAGTGACCACTCTCCCTACAATGTGTATGGTAATCAAGATGGGCCATGTCCAGCACAAATCCAGGCTTTCTCACCTCCCCCCCCTTTTTTTTTCCGGGGACACACACACACACACAAACTCACTCTCCTGCTGGCAATAGCTCATCCAAACTGACCACTCTCCAAGTCTCTAAGGTGCCACAAGTACTCCTTTTCTTTTTGCGAATACAGACTAAAACGGCTGTTACTCTGAAACCTATGAATCTATAGTCACTTGTACCTTGGTTTCTAACCACTTTACAATCTTCAGCAGTATAAACACCGCTTTAAACTCTCAAAATGATCGCCTTGTAAAAACAGTATTATAATCACTCAGAATTAAGGATTCCACAAAGTGTAGTCCAGTCTCAACTGCTCCATCCTGAGCAAGGTTTTCAAAGAGGTGGGAGGTGGCAAGTACAGCAGCACATTCTAGGCCATTTCAAACCCTAGGCTCTTTCAGAACTGAGACATAATGCTAGTTGACCTCCCTCCTAAGGGCTACGGACAGAGGTCAGATATTCTGGCAACCTTTGACATAATATGGGAGTGCTACTAATCCACATCTGGGATCAAGTAGGGGTAGATGAAGCTAGCTTCACTCATTTCTCCCAGATCCAAACAATTGTAGTAGATAGCTGTTTCTCCCCCATCACATGCGGTGTTCCAAAGGACTCAATCCTGTTTCCTCTCGTTTAGAATGTATGTATTGTGAGGTCACTAGTGAGTTGTTTTGGGGGTATGCAGACCTCAGTATGCAGATGACATTCAGCTCTATGTTTCCTTGTCCAGAAGCATTGATAAAGGTTGAGGTGTGCAGATAACGTGACTGAGAGAACTACTGTAGAGATCTGCATGATAAATGACTGGTTGAAGATCAATCCCTGAAAGGTGGGTGGTGGGAAGAGTAATGCAGTTTAATGAACTAGTTGTAGTCATGACCTCACCACCTTGATAAAAGGATATCTAACCTCCATTTGTTAACATGATATGCAATTTGGCATCTCTTTTGACTCCTTAAAGCTCATGGGTACCTAGATAGCAGCGGTGACTGGAAACACTTTCTGTTAACATAGGGTAGGCAAAACATTGCACCCCTACCTCTCTCTGACGTAGTGTTGGTCAGAGGTAGATGGCACATTGTCCTGCCTACTCTATGTTGACAGAATGCCTCAGTTTTACAACTTTTCAGATACTATGCAAAGCCCATCTTTTCCAGCAGCCTTCTGCTAAGAAAATGCCTGGCAACACTGGCTCCAACAGTGGGTTTCATTTGAACTTAAGTAGTGGCATAAAAGTCCAGGAAGGGGAGGGTAGCAGAGAGTTTTCCCTCTCACTTGAGAGGGATCTACTGTTTCTTTAAATTTATGTATTGGACTCCTAAAGTTCACTTAAGATATGCGCTAATGAATAATAAAAATTGGGAGTGAAAGTACAGGATTTTCTACTGGGGAATAATCTAAAATAAAATATCATGGTAAGGTATAAACTGGATTGGCCAGAGTTATTTTTGTTAATGTAAATAACTAACATACTGTTACGACAACAGACTGTATTTGTGTGTGTGCTCTCTCCCAGAACTTCAGATTATCCTTGTCTCCATTTCTTCTGGTCTGCAAAAGTGGGCAAAGAAGTAAGATCACTCCATAGCCTTCAATTGTTCTTGTACTTTGCTAATTGCAAAACTACAACTAAAAATAAATGCTTAGCTATAAGCCAGTAAATGAAATACATTAATGAATCTTGAGTGCTTGGCCTTTTCCCAGACTCCTTAACTTCATCATGTTCACTATGATAGCTTTGAATTCCTGTCTAGTATAAAGGAAAATTACCCTATGCAACTTTTAATTCCCAAGACCACATCCCTGAAAGCCTTATTTGTACTTCTGAGGTGCATGAACTAGTATTTGAGCTAAGAAAAGCTGTTGGCAAATCCCAGTGAAATTTTCTGACAGATTCATCTTTTAGCCTTTGGGGAAGTGAAGGTGCTGCAGGCAAGATATTTGATTAATGCCAGGAAAAATAGTGTTGCTGGCACAGCTGGTATGTTGGGAGAAGAATTCATCACTAACTCTAAAACTGCCATGTAATTTTCTCCCAACAGTTCTTTTCCTTACTTGACAGAAGATTTGCACAGGACAAACTAGCCTGACAGAGGACAAGTCAGCCAGCTGTTGAGGTATCTCTAAACATGACAGATCACTATGTTTTAACTCAGATTAATTCACTTATTACAGGTAGACCTAAATCACTGGTCATTGTCAAATCAGTTGTCACTACTAGCAAATCATGTCAGATTTCTGAACAAAAATGTTTCCAATCTTAAACAGTTGATATAACCTCACCCCGTCTGCTGACAAAGTAATTCCAGCAATAAGCACAGGATAGTGTAAAGTCTAGTTCCACCCAGCCAAGTAAAGCATTGCAATAAAACCAGCTCTACTCTGACAATATCTGTGTCATTTGTCTGGTATTTATAAGGTCCAACAGGACCTGGGAATGTTTGGTGTTTGGCAGAATTATGCCTTCCAAGCTTTTTATGTTTGGCTGTTTACTCCTGCTTTTAAAACTTGCTTTGAAATGTTACTTCACTCCAAACCAATTTCTGTCACTGTACAAACATTTAAAAAATACAAATAAACCACATTTTAAAATGCCATTAATATGAGAAAGTCAAAGTTCTAGATTTGGATTACAAAACACAATAGACTATTGGGGGCCAGATTACAGTCAGTTTTTCCAAATCAGTTAGCTAAAAAAATCAGCTAATTCATATATTAGAGAGACAAGGTGGGTGAGGTAATATCTTTTATTGGACTAACCCCTCTGTTAGTGAAAGAGACAAGCTTTTGAGCTACACAGAGCTTTTCTTCTGGGATCAGCATGGCTACAACACTGCAAACATTAATTCATATGCATATACCAGATTTTAAGGGCTATACAGTACGACCCATGTTTCTAAGATCAGAAGTGGAAATGGGCCCAAAGCAGAACATCAGATCCAAACCTCCTTGAACTTTGGGGAGGTTTGGATCCAATTCAAATCTTGCAATCAGAGTTCATATTGAATCAGATTCTGACACTTGCTAAACCCAAAATATGTAAAACCAGTTCCAGTAGCATTAGGGATTGTATTTTTCTCTTAGTCCTTGGACAAACTCCCACTGAAATGATAGGAGCAGCCAGGCCTGCCGACAGCAATTCTGGACCCTAGGGCAGAACAGTCAATGGGCCCCCATGCACGCACAAGCCATGGACATGGTCGGCCTAACATTTGGGCAGTGCTGCGCCTGCACTGGCTCGTGCCCAACGAGCTGTTGGCTGCGCTGCTGTGCGCGCTCTTCTGGCACAGCCAGAGCTTCCACATGCCCGCCCGGGTTGCCAACTGTCTAATTGCGCAAACCCAAAGACCCTTGCCTTGTCCCCTACCCCATCCCTTCCCTGAGGCCACGCCCCCTCCCACCCCTTCTCAGAGGCCCCGCCCTCTGCTCACTCCATCCGCCCTCCCTCTGTCGCTCATTCTCCCCTACCCTCACTCACTTTCTCCAGGCTGGGACGGGGGTTGGGGTGCGGGAGGGGATGCGGGGTGCAGGCTCTGGGAGGGAGTTTGGGTGCAGGAGGCTGACGAGTAGTCAGGCTCCGGGAGGGAGTTTGGATGCAGGAGAAGGTGCGGGGTGCAGACTCTGGGACGGAGTTTGAGTGTGGGAGGGAGTTGAGGGATTGGGCTCTGGGAGGGAGTTTGGGTGCGGGCTCTGGGCTGGACGTTGCAGTGTGGGGGAGTGAGGGAAGGTGTGGTGCTTACCTCAGGCCACTCCCCAAAGGATGCAGCACTTACCTCGGGTGGCTCCCCAAAGTGACTGGCACACCCCTCTGGTAGCGGCTCCTAGGCGGGGAGCCTAGGGGGTCTCCGCATACCTCTGCCCTCAGGCACTGCCCCCGCAGCTCCCATTGGCCACAGTTCCTGGCCAATGGGAGCTGTGGAGTCACCGCTCAGGGTGGGGCAGTGCATAGAGATCCCTACCCCAGGGACCGCAGGGCCGGGCCAGCTGCTTCCGGGAGCTGTGCGGAGCGAGGGCAGGCAGGAAGCCTGCCTTAGCCCTGCTGCATGGCAGTGGCCGGGGGCCCCCTGGACAATTGCCCCCTTTCCCGCACCCTGCCATTGGCAGGTCTGGGAGTAGCCCTGCAAAATTTTATTTGCCCACTGCCTGTAGTGGGGTTTTATTGGTGGGGTGCTGGGCAGAGTGTTTTTTTGATGAGCAAATAAATATTAGGCTTTTTCATTATCAGCAGTTATCAAGGTAAAGGATGACTCAATAAATTTTGCATGGGTTGGTTAAATTTTCATGGGAATTTTGCAAGGATGGCTAGGATTGAGTTTTTCATGTACAAGTACAGCATCGTATGTCATTACTGTATACTCTACAAATAAGTGTACTACTGTTTGAAAATCAATCTTTAAGCAAAGCTGAACCATCAAATCCTATCCCTGTCCTGACAGAGTATGTCTACACAGCAATTAGACACTCATGGAGGGCCCATACCAGCTGACTCAGGATTGCAGAGCTCAGGCTTAATGGTTGTTTAACTCTGGTGTAGATGTGCAGGCCTGGGCTGGAGCCAAAGCTCTAGGACCATGCAAGGTGGGGGGTCCCAGAGCTTGGGCTGTAGCCCAAGCCTGAACATCTACACTGCAATTAAATAGCCCTTTAGCCCAAGCCCCACGAGCTCAAGTCAGCTGGCCCGGACCAGCCGTGGGTGTCTAACTGCAGTGTAGACATACCGCTAGAACAGTGGTTCTCAAACTTTTTTTTCACGGAACACTTGAAAATTGCTGAGGGTCTCGGCGGACCACTTA
Source organism: Lepidochelys kempii (assembly GCF_965140285.1). Lineage (NCBI taxonomy): Eukaryota > Metazoa > Chordata > Testudines > Cheloniidae > Lepidochelys > Lepidochelys kempii. Next base: position 86,205,729 of record NC_136385.1, on the reverse strand, counting down.
ATGATCTTTCTGAATGTTATTTGCATCATTAGCTAACTATTGTAAAGCGCTTTGGATAAAAGCACAATATAAAAAACCTTAATAATAATTCACGTTTTTTTGTTCTACAAAGAAAAGCACACAACTTATATTTTAATATCAGTAGTCTTACCTTTCTAATGCGATGGATGTGCCCTCTCTCCCCCACCGCGGCAGCCCCCAAGCTGGGACTGGGAAGAAGGAAGGGGGGTCTCTCCCTCTCTCCGCACTGTAGCAGCCCCTGAGCTGGGGCTGGGAAGAAGTGGGGGGTCTCTCCCTCTCTCCCCACTGCAGCAGCCCCTGAGCTGAGGCTGGGGAGGAGGGCCATCTCTCCCCAGCAGTTGCAGCCCTGGAGCTGGGGAAAGTCGCCTCTTTCTCCGGTCGCCGCAGTCCTGCACGTCCCAAACTCCCCCCACCCCCTCTTCTCACCCCACTGCCCCCTCCCATCTACTCCCTATTCCCCCCAAGGCCACCACCTCACCTTACAGGGTCCAGGCACCTAATTAGTGGAGCCACGCCTGCATGGCTCCACTAATTGGGGGGGTGGCCCTTCATTCTCCCATGTGCAGCCGTCCAGGTGTGCACCTTAGAGGGAACTATCCGTGGACCACCTGAATGGAGCTTGCAGACCACCAGTCGTCTGCGGACCACAGTTTGAGAACCTCTGCACTAGAGTATATCTACCAAGCACACCCCTCCCAGGCATTCTCACAAAGTCCAGCTACCATGGCCCTGTACACTATCTATACCTAGGCTTTGCCAGGATAATTTCTGTGGGACTGGTCCTCTTTGACCCAGTGTCTCCTTTCTGTGAGACTAGCCATTCAACAATTAGCTAGTTATCTTTTATTACCTTCTAGTGAAATTAAAGGCAAGTATGTAACACATACTTCAAGGATAGTAACTACATTACCTCAATTACAACTGGGTGATTCATTAGAGTTTAGATCAAATTACAGATTATTTATTGTAAAGTACAACAGAGAAAAATATACAAAAAATTACAGATTATATGTTAAAAGGCAGTACAGGAAGCTTAACATATGCAGGTAAGATTCTTAAAGGTCTTTTCGTCACAAAGGCAAAATTCTGTGTGTTGGAGTTAGGGACTGACTCATGTTAGGCTGTTTCCTTTTAGAGCTATACAATGCAGTGACACACCTCACTCTCTCCTTTAGAGAATGAAATTCCCTTTTCTGCTGAGAGCTTGGGTCAGGTTAGAACTGTGACAGAGTATATAGGTGTTCTGGCATGTACAGGAATTACCACGCTCTTGCCTATCACATGGCTGATGTAGATGAGGTTATGAAAGGAAAGTGGAAACTGATGCAAAGGAGGATATCAAGGGGAAATGTGTCTCCTCTCTCCTTTCTCTCCTGAGACTGAAAAGGTGGTTATTTTCTAGTAGTTTAAGATGATTTGTTTGAGGTTTGCTTTTTTAAATAAAGCAAGCCCTGAGGAAACGGATGTGAAGTGACCTGCAATGGGGATTTCCCAGACTGATAAATCTGCATGCTGGCTTACATGGCCCAATTCTGTTTTTGCAGATTTTCAGACATACAGTACGGAAGAACAACATCTTTGGTTCCTACTGTAATTATTATTTTCTTCTAGTGCCTTCCACTGAATACTACAAAAAACCCAGGTAAAGCTCTGGCACAGAAACATTTAAATAAGTCTGACACGGACCTGTTCCCATCTTTTGCAGTTAGGACTGTTCACACCACGTATAATTACTTTATGTGAATGAGACAAGAGACATTTAATGTTAAATCAAACATGGTGCTACAACAGATTAACTTTTTTTTCACTATCTTGGGCAATGCCTGGCCTAGAAAAGAAGAGATTTAAAATGTGTTTATCTTGCTGGCCTAGGTACTGTTAATGACAGAAACTGTTGCCCCATCTTCCATGTGAGAAATCACAGACCAAAAGACTCAATCTCACCTTTCTTCTCCTTTATTATTACAATAACATTTATCTAATGAGGGAAGAGAAGCAACTTCAATAAGTCACTAATGTGACTAAGGTAAAAGCCCAAAGGTAGCAATGCATACATGTGGTAAATATGTTGTGTGAACAACTTGATAGGCTGACAATTTTTGCATGAGACATTCATCAATCACTTAAAACACTGAATAAATTAGGTGATACTATAATACAAACAACAACAATAATAATAAAAAGCAATGGCCTGATAGCAGCTGCTTCACAAACACCTGATAGTGTAGAACCAACTGTTTTGAAGTAAATCTCTGACTCTCTGGTCATCCAAGTAAACTGGTTTAACCAGGCTCAGGCAACACAAGAGAAAAAAAGGACTTTGGCTGGTTTCAAAAAGAGACACTCCCTGAAAGGGAGACAAGGTTTTGAACTAAGGTGAACCCAGGTTCCAGAAGTCTGGGGTAATACAGGCCTACCTAAGACTATAGGTAAGAAAAACAGTCATTGTATTGTGTTAAAACCTTTTTCTCTGGTTATGCTTTGTTCCAACTGTTGAGATTAAACAATACTTTATTTTAAGAAAAGGCTGTTTGGGTCACTGCATCCACCACTGGTCACAGCTCCAAAAATGAAGACACGCAGATGTTGAATCCAGTTTGGCCTGCTGAGTAACCATGCTTGGTGCACAGAGTTCTGTAGCCTGGATACATGGTCAGTGAGTGGGAGAATCATGGGATTCCACCCCACAACAGGTGAAGGAAAGAGGTCTAACTCCTGGCGGGGGGCACTCAGCAAGACCAGAAGAGGGGAAAGAAGCATAACTAGCCCTGTAATTATGATAGCAGGTGCTCAGCTCTTTCTTAAAATCAGACTGCTTGGACACCCAAAATCACTGGCCCCTTTTGCAAATTTAGGCTTTAAAAAAAATTATATGAAACCTTAAGCTTCCATGCTCACCAAAAATTTCCCGCTCACCACTGGCAAATAGATATTTCAAGCCCTGCAGTACAGTACTGGTAGACAACATATATTTACATTCCCCTGATAAGGTTTCCCACTGGTACTGCCACCTTAGGAAATGTACCTGTTGTTGACAGCACTCAACCACTGTTGAATATGGTTTGATGCAGTTAACCATTTTCTGCACTGATTCACCTGCAGTCATTGCTGACAACTGGCATCCTGGGGACTTGGAGGGGATGTCATCAATGAAGCCGGCAAATGTAAATGAAATTTAGCTCTAATGTTTGCAGGTATGGGGATTATGCATTAATTGCTTTTTCTACAAATCTGAGAATTGCCTTAACCTCACTGACATATTTAAGGCATTTTCATTTTAAACCAGCAGAAGACAACAAACAAGCATTTTCTAAAAAAGTTAAGATATCTTTCTAAAACAGACAAACAAAAACCCTTCAAGGAAGAAATCAATTAATTAAAAAATTACATTAGAACATCAGTTTGCAAGTTGATCAAATTAGAAAGGTGAAAATCATGTCTGTTCTAGCAGAGTGTAAAAAAAAAATGCAGGTATGGGGAATGGGAAAAAGTCAAAATGTGGGTGAATGATAAAGAAGTAGCCAGGCTCCATGTCTTCAGTCACTTTAGAATACAAACAAACCTACAACATAGATCACTAAAGCCACGATACACCTCTGTTCTTCAGCTACAAGAAATTCTGTTTTCACCATCCTCAGCAAGTGACTGCTGACTAATCTGTGCAGTTTCCATGCTAGCTTCTTCAATCTATATAGCTAAAAAAATGTACCAGGATTGAGGAGCATTGTCCTGGGTGACCGAGAAGTACTCAAAAAGCTCTGGAAGAAGCTGCTATCCAATCTAAATAGTGTACAACAAGCCATGTACCCAATATTTAGCTGAAAGGGGGTAATGATAGATATGCCCTGTGTAAGAGGAAATGAGGATGCAGTACTCACCCAGCTGTATATGGTGAACACCACAGAGGAAATCACAAGAATGAGTTGGTCTGCTTACATATTTCAGATTAATGAAATTACATTCATCCAATAACTTGTAATTAACTTTTAAAAGATACAGTTTCATTTATTCTCAATTAATTTAATCTTTGTTAAAGCTTTTTCTATGGCCATTGTTTTTTATATATTCTACTGAGCTAAGTGAACTAATAAAAAATTTTAATAACAAGAAGATATTTTTAGGGTTGATGTGAGCACAATCAAGCAAACACTCCATTCTACTCTGATGAGTAAACTTACTCACATGCTTAATTGTTTGCAGGGTATTTATGTATAAATGTAAACATAAATATGGAAAACCTTTAAAAAACTAGTACAGCTTAATCTTCCAGATTTAGTTGTGTCATGTGAGCAGAACTTTCACAGCAAGCCTTTTAGGAATGATTGTAAAATAAGCATTTTATCATTGCTGGAATATTTGACTACTTGTGGAGTCAGCAGAACAGGAGCGTTTGTTAACTTAACCTAGACAGCTCGCAGTTCCTCTTATAGTAAAGTGACATCTGTCTCCTGTACATACAGACATGGGATGAGCCTAACTGAAAATCATAGAGATACAGGTTTCAGAGTAGCAGCCGTGTTAGTCTGTATCCGCAAAAAGAAAAGGAGGACTTGTGGCACCTTAGAGACTAACAAATTTATTGGAGCATAAGCTTTTGTGAGCTACAGCTCACTTCATCGGATGCATTCAGTGGAAAATACAGTGGGGAGATTTATATACACAGAGAACATGAAACAATGGGTGTTACCATACACACTGTGACGAGAGGTTTCAGAGTAGAAGCCGTGTTAGTCTGTATCCACAAAAAGACAACTTTTCTTTTTGCGGATACAGACTAACACGGCTTCTACTCTGAAACCTCTCGTCACAGTGTGTATGGTAACACCCATTGTTTCATGTTCTCTGTGTATATAAATCTCTCCACTGTATTTTCCACTGAATGCATCCGATGAAGTGAGCTGTAGCTCACAAAAGCTTATGCTCAAATAAATTTGTTAGTCTCTAAGGTGCCACAAGTACTCCTTTTCTTTTTTCATAGAGATACAGCAGCTGACAGACTGCTGTGGGTGAGAGGAGAACACATTCCCCATTTATGCTCTTTTCCACCTTTACATCCTTTCCCCGTTCTCAGAAAGCCACTATTTGAATTGATATCTTGATAACTTTTTTGACACAGGACTGCCATTTCTTTCATTTAGTGGCATCACATTTATTGTTACACTAGGAAACAAGACATGCCTAAATGATGAAATGGCATCTCTCGGGTGACAATTTTACAAGATGTGCACTTGATTTCAGCTGCAAATGCTGTTATCAGTTGAGAAAGTGGATTTTCTAGCTGAAAGGATATGGAGGCCGACTGCTATGTAAATGGGAAGTGGACACTACCATCCACTGCCCACAGATTTGATACCTTTGGTTCTTGTCAGAATGAGAAGAAACAGCACAAGGGTTTGCAAGTGACTTTTTAACATTCCCATCATATGTCCAGAAGAAGCCTCAACCTTGTCATTGTCACCGAAGAGGTGAAGCACTAGCAGCCAATTTTTAGTAGCCCAAGAGAAAATACTATAGGCCCAGTAGTATTCCAGCATGACAGCAATATATCATAATCATTATTAACCCCACCCCTAACCCCATATTTTTTTTAATGGAAGGCACTGTATTGTTCAGCTCCCAGGCTACCTTTGCATTTCAAGCCAAGGTGCAGTGAAGTTTAAAACTCCTGAAACCACAAGCTCAAAAGTAGGGTAATCATGGCAAAATTAAGGCAGGTAGAAATCTAACCATATTGGAGTTGTAAGGCAAGTACTCTAAACTGGAAACACTCTCCTATGTCCCAGTACATTGCATGTTTTTTTTTAATAGCCCTCTTTTACTCTCTGCATGGCTTTTTTCCTGTTGTTCTCTGGCTGACTCATTTGTTCTATGTCAGGAAAAGCTGTTTATGTACCATCAATAATACTGCAGGTGAAGGCAAATGACTGTCATAAATGACTCTAATTGGGTGACCTCAGGAAGGGACCTGACATCCAGGGAAGAACATAACTATAATATTCAAGCATGACCCATTTAAAGTTATTTCCTGGCTGACTGACATTTGACCTGCTAGGGAAAACTCACCTACAAATCTATGGGACTCCTGAGCACATTTAGCAGGGTCCTCTCCTTTTCAATGTCACTCTCTTTTATTGGAAGACATAAATACAACCAATAGAACCAAACAAAAAGTAATCCATATAGCCATTTGTGCTGATCTCATACTAAGACTGGTGCTAGCATATCTGTCCATGTCCTCATACAGCAAGTGCACTGGTTTTAGAGGTGTTCCAGTCTGGTTTTAGAGGTGTTCCAGATTTCAGAGACATTTCCTATAACTAAATGAGATAAGACCACTGTAATTAGTACTATCCGTAGAATTAGAATGAATTTTTTAATTGCACCCATATCTGTATCTTCTGATATAATCACAGTTTAACCCAATTAATTTCCAGAAAAGAAAATAGTGAAAGAAGACAGAGAAAGAAAAAGAGTAAAAAAAAGCAACACATTCTAGGGCTTAGAGGACTGAGGGGCAAAGAGGCAGGAACAAAGTTATGTGAAATATAGTGCATTTTCCACTACATAATCTAGAAAAAGATCCAAAAGATCCTGAAATTCGTCAGTGTCGATCTGTACTCTGTAGAAAAGTGTATGCGTCAGATTGCGAAAATTGAAGTCTGCTCTGATCAAGATGGACGGGCAGACCTCTCTAGTGTTTTAGGACTGCTTTCTCATCTGTACATAAGACTACCCGTAGCCACTTTTTCCTTCCTTCTGTGACCCCCAATCTTCTTTCTGTCTGTATAAGCACTTATATGGCCTCTGTCACTATAGTATTTGAACACCTTATAAATAGGAGTATATAAAGTAGTATTGCCTTGCTGATGTCCATCTTTATTATAAACTAGTAGCTGGATGCCTGCGCAGACACATGGGTATAATTAATAAAGTCCAGTGTGTTGAAAAGCCAAAAATGGCTGAGAATTAAAAAACTGGACGGTAGCCTGTAAATCCCAGTGACGACTGAACCTGGTGGTGCTCTAAACAAAAACGAGCTCCCAACCATACTTGTAGATGTTTCTGACACTTTTCACTGACTCAACAGACATTCTAGGCTTCCAAGTGATGTTGGGGCTATTCTGTGCATTGGTTGTGTGGGTGATTGTGTTGAGTTGTGTCGGAGGGGTATGCTGGTAGAGCTATATTGATTTGTGAGGGTAGCAAATGAGGGGTGTGTGTTTCAATGATGGTCTATTTCTGTCTGGGGGTATTGTGTGTGTGTGCTGGTTGATGTGTAGGTGGTTTTAAAGAGCTAATCCACCATCTATGAAGTCTCCTTCATATAAAAAGTGAAATTGCTGCATGCAAATTAGCTGCAGAGTATGTGTGGTGATTGGTTGAATTATCTCTGCTATTACAATGGTCTTGACATGGCATAGATACCTGCCTTGCTGTTATATGTAATTCATAAACTCAAAATGGCTAAGAATTTAAAAATTGGTTGGTAAAAGACTGCAAATCTTAGTAATGATTGGAAGAGTTCTCAACCATGCTTGCAGTTGTTTCCATTGCTTCACAATGACTCGACAGACTTCCTAGACATCAGAGACGCACATAAAGTGACAATCCTTGAATCTTACTATATAGATTGTATTTAATCCATCATCTTTTGCCAGAAGACTGATAATTTTGGGCATGACCAAAATTATGAATACAAAAGCCAGTATGTATTGAGCAGCACCACCAAATCTCCTAAACCCTAATCTGTGATAAATCTCCAAAAAAGCTTGCTAATAATTTAAATATATGTTAAGTTTAAGACTAAGATCTTTGACTGCCTTGTAATTTGTTTTCCATAATTTACGACTCTTGATAGAGTCAATTCTTGTCCCAACTAATTTTCAGACTATGGGGAGCCATCTGCATAAGCAAGAGTCTGCAAAAAACTGCTTTTAACCTATTTCATTTTTCTCTAGGTTTTGGTATCACTACCTCCCTAGCATCATTCCCAGAAGGCCAAATGGGCCAGGTGGAGAGTGAAAGCTTGTGGTTTGTGGAAGGTACGTGGCACAGTACATTTCAGCATATTTCCAGTGACAAGATGGAAAAGGTGAGAAAGAATAGGCTGATGAGCATGGAAGGGCTGCAGATGCTAATTTCAAAGATTGACAGAGCCCTAAATATTTTGGGAATACAGACTCTTCTTTATACACACAAGTCCCAATACTGTAATGGTCACCAGTTGTATAATGATACATACATGTGCTCACTTTCCAGCATATATTGAATATAAACCAGTCCCCATTACCTATTGGAAAACTAGCATGTTGGATTATAATCGGGCACATCCTCACATCTTTCAGATTTAGCACTATTTTGTGAATAATCTGAAACTTTATCACAGGTACTGTATAGCAGATTCTTAATGGCCAAAAGTCTGCAGTCAGTGCAGCATGCAGGAACTACAATGAGTAGAGAGAGGAACTGGGGATGTACCAAGAATGTCTTGACATGAAATTGCCATACTGATCAAAACAGTGTTTCATCCAGTTCAGTATCTTGTCTCTTACAGTGGCCAGCAGCAGGTACTTTAGTTTAGAGGAAGGCCCAAGAAAACCCATGAGATAGGTTGAGTAACCTACCTATAGGAAAAAGAAAAGGAGTACTTGTGGCACCTTAGAGACTAACCAATTTATTTGAGCATAAGCTTTCGTGAGCTACAGCTCACTTCACTGGATAGCTTATGCTCAAATAAATTGGTTAGTCTCTAAGGTGCCACAAGTACTCCTTTTCTTTTTGCGAATACAGACTAACATGGCTGTTACTCTGAAACCTACCTATAGGAGCAATTTCTATGTAAACCCATCAGATAGCGGTTTCCTTATGTTCTAAAACAGGAACGGTGGCTGTTCCCATTATCCATAACTGTGCTCAGTGCTGTACAGCAAGACGAAATCTGACCCTGAAGAAGTTACATCTAAAAAGACAAGAAACAGTAAAAGGGGAAAGGGTGATGTCAACTGGTCTGGGTGATGACTGACAAATGTCTTGTTAGTTACATGGTTTTTTTGTATTTTAAAATCTAAGACATGTCACTGTTAACTTGTTACTTGTAGGCATTGTGGCAGAAGTGGGTCTGGAGGGAGGATTTAAAAGACCATTCAGAAAGGGCTTAGGAGGTAACAATACATAAAAAGACATCGGGCAGACAAACAGGGCATGACAGCTGTTAGAAGTGTTGGGAGTGTGACATAATAGGACGCGAAGTTAGAGAAGTATATAGGGGCAGAAGTATGCAGGGCCTTGATGACAAAGATAACTTTAATCCTAATGTAGGAGTGAAAGGGGAGATACCGTAAGAACTGGAAGAAGATGGGACTTGGTCAGATCAACAGGCTAGAAAGATGGAGAAAGAGGAGTTGAACATGCCTGCAGGCCATAGGCCTGAGTCAGTGGGGGAGTGGGCTGGGGTGGTAGTGCTTTCTGCAATGACAGAGAAAAGTGGAGAGTGAAATGTGTAGAGTTTTAGAGAAAAAGAATGAGTTTAGTTTTGACCACATTAGGTCTTTGTCTCTGAGTCCTCCAACAGGAGATGAAAAAGAAAACAGAAGGAATGTGAACAAGGAAGGCATAATGGGAGCCTATGTAGGAAGAATAGATGAAGTAGATTGGGGCTCTCCAGCCCATATTAGTATGGTGAATAAGGAAGTGCATTATCACTTGTCCTCATATGACAGGTAGATGCAAAATATTGAAGTCTTTAGCTTGTTCTAACTGAAGCTATAAAAAAAATCAGGATTACATTGGAAATTGCTTACAATCTCTGCAGCCACTAACTGTGACTCCATATGTCACACAATGCACAAACTTTAATCCAGACATCATAAATCTGCTCCAAAGTTCAGTACAACAGACTCCATTCTTCCTCATGGAGTATTTATATCAAATTGGTTCACCAGACCAATTAATGCCTTCATGGTGATAAACCCTGCAAAATCGGTCAGCATTTCTAAAGCGCAATTCACTGTAGTAAGTAGATAAAGGGGGTACTATCTTCACCACAAGAGGATGCAAAACGTTAAAAAAAAATTAATGTTGCAAGTTTGGGTCAGCTACAGCCAGAAGCAAGAAATTACCACACAGAGGAAAAGTGGATATAATAGAGAAAGCATTGAAAGCTTTTATTCATATATTTCACTTCCTATTATTTGGACAGTAAGCGCTTTGGGGCAGGGCCTGTCTACTACTCTGTTTGTAGTGCCTCGCATAAGGGGGACCTATTCTTATTTGGTTCTTACAAGCTACCATTAAAGCCATTATTAATTATTATTATTAACAACAACAATTAACAATGATGATCATAATAATATTTATGGTTCCAATTAAATATAAGCTTGTTGCTTTACATGCTGTTGATATTTTGGAATATGTAGGTATCCTAAATTAAGTCCTGTGCTTTGTATTGTACCTTTATATGTATACATTCTAATAATATTGTCCATATGAAAGATGCAAACCTTAGTATTTATATGAAAATTACAACTGAAAAACTGGTAAAATTACTAATTCTGGTAATTCAGTAGCAAGATAACTGCATTTATCCAATTCCTCCAACAAGGTTACATTTTGGCCAGCTGGAATAATAAGCCAAATCAAAGGATTGGCCTAGGGATAGTTTCTCTTCCTATACAATCTACACCAGTTTTAGCTAGGAGGGATATCAATGCCCTTTTGCCCAGAATCTTCTGACTTTCACAACTCCAGTTCAAAGAGTGGAGAAATTTGTCCTTTGTACTATAAACCAGATGACTGTCTGCTACAAAAGTAAGAAAAAAGGTCTTCTTAACATTGTTATTAACTCTCCTTCACCTCTGTGATCGCTCTTGGCAATTTCCATAATATGAAAATATATAAATATGTAAAATGTTTATAATATGCCCTCTGATAAAATAAAGGCATTTTAGCATGGATGAGGAAGACCAGAAATAATAATTACAATACTAGATAATGGCAGAGGCAATACAATATTACCTGTGCAAAACAAACCCAAGACCACTGTCTTTTAAAGACAAAATGGAAAATATACCAAAAGGCACCATAAGAAACTCTTTTTTTAAAAAATCACCCTCAGAAGCTATTTCTTCTGTTATTCAGCTACTATTAACTTTCTTCTTGGCTATTGCATGTGTAAGTGAAGGAGAAACATGAAGTGGTCACTGAAGTGAGCATTTAATCTGGCAATGAGAAATCAAAGCCTAACAGTCTTAATCAAAAAGTCATCAACACCTTTTTCACACCAAAGATCAGGTATGCTCGCTGTATAAAACTGTATTTTTTGATCCCAGGAAAATAGGTTCATAGTTATACACCAGCTTCAATATTTTATTCAGTATACCATGGACTGACAAAGTGGCATTACCCAGAGGAGCAAACAAGCCTTCCTCAGCCTCCTCAGAACCCATTCTTCACAACCAAGACAACTTGACACAGCAAATATTAAGAGATATCTTTATCGACCAGCATGAAGCCTCCAGGTTCCATGTAAAAATGGTGTCTGCTTTGGATAATCCGGTGTTTAAATCTATCCTAATGTTCTTCCTTTTTATCTACCCCACATTTGTAGCTGCTACCTTCGGTACTTTTTCATTTTTCTGGTTGCATGTTAAGGTCTTCCTGTGAGAAAGCAAGGAACAAAGCTCATTAACTTCGATGTCTTCCTTCGCCCTCTTCATTTACATAAAATGTGCATGCCAGGGAATATGAAGTGGTTTTAAGATTCTTTTTAAAAGTTGAGATTTAAATTGTATAACTAAGGTCAGAACATGGTGAATGGTATACTGTAAAGAAAGCAAAATCTTTAAAATCAAGTCAATACTGTGGTTAGTATAGGAATAGAGAGTAATGTGCAGGCATACCAGTGCTAATGTGCTGTGGTACTTTATTCAGCCATTACTAATAGTCATCAATATTCGGACACCATTAAGCACTGTTGACTGAATGCTAGACCAGCTGGTCCCAGCTACTCTTGTTTCAGATGGAGGCTAAATCAGACTTTTCAATAATCGTTGTTTCTTAATGGCTAACAAAAGGTATTCCTGTATTGCCCCTGTGTCCTTTATGAGTTCCATAAATAACTAATTAACCTTTGTGACAAAAGTCAGCATTAAAACAGGAGGCAGCCAATGCGTACAAACGACATGCATCCAGAAAAGATCTCCTGAGCTACATTAAGCTTACTCTCTCCCCATAATGTTCTCGTCAGAATTAAATGCTTATTGACTTCACGTTAATATCCATTTAGTAATCTGCCGTTTTTGTTTGTTTTAATATAGCTCTCAGTTTTACAGTAGAAAGGAATTATGCAGTTTAGAAGTATGAATATTAAAAAAGGATATAATTAAATCCGTTGCCTGAAACCTCTGTCTAAAGCTATAATGACAAATTTAGTCCATATTTATTATGGTGCACAAGGGACTTTAACTAGATCATTAGTTTATATGCCTTACTCAGTAGTGAAGTTCTAAAACTTTACATTTTACATATTATTACATTATTCATTTTTCCAACTAGGCATAAAATATGGCTTCCCAAGAGTACGATACCTAATTCTTCAAAATATACAAAGATAGCAATAAAATTATTAAATTACAACTCTTACATCTGTTCTTCTTGTCTGATTATAAATTAAAATGTTTTAAACAGAAAAAAAAACAATTTAGGTATGTTTAAACTGTACAACTTCTCCACATTAAAAAATATGTCTGTCTGTATCTACTTAAGTAGAAGTACAATGGGCTCATCCTCTTCTCCACAAATTCTTGCACTTACTTTAAGAGGCTGTGAAATGGAGCAAAGTGACCACAACATTTTTTTTAAAAATCACTGACTTTGACTGATAGCATAGATCAGTTGCTGAAAAGACTGATTAAAGAACTCGTTGAGATTTCTGTGTGTACGAATACATTGGTTTAAAATAACCATAAAAATGTTATGCCTGTCAGGAGGAAAATATTAAATGCTATTCTAAACCATTACCCATCATTGCAAAATGCTGCCTAGTGTTTTCTTTATCAATTACACATTAACAAATATTTAATCCAATGATGGAAACGCAGTAGTGCAGGTGACACTGACAAATTGCCTCTGGCGCAGTCTTTGAACTCATCAAAAATGTCAAAGAAGAGAATCTTGATAAAATTCACAAAATATCAAATCGCAACGCTTACTTCACCTCAAGAAGTAACTGTTCTGGGAAACTGTTTTTCTTTACAGACAAATGAATGTTTAAGAGCATTGAAGTGTATTTTAAAATTTGCTATTTTATATCCTAGGCACTAAAACTTGTTTTCTAGAATACCTAGATCCATAAAGAAATACCCATGCAAATAGTTTCAGCTACAGTGGTCATAATACATCAGAACCAGCCTTATGCAGCATGGCACTATTTGATGGTATCCTGGGTGTCCATGGATGGACAAATTAGGGGAGCAGAAGTTACAAGTGAGCGCTCCTTAAATACTTCTGAACGGATTGAGTTTTCTTTAAATTGAGACAGCATGAAACACTCCAGTTTTTGTCTCTCTTGAATGGCTGTATTTACTTTAGATGAAAATTACTCTTTATGTTTCCTTGACATATGCCTTCCAGATATGTTTTCTGACAGTAACAGAAACAGCTTTTTTTATCATGGTTGTTTCAACTGCAAATCAAAACATATGAAATAAAGAGCATCATGAGCTTGAATGATCAAAACTCTGAGTTATTGAGCTGAATCCATGTGAGACAACTTACTAATAACAGTCCCCTGAAGATTTAACTTACTGCTACAAAAAATGAACATTCCAGCTGATAGTGTGGGAAAGATCAATCTAAAAGATGCTTCCATTAAAGAGAGAGGGAGAAAGAAAAGGCTGGAGGGAGAGCTTTTTTTTTTTTTTAAACAAAATCTGAAATCTGTCAGATGGAATAGTTTATTTTGGTCATATGTTCCTATTTACAAGACCACCTTTGATTTATATAATAATATGTAGAAAACCTACCTCAGCCCCCCCCAATCTGTAGGGGAAAAAAAAGAAACCGGCTTCATTAAAGGATGTCCCTCGACAAATAAAATCTAGATCTGGCCTCTGTCCACTGCTGTTCTAAATGAGCCCAGTCAAGTCTGGCCCATGTTTTTTCATTTCATTTTCTCAAGCCAAATGACTACCATCTGCTGTCACAAAGCTGTCACACAATCAGTAATGGAAGATTTCTAAGGAATATAATGCCTGAAGAATGAATATATGACATTACAACTCCTATCTAGCAGAGAGAGAACAGCAACCCATTTGAAAAGAAACAGCAGTAGTATTCTCCTACTTCTCAGCAAGTGCATTGTAATACAAATCTTTATTTGGACTCAAGACATTGACAGGTCAATTGAACAGAATAAGTCTAGTTTATGATGCAGTTGTCAGAAGTGGTTAAAGCAGGAGTCTGTTTACCGGCGCCCTGAGATATTCCAACAATTTTTCTTGCAAACCAGCACCTTGAGGTTAATTACTTTACCAATTTGAGTAAATGGCAAGCCATATTCCCATCTGTCTCCATTAGTTCCCCACTATTTCTCAATTTATGATGACTGGGGTCAAGGCTGTGGTACAAAAGAAGAGGTAATAAAGCATGAATGGAGTAATTTTCTGTTTATACAAATGTGGTAGCCACAGCATAAATAAAGACAAGACATTTTAAAAATGCATATTCTGTGCTTTGAAACCTCTGGATGCTAACTATATTAACAGGAGAACAAAACAAATACTACAAAGAAGCTGTTGTTTTCATATTTATGTACCATTAGCTAAATATCTTATATCATATGCAGTACTGCATTGGCTGCTCCCACACTGGCATGGTAATCAGAAAGTTCTGAAAAGCCTAGATCAGTTGATCTGTACTAAGCTTGCTTGTTCACCAAAGACAAGCTGCTTGGGAAAGAAAGAAAAAAAATCTCTTTCTTTTGGTACCAAAAGGCAGTATTACTGAAGCTTTTCTTTCTCAAATAAACATTTCTTGCTATCTATATAGGATTTAGTGCTGGAATCTCTTAAAAACTGTTCAGTAGTGTGACTGATTTAAGAGCATCTCATGGGACAACATGTCCGTTACTTTTGCTTGTTATTAACCAAAAAATGTAACAACCTTATTCTTATATTATAAAGCACAGATGCCCATTGTCTTTTTAGGTTTTAATTCAATCATACATTCCTTTTCTATTCACAACACTTGAATATTTGTAACAATGTCCTTAGATAAATAATTCAAGGAGAAATCTTAGCCAGTTTCTGCAAACTGTTAATGGATACCCTGGATTGATATGTTTTGCCTAATCTACTTTGTCTAAACAGTGGCACTCTTTTTTTTAAAAAAAAAAAGATAACTTTTTGGCCATTTGCCACAAATGGCAGAATTGCTCATTAATTGAACACTACAGTAAAATAAATTTTGCAGCAAATGAGGCATAAAACATATATTTTACTATAAAGGATTCAAAATAGAGTGGAAGTAATAATATTCTATTGTTGTTTGCGTACTGTAAAAATTTTAATATACGACGCATCCATCAGAAGCTGTCAATATACATACCTATTATTGTGAAGCAATTAAATAAGAATATACACACACTAATTCCTGTGACAAATTTTATAGAAGAACAAAAAGGTTTTCTGTATTTCCAGATTACATCTGTATTAAACATCAGATAAAAAGTTAGCCAGTGTAGCTGATGAAAAAGTTTTTCAAAAACAAAATTATAAATCAACTCATTGACTTCTTGTGAAGCCAGAAATTAAAGTTGCATATTTACAGTGGTCACCTTTAAAGAATCCACATGTACCAACAGTTCGTACATCACTATATTTAAGAGACCATGATTATTTCCTGTTTCAAATATCAGACAAAATTGACTTTTTAATGGTAAGCACAGTCTGAGACATGCTACTTCTATAATATAACAAGTACCACATGACAGAATACACAGTCAACTCAGTACCAGTCTATTATTTGAAATCATACCGGGCCAAATTCTCTTGCTGGCATTATTTTGTTGCCTTTAATGGAGTTATGCCAACGAAGAATGTGTCACAGTTTCTCAGAACTGCAGAATTTTTGTCACTTGTTCTTTTGCAAAGAAGCAAACTAAGGTACAGGGGATTAACGAAGTAAACTAATTCTAACATTACTTGAGTGCTGAACATTATGTGCACCTAGGGGCCAAACTACTTTAATACAGTACCACTGACCACAAGTATATGCGAGGACATACAATGTGCCTCCAAAGGGTGCTTCTTTTTTGAATACTTGTATACCAAGAGGGCAACAAAACAGTTAAAGTGCAACCTGCAAACTTTTCTGACCTTAAAGAAATAGTTCCTTGTTAGTATTCTATATGCTGATTAACACACATGTTAATACAATATTTTTAAATATTATTAATAATAATACCTTTCATTTAATTATACACTTCAATATGAGGATCTCAAAATTCTTTACAAACATTAATGAATTAAGCCTCACAATATCCTTTTAGGACAGGGAAATATTATCCCAATATTGCAGGTGAGGAAACTGAGGCACAGATGGGTCTCAGTAAGGTCACACAAGAATCATAGAATATCAGGGTTGGAAGGGACCTCAGGAGGTCATCTAGTCCAACCCCTTGCTCAAAGCAGGACCAATCCCCAATTTTTGCCCCATATCCCTAAATGGCCCCCTCAAGGATTGAACTCACAACCCTGGGTTTAGCAGGCCAAAGTCAAAACCACTGAGCTATCCCTCCCCACCCCAAGTCAGTGTCAAAAGCCTTATGGTCAGCAATGAGACTTGTCTGTCTAATAATATGGAATACATTTACTCTCAATGCATGCACATAACTCCCACTTTAATGTAAATTAAATATGTTTCTATAAGGAGGGAATATTGACTTTTGTCTGTGAATTTTTAGTGCTCACTTAAGTGAGGTTGATAAAGCACTGAGCCAAATGTTGACTTCACTGAAGTCAACAGGCATTTTGCCATTGTGTTCACACATAAAATAATCTCTTTTTCTCATAGGTCCTTCTTTTGCAGGCAACCTAAGATTGCATTGGTCTTGACAACAGGGCTTTTATAATCTTGCCATACACGGCCTCTCTTGCTGTCCAGGGAAAATAAATGTTCAGACCAAACAACTCCCCTAAAAAGAGAGAATGTTAACCCTCCAGATCAGGAAACAAAAAGACAAACAAGGAAAAAAGATAAATCACTACTTTTTTCAACTTGGCAGCCTATATGCCTCACCCTCAATGTACATTAACTAACATATGTATTTGGAACTGACTCCTATTCACACTGGGTTATGGCTGCTCGCATATGAACCAGGGCTGTGTACAGGAGCATTAGCAAAACATCGATACACCCATTGAAGCACTATCACATAGAAATATGGGTTTCAACTGCTTATAAAATTATATAGTGCTGTGTTCAGTGAATGTGGGAAACAGGGCCTGATGGATTAATCTACAAGGAGCTTCCATACTACAAAGTAAAGGGGAAAAAGCTCTTCCACTGTATCGCTCCTGAAAGTAACAATTAAGAACACAAAAGGCCTGATTCTGACCTCAGGAGTGACCCACTAAAGTCAACAGTTACATCAGCGTAAAACTAGTGCCATCACTAGGATCAGAATCAGACCCCTGTCATAAATATAAAGGGAAGGGTAATCACTTTTCTGTATACAGTGCTATAAAATCCCTCCTGGCCAGAGGCAAAATCCTCTTACCTGTAAAGGGTTAAGAAGCTCAAGTAACCTAGCTGGCACTTGACCAGTAAGGGGACAAGATACTTTACAAATCTGGGGGAGGGGGGAGGAAGGGAGGCTTTGTCTGTCTGATACCTCTGCCAGGGACAGATCAAGGAAGCAAGCAATTCAATTCCTATAGGGTTAGTAAGTAATCTAGCTAGAAAATGCATTAGATTTTCTTTTGTTTTGGCTTGTGAAATTCACTGTGCTGTAGGGAATGTGTATTCCTGTTTTTGTGTCTTTTTGTAATTTAAGGTTTGGCCTAGAGGGATTCTCTGTGTTTTGAATCTGACTGCCTGTGAGATTATCTTCCATTCTAATTTCACAGAGGTGTTTCTTTTACCTTTTTTCTTTCTAATAAAGTTCTGTTTCTTTTAAGACCCTGACTGATTTCTCTATGATCCTAAGACCCAGGGGTTTGGGTCTGTGATCACTTTGTAACCAATTGGTTAGGATATTATTCTCAAGTCTTCCCAGGAAAGGGGGTGTAAGGGCTTGGGGGGATTGCTGGGGGAAGAGGAACTCCAAGTGGTCCTTTTCCCTGGTTCTTTGTTAAATCACTTGGTGGTGGCACCAACGACAAATAGAGATTTGTGCCTTGGGGAAGTTTTTAACCTAAGCTGGTAAAAATAAGCTTAGGGGGTCTTTCATGTGGGTACCCACATCTGTACCCTAGAGTTCAGAGTGGGGAGGGAACCCTGACAACCCCAAACTCCATCTGCCTGAACTGTACAGGGTTTCCCCAACAGGTAGAAAAGTTGATGTCCGGATGAATTGCTGGATAGAAGAAGAAAAAAAAAAGAAGAAGAAGAAAGCGTAAGTACTATACTTCCATTACCACAATTCTACCTTGTCAATCTTTCCCATTGGTGGCTTTCTAATTGCATTTTACAAAGTATCTTGTTGTGGCAGCAGTGATTTGAAGTGCTATTGCTTCTCTCATCCTGACACATGAAGGAAAAACACAGCTCAAATCCCAAAAGATGGTTGGGGACGCAAACATAACCATGTAGTACTTCCTCCTGTTTGTTTTAAACCTGAGGCCAGTTAATTTCTTTGGGTGACCCCTGCTTCTTGAGTTACGTGAAGGAGTAAATAATACTCCCTTATTCACTTTCTCCACATCATTCATAATTTTATATACCTCTGTCATACCTCCGCTCTGCTGTCTCTTTTTTAAGATGAACAGTGGCCGTCTTTTTAATCTCTTCTATATGGAAGTTGTTTCACATCGCTAACCCTTTTTTGTTGCCCTTCTCTGTACTTTTTTCAATTCGAATACATCTATTTTGAGATGGGGCAACCACTACTGTACTCAGTATAGCAGGTATGGGCATACCATGGATTTATATGGCGGCATTATGTTATTTTCTATCTTATTACCTATCCCATTACTAATAGTTCCTAACATTCTGTTAGCTTATTTGACTGCTGCTGCACAGGGAGCAAATGCTTTCAGAGAACTTTTCAGATGGATTGCTGAAGATGTATTTTACTTCTGAATTGCAACTGATCTTCCATACCTTTCCTTGTCCTGTTTTGAGCAGAGCTTGCCATCATGTCAAATTTTTGTGATAACATTGCACCATGTCCATAGTGTTCACTGGGGACTCAGATGCAGACCAAGCTAACTGCATGTGAGATCTAAGTCAAATTCAAACCTCAATCTCTAGTGACTCTGTAACCTCCTCCCTTCCCCTACCAAATAATAAGGTTTTTAAAATGTACATTCCTTGCTTGGAATACTCAGTATATTAATTATGCAACAAGAGGTAGAAACATTTCAGACTTTAAACCCACCTTTCTTTGCTTGATTATGTAGTTAAGGATTATCTTGTTACTTCTTTCTTGTTTTCCTGGATTAAGAAGTGTACAGTGATGACCACATGCAACTAACTAGCCAACCAACCAACCAACTAAACTACAATCTCCTAAAAAGTGGGGCAACAAATACAAGTTTATTGTAAGTCACAGAAGAAATGTAGCATCTACTGCCTGTAACTGACAAACACATTTCTGGTAAACTGACTGCATTATCAAGCTAATAAAATATAGTGCCGGCTCAGCCAAAGGAGATTTCATGTGCCTTGACTGTTGTTTTAGAACAAAAAACATCTCCATGGAGTAACAGACAAGAACGGGTGGACTATATGGACATCAGAGAGGGCAGGCAGAGTAATTTATTTTGTCTGTTTCCAACTACTGGAGGAAAGTCACTTACAGCCTAACCCAACTCTCATTTAAATCAATGGAAATATTCCCAATGACTTCACTGGGATTTGGATCAGGCCTTCAATCTCTTAGTGCCTTAGTTTCCCCATTTGTAAAATGAGGTTAGTAATGCTCACCTACATCACAGGAGTGTTTTGCAGCTTAATTCATTAATAATTTTTAAAAGAACAGTTTATTTCTCTTGGCAAACATAAGTATATAAAATTAATCAGAACAGTGAAGTGCCTTTTCAATGAAAACCTCTGCAGCGAAATCTATCAACATTTTAAAAGCAGTTATCATCCTAGTGTCTAAGGCTACTGCTTTAGTAGCCAAGGGGACAAATATTTTAAAGAAAAAATGAAAGCTTCACACCTGGATCAGCTTCAGAGAAAAGAACGCATCACACAAGGAAAGAATGGATGTCTTTGAGATCCTCAGAGAGAAGGCACCATAGAAGTGTAAAGTATTAATATCAAGATGGTTTTATTGTTTACAAAGCTTTACAATTTTCTGTGGGGTGTATATATACATAGCTCACAAGAATGGTAGCAGAATTCAGAGCCTTTCACTTTTACATAACAAATCTCAATTTGAATTCAGTCCAGAATTGTAGTGACCAAACATCTAACACCTGACCTGCTTTTAGCCTATATGAAATGAGGTGGCTCTCTCAATCTAGTTTCTATCTGACAGATGTCCACATCAGTGAAAACTACTATCACAGCTGGCATATAATTGACATCCTGGTTGAAAGATTCAGAAATGAAGCCACATATTGAAGAATACCCTGATTCACAGAACAAACTCCATGCTCACTCTTAGTAGTCATGTCTCCTGAACATGGTTAAGAAAAACTAATAGGTCAGCATGGATGGAACTTGCACTGCCATTGTTTGTGCTGTACCTCTTCTGGGGCTATCTAAAGTTTTTCACGCTTAAGGTACCTCTTTCATGAGCACTAAAAATAAGCTTGAAATACAGTTTGAAAAACATTTTCATGGGGCAGGAGAAAGAGGGGGTAGGATTGTCAACAGCCATTTCACACTAGCAGAACATGCCATTACAACCATACTACTTAACCACACTGATTGACTTTACTGCATAGAACATGTCAACTATATCCTAACATCCACAAAGTCTATGCGCTGCTTTTCTAATGTGAAAGACTGAGCACTTCTCATACCTGGAAGAAAGCCAGGAAAGTAATTTATTTTACAACCTGAGACTGGATTCCAGAAGGGAAATTGGATGTCAAAAGACAGAGTTTTATTCTATAAGTCACCCAGACTTTTGAACATTTCCATTTTTAATCACTTTTTGTGCATGTGTTTCAGTGGATGGAATCACAGAACAAAGATTTTATATGTTTATCAGAAATGTTCTGCAAGATTGGGAAGCCAATGGTAACCCTTTTGGTTACACAGTTCCATCCTTTGATTTGAAAAAGATAGCCAGCCTGAATTTATGGGAATATTGCAGTATAGCATTGTCAGAGGAAGGCTCACCCCTTAAGGGCTGGAGCTAGCCAACTCTGATTACAGAATGAGTCACACCTAGACGAGATCGGGGTGGCTGCCCTATAAAGAGCAGCAGGAGGCTGCAATGAAGGGGGGAAGTTCAGAAAATTGCAAAGAAACTGCCGAGTGTGAAAGATTCCTAGGACAAAAGGAGCTGTGACAGAGAGAAGCCCAGGGAGCAGGAAGGCCTGTGGATGGACACTGGGCCTAGAGGCCAGTGCCAGAAGGCTACGCTCTGGTTAGGAAGAGCTGGGAGGACATGCTGTGAGAACAGATTGGGAAATTGAAGAGCTCTGGCTGTGCAAGAAGACACCAGAGCTAAGTATGAACTGTTGTGTGGCGACTGACTTTATTTTGGGACCCTGAGGATTGTTAAGAACTGTTTTAGTTATTAAACCAGCCCCAGAGAGGGGGAGTTTTTATCCGCCTGAAAACCTGTGTGTGGTTCTTAACACATCTGAAAGAGGGAACTAAAAAGGGCAGGGTGCCTAGAAAACAACGCCTGACAATGAGGGGGTGCTCAGTAAACAGCCACCTTGCTACAAGCATTAAACAGCTGAAACTGCTAGAATCAATTTAATTAATAACAAAAAATCTAGTTATAATAACTGCAGTAAAACAGTAGTTAGCATTTCAAAAACTTGCAAGCTATTATCAGAAAGATGAATTATCCCAGCCAAAGAAGATTAGAAAGTACAAGCTCAATGATGTATGAGTTTCAAAGAAAGTAAGTCTTTGCAAACAGGTAGGATTGTCTTGGAGATGCATTCAAATCACTCCTGATTTCAGCTGTTCTAGTGGATGAAATGGAAGCCACCTTAAAGCAGTGTGAAGGCTGAATCCAACTTCTAATTTGCAAAGTGCATCTGCTTTATAGAGCCTTTTTACAGCAGCCTCATAATTAGAAAAACATGGCTTATATTTCTCTCACTTCCTAAACCATAAAAAAACTGGCTTTATTTTTAAAACACTAATTACATGATGTGGAAAAGCCTCTAATTTCGAAGAACACACTCAACTACGACAAATAATTTGTAAGCAGAGTAACAAAATTTCTCTGGTGGCAGAGAAATTATGTGGGACTGTAAGGAGGCTTTATTAAGCAAACACATTTGGAACTCAAGATGCTGAGTTCTTCTGTGCTTTGAATTTGTTTCTGTTCTCGAACTAACACTGCTTGAAGCAAATGATGCCTCTTTGTTAAGTAATAAAAACAGTAAGACATATTAGTCTGTTCCTTTTCAAAAAGTTCTACCCCAAACAAGAAAGGCCTTACTGGATTTTGTGAGCCTTCTACCTCACATGCTGTCCTCAGACATTATAAATGTGTCTGTGTAGCATCTGGGCAAATTTGTAAATGATTTAGAATTTCAAAGATGGTCATGGGGACCATCTATATGGCTTTATAAGCATGTGCATTAATTCTAACCGGCTATGCCTTAATTATGCAGCAAAGGAAGAATATGCAGGAAAAGGTTATGTGCACAAAAATATCATGCATGTAGTTGGCATCTTTAAATGATTATCTTAGCTCTTGCTACTTACTATATTTAATTTAAATAATTATTAATTTATACTGCAGTAGCAGCCAAACTGTGATAGGTGCTGTAGAAACACAATTAGATAAATTCTAATAATAATGGCCCAGCTCATTCTCCCCAGTTCCACATAAAGAAGGTTTTTTCCATATACAGATCTACACTCCCTCCTATGCAGAAAGGGGTTCAACTTCCTCTTTGGCATCATTTCTCTCCTCCTCTGGAGCCCTCAGATGTGCCTCTGTAAGGCCAGGTTCTGTGCAAAGGTATGGGCAGAAGGTGCATCTTTGCTTCTTTGAACACCTTTGGAGACAAGGAGGAATCTTGAAGAGAGGGCCTTAAATTTTCTCCCTTTATAATCTGACAGAACAGCTACCAAGAAAACTACTTTAATGGTGAGCCAGAACCATGTAGGTCATAAGTTCAAAGGAAGGATACAAAGCCACCAGGCTTACTTTCCAAATAGGGACAATCCTTCCTTGGTTTTACCACTACTTTCTTTACCGCTCAACAGAACTGTGAAACTAAGAGATGAGAACCTATGAGGGCTCTAATGGTATTACAGGTGGCTTGCCTATCCCTTAGGGTCTTCCTTTAAATCTTCACTAGCCCCTGATTAAACAATGACTCTATCTGATGAATGGCACAATCTCTTGCTTAGATCTGTACAACTTAAAGATATCTCCCATGTTCTATGTTAAATATTTGATATAACCAGTTGTCTGGAGCCAAGTTCTTAATTTGCTGCAAAACTGGTCTGGACCATCTTTTATGCAGGAGCCTATCAAGTGAAAATCACTTAGGGTGCTGGGATGACTTGGACCTTGGATTTGCGTAAGATGAAACAGGAAGGGAATACTGACAGAGGAGAGAATCACAGAATCATAGAAGATTAGGTTTGGAAGAGACCTCAGGAGGTCATCTATCCAACCCCCTTCTCAAAGGGGGACCAACCCCAACTAAAGAGGCGAAAAGGTGTAGCAGCTTTGAATACCAAACATTATGGGGACAGTTCACGGCAGCCAGGGTCAATGCTCTCCCTTTCCTTTCACCTGCTGGAACACCTTTGGGCTCAAAGAGAGGAGGAAAGACATACCAGAGGAAAGTGAAGCATGAGATGGAGAAAGTGTCCATTCTGTACACTCCTGATTCTATGAACTGGATGCAGATTTTTGAACTTGGTAATGTTCACTTGATGTGAAAAGATCCATGTGGGGCAATTCTCTGATCTTGCAGATCTAACTGAACACCCATGAATTTAAGTATCACTCCTCTCAAAGAAGCTCCTGATGCTTGGCTGTTGAGTTTCACCACTAGATAAGTAACTTTTATAGATGAATAGGTGAGTTTCCAACCAGAAAGTAGTAGTTTTGATGCCTCTCAAACACGTGTTGCACTCCTGGTACCTTGTATGTTAACTGAACAGACCACAATTGAATTGTCTGTTCATATTAATACTTGAGGCTCTGAAGTCCCTCCCAGCTTCAAGATATTTACATGTAGTTTCTCTTTATGTCTGGACTTTGTCCACTGAACTCACTCCACTAGAAACAATGCTTCCAAGCCCCTCAAATGGTATCTGTTTTTAAGGGCCACAATTAGAGGGTCATTTTCTGTCATTTCAGATCAACCTCTCAGCTCCCTGGACAATTTTGTGATTGTTACAAGAACGAGGCAGATTCCCTTTTAATGTTCCTGTTCAAGGACTCTTTTAGTTACCTGGATGGCATATCCTTTTGCCCCCCTGGATTAGAGGAAGAGGATTTGGGAGGTAGTATTTTCTGGGAAGGCTGTTTGCATATTCTATATAGTATCCTATGGATACTCTGGAATACATAGACAATGATCAGCTGTGACTCTTTTCTGCTTGGTCTGAGAAGTGTCAAAGCTTCTCCAGACAAATGAGCAGGTCACCTGACGCCAAAAAACCAGAAGTTTTCTTTGACTCAGTTGGACATGTTGAGGGACTTTCTCTGAACTCTAGACTGGCCAGTCCTTTGGACTCTGGATTGAAACATGGATTCAATGGGAGAGAAATGAATGCTACTGTGAAAGGACTAATAAAAGCACTTATTTTTCTATCACAGATACTCTCTGTTCTGCCCTATTCTGAAGTGCTGTTTTCAGCGTTTCCCCTCTCAATATTTAGCTCTCTAAATATTTCCCCTCTCAGAATATTGAGAGGCATAGCTATTAGAGGTTGTTTAACTAAAGAGCTAGCATACCAGGTCTGGAGCCAGACTGCCCTCCTTCACTTTTAGTCAAGAGAAAGGAGAACAGAGAAACCAAACAGGTATCATACAAGCTCACTGAAAATTCAGCTTTTCCCTCCTGTTAAGAGGACATCTGGGAAGTATCTTTTCCACATCTGAAATGCACACTCCCAAAACTTCAGAGTAATATGCCCACAGAGAAGCTGACTACAATATCATAACCCCTGGGAAAAATGAGTGCCATTTTTTTTTTTTTTGGTATCTTGAATGCCACATTCCCCATAGTGGATGTACATTGTGAAAACCTGGTTAAGAGTTGTGACCCAGTCCAGACATTGATAAGATTTTCCAAGTCAGGATGAATGAGAAAATATCTGTGGTTTATTTCTTCCTTGACTGGGAATAGGCATTTAGACAACTTTTAACTAGGGACTGCGATCTTCAATTCTAAACTGTATAACTCTTGAGACACCTTTAATGAGGAAACCCTTTGCAAGAAAGCAGCAGTTTGGCCTGAGTGTAGGCAAGTTATCCTAGGACTTCCAAGCCCTCTGAGCATTCTTCTAACTCTGAAGGGCAGGATAATTCAGTTTGTGGGAGGCATGAATCAGTGTTCCCATTGCACTCCCCATCAGTACCCAGCCAGGGCTGGGGAAGCTAATGATCCAACCAGCAGACCAAATTCGGTAATGATCCTGGTCATGTGCCACCTGCGGCATGTTGTGCATATGCTAAGAAGATTCAGGTTTTCTCCTGACAATCATCAGCCTTTTGCCATTTCTGTGGAGGCAGAGGTCTAGGGAATATGTCCCCTGAAAGGAAGAGATGCTACCATGGCTTCTTTGTGGGACTGAGAGATCACAGTTCCCTTGTGGGTCTGTGTTCTGACACATCCTGTTGCTATCAATGGGAGAGCTGGGAAGCCTTATCCCATGCAATTGCTGTGTGCCCTTCCTCTTGCACCTTGGTGGACTTAGCGCCATAGGACTCTCCCACTCAGCACTTGTCTCCTTTGTTTGCTACTTTTATTGGCCAGAGGAAAATACTGAGTCTAATTTCAACGCCTGCAAACTAAATATACAGAAAGACTACACAGAACTGCCCTTTGATGTCTCAGTGGAAAGATATCAAAGGAATTATGAGCAGGTTATAATGTGTAAAAACCCTTTAGAACAATTACATTAACTCTTGTAATGTATTGTACAGAGTAGTACTAGAATTACCGTAACTGTTCTGCCTTTCCTCCCCCAAAAATGAAAAGGCTTTCCCAATAGATACTCAAGTATTGCAAGAGAACATAGTGTATGACCATCAAAGGACAGAAGATGACCTCATAGGCTTAGCTTTACAAAGCTTAGCAAATGAAATTCTCTAAAAAAACCTTTGTACAGTTATCACTTTAATTTAATGTTAAAACATAACTAGTGGCTGTGCCTGCATCATCTGTTCTTCCCAGCAACATCTAGTTCTCTCTCTTTTCAGGTAATAAATTGTACATTACTTATATTGGCATCATGTGTTCCTAATTCCTGCTACCCTCTGTTTAATGAAATTCTTCCTAATTTGTATACATGCTAGTTCCCTTTCCTTATATTTAGTTCATGATCTCTTGCTTTTAAAATAACAACTGAATCTCTTCAACCTGGAAATCACATTTCTATCTCAAATGTTTCTACCTACTATTGTTACATGTAAAATCTTAAATTACTATTTAAATAAAGTAAAGATAACATTCTCTGTCTTTTTTTACTTTTGGCATATGACATCACTTTGTTGTAACAACATTGTTTTGCTGATGACCATTTGCACTTACTGTCTCATACATTGGTGGGGGGGAGGGATAGCTCGGTGGTTTGAGCGTTAGCCTGCTAAACCCAGGGTTGTGAGTTTAACCCTTGAGGGGGCCATTTGGGATCTGGGGCAAAAATTGGGGATTGATCCTGCTTTGAGCAAGAGGATGGATTAGATGACCTCCTGAGGTCTGATATTTTTAAATTAGGAATTTCTTAGAGAGAAAAAGAACTAAACAGGACACATTATTGCACCAGTTAATTGATTTATTTTAAATTAGCCCACTTAAAAAAATCAAATTTTAATAACTGATATGCAGGCAACGCATTTTATTTTAGTGAACATTGACTTTTCCTTACACTACACCATAGATTTCTGTTGAAAGAGAACCCAATATTTTTATTAGAAGAGAGATAAATAGGATACCTATGTACACCAAACTGCAATTTAACAGTCCCCAATTTACTTTCTATCTTGATTAAAACTAGGTATTTTTGTGTTGCAAATTGTAATTCTCAGTTCCCGTTGGCCAACACCGTATGTACTACTGATCTGACTGATTATTTGTTTAGTAGCACTCGGCACACTGAACAGGGCAGGTTTGTTCTGCTGAAGACTTTATTACCCATCTGCTACAAGGCACGGCTGTGATATAATTCATTCTATTTACCCTACAACAACAACAACAACAAAATCACTTCTCATGCGTATGCAACATTATGAAGAAAAAATAATCTGACACTTTATCTTTCAATGTCTTTTGCCAGCATTCAGGAAAAAGCACAGATATAGCACTTTTATTGGTAATAATGCAACAAAACTAATATTTCTTGCCTTATCATACACTACCAAGGAGACATCCCTGCATTTGGAATGCATTTATTTCTCAGCTACAATTAACCAGTTGACTTAACTGCCTTTGTCAGTTCAAACATTTATGCTCTTTATTTTACAGACCTGTTTTTGTAGTTCTAATTTAAGAGTGCTTTTTCTTCATCAGGCTAAAGCTTTCCAGCTAGTGTTGTTTTTTTTTTTAATTAATTCCATTTTAACTGCTTTGCGATCATGTAAAAAATCCAACCCACCTATAAGTAATCTCTACATTCTGTTATGGAGCAGAGTACTGAATGTTTAGAAGATGTTACATAGACAGATGGACTGAAGGGGTGAGGGTGGGGGCAGTGGAACCCGAATGATAATGATTTCAGAAAGTGGAGGTTAGAATGAAACATGCCTTTAAAGAATGCATACAGTTGTTCTTCCCATTCCATAATTTAGACAAAACCAAATGAAGGTATGTGGGAAGATAGGCATGGTATATCAATATTTATGCTGCTTGGAATTTATGAACACAGCAAACCCCTATGCAAATGTTTCAGCTACATAAAGGAAATACTGTTTCTCCACACATCATGCTTCAAGTCACATGCTCTTGAATAAAGATTTCTAGAATATAACTAGGGTTTTTTTAAATGTTGTTTGAAAGCTCAAGTATCAGTTTAAAAAAGACTTAATAATAATGCAAATTATTTACTGTATGTGCAATCTGCAAATAAATAAATAAATAAATCCTTGCTGTTAGCGGTAAAGGCCACAATCATCCCTTCCCTTTTCCTACCTGATCAGATTCTGTTCAACGGTTTCTCTGAATGAGACACTGAAATGGGGTTTCTTTAAAACTGACATATATAAAAATTAATCATATGCTTTATTCTGCATTCACAAACAATACATTTAAGAATAACTTTTTCTACCAATCCTAAATAGTTCTGCATGGCCAATTTTGAGGTCTATCAAGTGAAGCCAAAAGTAATATTCCAGTGTCATGTTTACAGCCATTTGTGTAGATGCAAAATCAAGTTTGGACAGCTTTGATCTTGATAAGGTGCAGATATTTTGATGTGAGGGATGACTACCTTGGTTTGGAAGCACAAAAAGATTAAAATGCTTCCTGAGTTGGTAAGAAATGGGCAGAAAGATGGAGGGCTCCTTTCAAATTAAGTCTCCAAAGTACTGACTGAGACTAATTAAAGCAACTCTAGTCATATTTGGAAAGAACTCACACCTGCCAGCATTCTTATAAATGAAAGCTAAACAAAGTTTTCCTAATAAATAACTTGCAGTAAATTAGGTTTTATTAAGAAGGCAGTTTTGCAGGGGAAAAAAATCAGCCATTGGTTTTTATAATCAAAGGAAAAACTAATTAAAATATATTATATTTCAAAGAACTCTACAAATATAGACTTTCTGCCTTTTTTGTAAATCTGAGACAGTTTTATTTGCTGCTTTAGAAACTTCCCATTTTACCATCTTAAAAATACAAACATGAGTGGCCTCATTGCTCAATGGTCAGGTCACACCCCATTAATACAATTTCTCAGGCTGGCTCGTACAGCAAAAAATACAGTGGGTGAAATGCAGGCTCCACTGAAGTCAATGGCAAATAACCATTGACGTCAATGGGGCAAGGACGTCACCCCATAAATCTAGGGGAGGTGATGCTCTTCGCCACCTGGAAAAAGTGGAGATGCAAACAACATCATCAATTCAACATCAGTGACACATGAATAGATTCAAAATGGATAGGGATGTATTATGTCAATGATGATGTACAGGGAGGGAGAACGGTGCTTTTAACCCATTGGAGGAAATATGGCAGCTGATCTTACAACCCCTTTTAAACCCGTCTGATCACTGAATGATTGCTATGAGGTGTTACAGAGCTCTCTTGACATTAGCTTTAGTTGGGGCCAAAAGGGTACAGAGTCCTTAATAAGGAACTCTGACACAAGGCCTTTAATAATTATGACCCTCTCCCCTCTGCCAACCTACTTAAATTTAAACCAAAAAACAAATGCTAAAAAACTCACCCTGATAGAAGAAATGGAAGAATTTTCCTCCCCAGGGTCTTCAGTTTCAACAGAAATGGGGAAATGTTATTTTGAAAGTTTGTCACACTGAAATCTGTAGAAAGACTGGTAATTCATAGCTTAACTATTTCTAAATGTGACATGAATCAAATGTGCCCTGAAGGAAAAATGAACCCTGCTCTTGCTATCATGGGATTACTACAGTTTTGTGGAGTTGTAACTTTAATTGAAAAACATAATTTTCCATAATATCACTTGTGTGCACAGATTAGATTTGAATGTACCGGCCAAAAGTTTCTGTAGCTATTGTAATTTGAATTAACTTTGTTGACAGGTAGGAGCTTGAGTCAGTGGTTCTAGATGCACAAATTGAAAAGTGACCCACCTTGACATTTCCTTTTAAGAAAAAATATTTCAAGCTATTTTTCACACCACGTACTGGGGCCTTCAACACCTCCTCACTATTCCCAACATTGGAAAAGATCACCGAGGTGCATCTTTTCTCCATAGTTTTCCCAATCCCACTGTGAGGTCATTCTTTATTTGTGTAAAAATATTTCAGTACAGTACATGACTTTGTACACAAGGTAGCATGTGTTGTGAGAGTGTCTGGACACTGGAGAATGGCAAGTCACGCAGGGCTTTGGGTTCAGGTTCAAATTTATCATCTAGAGACACGTTCTCAAGTGGCTGACTACAGTTATCTATCTTTTTTTTAAAAATAACTAAATATGTCCCTGTGAAAAACAGCACAATGTACACACAAAGCCTTTCCTCTCTTCCCCCAATTTTAATTTGATTTATTGAGATTTTCCCCTTATATTCAATGTACAGAGAAAAGTTATTTTGCCCTGCCACCTCTGCAGGAGCTTTTAAATGATTCAAGGAAGTATAGCTTTCATTTAGGTTTGTGCCCTCCAGTCTGTTTATACTGGTCGATACACTTGTCTGAAAAATATAATGGATTAGCACATCATTCAACAAACTAGTCAGAAGGCAAGCTCAAGGCGACAGAGACCAAAAAGTAAATTACAGTCAGTAGTAGGAATAGGCCATGCCTAGAGCAAGGAAACATCATATCAGTACAAAACTCGTATTCTGTGAGAGTGTTACTTGAACTGAAAGGGATGAAAAATTTACACTGAAATATCATAAAACAATCAGCTCTATGAATTCATATGGAACTATAAATTGTGCAGTTTATGACACCTAAGGCAAGAAGCTGATTCTCACAACCACTGCACATCATAACCTCCACTGGCACCAACAGTAGGCATTAATGTTATTTGTTTTATTTAAAGGACCACTTGTGTAACGAGATACTCGATCTATCAGAACTTATTTAACACATATACCATTGAAATATATGCAAAATGCTAACGTGCCAGAAAAACATACTACCCAAAATTGCTTTACATAGATAAAACAAAAACATCCCGAGATGTATTACAGACTCAAAAGTTGGAAGGTCATTCTCCACATCATCCAAACATGACATGAACTTCAGCAGTTACAAGTTGTAGCATATCTGTAATTATTAAACTCCTTACTACAAGTGATCACTGATCTTTTTAAAAAAATTGATCAGAAAACCAAGTATAAATCCTTTTATCTTTACTTCCGTTTAGAAACACTCGTCTTTACTTGCTGCAGATGCCGTGGTGCTGTAATATGAGGATTTATATTTGTTTAAAAAGAGAAACGAGCACTAAATGGCATCACAGAAGACTAAGGACACTGTGTAATTGCCCTTTGGAAAATTAGCATATTGAGCCAAATTCATCACTGTTGGAATTCCTGTGGCTTTAATGGAGTTACATCAAGAATGATTTTGTTTAGTATGTTATAAACTATAGACCATATAATGTCCTCCTCTAGTAATGGCCTTCGGAGTGGGTAAAGGTAGCCAGCTAACTTTGTGAGTTTTACTATTTGAGTTCCTTGCAAATATGCTCTTGGGTGGAGAGTTTGTGAAAATGCATGTGATGTGGCCTCCAAATCCACTAAATCTAGATACCTGCACTGTGGGAAAGGAGCGCTCCAACTTGGCAGAATCTAGGCTCAACCACTTCCTCCCTGACTCCCTAGCATTACTACTCCTTCAGTAGATGTGCTTCCATTGATGTTGCCTTAATAACACTCCTACCATTTACATTAGTGCTTGTGTTTTATACTTAACTGCAGGGAGCATTAAGAGCATTAATCTCCTGGTGTTCAATCTGCCCAGCTCTTCTCCTGAGCCCTGATCACATGGAGTTGACTTTAAGTATTTTATCCAGGATTATAGGAAAAGGGAGAACATGCCATGGAGCAACCACTGCTTTGGGGGTATTTCTACCTCTCTGAATTCAGACCGAATCCACGCTGTGGAGCACAGGGAATTTATGGCAGATCAGGGGATGAACTTCACAGAGTGGATAGCCTGATAGTTTAGATAATCTGCGCTGTCTCTGCTCAGAGGCTGATTCAAGTCCACACCACTGTGGGAATTTTTTTTTGTTACTTTATGGATAAAATAAAGTGGATTTGGCTGTATCTGTATGGGGTAGGTGGGCAGTGTCCCAGGAAGACTGTTTCTAAATCTGCTCTGCTTTATTTTCATCCTGTGTTATTCCCTAAGGCAATGGAAGTGTTGGGGATACTTCCTGTTTCAATCTGTTCTTTGGACCTGTGACCTTCCTGGATGGTGAAAAACAGAGTTGGGCCCATTGTAGGGGAATATTTTCTCTCACAGGAAAGGAATGTAGCCATCTTCACTTGCATGTCCTTTCCTTAAGAAGTAACACTTGATGCTTACAATCTGGTAAATTATCATCCACTTTCAAAACATCCCCCATGGATAAAATAATTTAATATGGGTGAAAATTCCCTGAGTATCTATCTTTCTATCTAAGTGATATAATCTCGTTAAGGGATCCTTGACAATCCGGGTAGTTTCCAGGGTACAGCATGGAGACTGCATTGATTGTACTCCAAGATGAGTTCTTCTAGCAATGGATCAGGTTTTTAGCTCCTTCAGCTTGCTTAAGGCACCATGAATCATTGTAAATTTTTGGCACTTCTGCTGTAGACCACAGCAGAAGTGGGATGGGGGTGTTCTTGAGCATCTAATGTTCTAATATTCTGAGATGTTAATTTTGAGCAACATCTTGTCTCAAGCCACTGTGGGGTTCCACATAAATCTTGCCCCCCCTCTGTTATGGAGTCATTAAGGAGGTTGGTGAGGAAAACATGGGCCAGTCTGTTGATGATACCAATGTCTATCTTTCAATTCTGATCAATGCAACTGAATACTTTGCCTAGTGAATGGCTGCCACTGGAGCATGGATGAGAGCTGGTTTGCTGGTTGAGGCTCGATCTAAGAAGCTCTTTGGGGCAGGGACCTTCTTTTTTATGTGTTTGTGCAGTGCACAAAAGGTTCATAGTCCATGACTGAGACCCATAGGTGCTACTGCAATACAAATAATAACTAAATGTATACTGCTAATAGATGAGACAGAAATGATGCTGCAAGACTGAGGGAAGCAGACAAAGGACATGGTGAAGGTTATATCCATTCCATCGAAAGAGGGTGTGCCCTGCCTTTTGTTACTTAAGTTTGTAGCTTGGGGATGTGGTTAAAACCCCAGCTGTGGTATCAGGCAGCAGCATGATGGTTAGAAGGTGGTGTCCTTACTTTTGGATGTCAACCTTGCTATCATTATCCATACCCATCTCACCTTGAGTTTTGATTACTGCAATGCACTCTGAACTTAAATCCATTCAGAGACTGAAGTTGATAAAGACTATTAAGCCATTCTCAAACTGGGAGCATAATGCACCAGTACTCAATTTTCTGTACTGGCTGTTTGAGGGTTCCTGGGTAGAGTTGTTGGCATTAGTTTTGGCCTATAAAATCCTATTTGCCTTGGGATATGCCAAAAAGAGAGATCATCCTTCTTTTTACACTTTACTTCTGCACCTGCAATCAGCAGAGGCATTGAAGCTCCCATCGTTCAAAAGAAAATGACTACCAGAAGGACACTCTCTGTGAGAGGGCCTCAAGTTTGGAATGAACTTCCCTACTGAGCCTCGATTCAAAACGGCCCAATATGTTGACCTTACAAGCACAATGCAAAAACCATCTATCTTCCCTATTTGCCGTAAGGAGGAGTGTGATGAGAGCTGTTTTTATGGGGGCAGCTGGGCTATTGCTTAGCATCAATTATTATTTTACTGCCCATTATTAGGGTTGCCTGAGACTTTCCATTATTAAAGCCTGTTTTCATTGGCTTATAACTACACCAAGCTTTACCCATTTGGGCTGAAATTTTACATGCTGTTTATCTGTCTCAAGCTGAATTGTTATTGAAAACTTCAGCCAGGACAATTTAGATGTTTCCAACTATGAGGCTATGGAAAAATATGGTGTTTTGCTCATATTAAAAAATTCTAACAACCTTGTCTTTGAAAAGCTTTAATACCTCCATCCATTGGAGCTGGGACTTGAAATTGGCGTGGTGGGGAGCCTTTACATAAGGGTTTTTACCATCCCCAAGAAAATCCACCCAAATTTGTCCACGTTCAAAGCTTTTGAAAAACTGCAGTTTGAACATGCTGACATCTTCTTTTAGCAGCTAAAATCTTCAAAGATTCCACCCTCACTGAGCACGCTCCAGCCATTCAAAGCTTCTACCTGTGACCAGACTTTACGTGCCCAATCCACACAAAGCAACTGAGCATGCTCCAGTCCAGGCCTACAGGGGCAAAGCTGAACTTTCCCTGTAATGGCTGCTCCAAGCCAGGATAAGGCTAGGGCCAGGAACTGAGAGCAGAAATTCTGTCTCTTCAATACAATCTTAATTCGCCCTCCTCCCACCGTGTGTAAGTGTATTATAAACACACATACATATTTGCATATATATATATAAAATCATGCCTATATACACACACCCACCCACCCCTGCCGAATGCAGCTATTTTGGCAGATGCACTAGTTTCTTACCTATAATAATAATTCTGTGTACTTCTATTATTTTATCAAAAGGTACAGTGTTTATTTGGTGAACTCTGAAAGAATAAAAAAGCGATCCATTGAAAACTATGAACCTAGTCCACAGACTCAAATAAAGCAGCAATTTCATTAAAAGTTAAATCACATCTGCTTAGCATTAGTAATGAAAAAAGGGTAAGAATGAGGTAGCTATGAGAACTACAGCTATTGACATCATTGACCTATAAATACATCCTCTAAGTTGATATGCAGCAATTCAATATCCCTGTTTTGATATAATTGCTATTACAAAAAGTCCTTTGCTTCCAAGTGTTAATACAATTGCAGTTCATATTTAAGATAATCTGCCAAAAAGGAAAACTAATTTCAAAATATTTGATCATGAAAGTTGTCCTCAGCCTTTACAGAGATAATTTAGTCAAATAATATCAGATAATCTTAAAGCAGATTTAGCAGGAAATTGCTAGGGACTCCATCTAAGCAGCATCCATTTGCACTTACATAAATGTACTGAATGTGTAGGAAGACTTTGACAGCTTGCCATATGTGATTTCATTCTATAGCCTACCTACTTTACCATCAAAAGTTATATCCTTTGAAGCATTGCCAGAATTACTTTAGCCCAGCAGATATGCTAGATGTGCCCTTTAAAAGCCATATCATTTCCTTTCTACTCTGAGTATTTCAATGTAACATCTGCTCAACTAAATTCTTTTGAAGGTTAAAACCAAAAAAACCCTGTACTATGTCTTACTAAGATGTCCATTTTTGAACAAAGACCACAAATGGCAGAGACTAAATATGGTGTTAAATGAGACCACGAAAAAGGAATAGACAATTATCAACCACCATGGAAATATTATAATTATAGACATAGGAAATAAGTGTTTGAATTTCAGGATAGGCAGGCATTTTATTTAAAATAATAATAATCCCTAAATTTTATACTTTCGATCATGTTGATTGTTTATATGTAAATTCTTATACAGTTGTGACTTGGGTTCTGATGCCATAATGAGACACATTACACATTAACAACTTGATTCAGAACAGTATATATAATCTTCTATATAATCTATGCTTTTTTATAATTATTTTAAAAGCCCCTATCTGATTACCTGAGCACCTCCCCAGGTGTTCTAGTGATAATGAATGGATAAACACATCATCTAATGTCAAATAGCAGTTGTGACTTTTTAGAAATATCTTCAGTGCAACTTCTTTAATTTCTATTCATGCTACCCAAGGTTGCAGGACTGTGTTTTCACTAAAGAGCTGAATGAATCCCCATAATTACATGATTTTCTTGTCTGCTCAAGTGAAAAGGTTTCAAAACATATTAAAATGGCACTGTCCTTTCTTAGTCTCTTGAAGCC
The DNA here is from genome assembly GCF_965140285.1 of Lepidochelys kempii. NCBI lineage: Eukaryota > Metazoa > Chordata > Testudines > Cheloniidae > Lepidochelys > Lepidochelys kempii. The sequence goes on along the minus strand of NC_136385.1, from coordinate 86,169,399 downwards.
CTGCAATGTCAATTTTAATTAGCGAGCTGTGAAAGTTATGTTTTTATTTCTGGGAATTTGTTCCCAGTTTCACCTATTATTTTATATGAATTTGCATTTTTGCCATCAGAGAAGTTGCATACTTTTCTAATCTACAGGGATGCATCCTGAGAACATCACAAGCATGCAAACTGTACTATGGTAGTCCTGAAATGGTAGTGTCCCAAATAAGGTATAATCTAAGCATGCTCATATCAGCTAGACAGACATCTGAAATACCTACAGAAAGAAATGTGCATGGTGGTGATGCATGATAATGGACCAGCCATCAGAAGAAAACACGATTAGTTTTGTAACTTCAAATCTCAGTGGCCTTCACACTGACATGTAAAACTCACATCTTCATCTTAGCTTTCCCACAGCTCCAACTGAGAACAGTAAAGAAGAAAACAGGAAAAAGAGAAGGATAAAAAAAGAGGTGAAGTCAAGAAGGAAGAGAGAGAAGTAAAAACAAGTGGTAAAGAGTAGTGTGCTTGCACTTTATCTACCCCATCCACTTGGAATGCCCTTCCTGACCTTGTCCCCAAAGCCAATCCTATCCAAAGCTTATTTAAATCCTTTCTGCAGACCTACTTCTTCCTTGACACCTGCAAGGAAGTAGCTGACTAAACCCATGATCTTGCAATGAGCAGAGCAGATAACTCCATTTCAACTGGGCTCTGCACAGGGGCAGCGATTTGCTCTGGTGCAGCGCATTGCATAAGTTACCTGCTATCTATTTAATCTCTGTCTCATGAATGAACTGCTCATCTATATGAAGGAAGGAGACTAAATGTTGGGGCAATGAGACACTGAAATGGAACCAGCGAACTGATGGGAGAAAGACAAGAGGGTTGAATTTATGTGTGTGGTGGGTGGGGGGGAAGAGGATTTGGTGTTTTTAAAGTAAAAACAAAAATAAAAAGAATAACAAAAGAACAAACATGTAACTAATCAGATATGTCTGACAGTGAAAACTGTAGTTTTGTGTCACATCCTTTCCCACCATCCATTGTGTGTCTTTTAACATTGTAAGCTCTTTGGAGCAGGGAATGTGTCTTCCTCTGTGTTTGGGAATGTGCTTAGCACACTTGGGGTGCCACTTTAATCTAAACAGTAAATAACATGTCACTGCTGTATGTAACACTAACAGAATCATGTGAGAATTTGTTTAATTCCAAATAAAAATAGAGTTTACAAAATGCTGATTTGGATTAACGAGAAATCAGTATATATTGCTGATGGATACGAAGTGGAGCATGGGGTAGGACAAGGAAATCAAACTACTACATTGCAGTAATATTTGAAAGCATACAATCAAGCTGTAACTGAACCAGGAAACAAAAATAGTATAATCAAGCTGTCGCTTATATTCATGCACTTCAAAGTACCTGCTGCTTACAGGGACAATGAGGTGAGCAATAACTATAAACAGTTTCCTAAAATATACCTCATGTAAAGCATAATACTAACACTATACTGATAATGATGATAAAACCTGGCATGTGTAGGTCCTGATCCAAAGCCCACTGAAGTCTTTCCATTGCCCTCAAAGAGCTTTGGATCAGGCCTTTATAGTGTACATATTATATTCCTGTTGGCTGAGCTATGTGAAACAGCACATTTACAACAAAAACTAATACTGTAGGTTATAGTCCCTAAATTCATCCTATGAAGTCTCACAAGACCCTATGCACAGCTAAAATCTCACTTAAATTCTTTGCTCTAGTGAGAGCTCTAGTGAGAGTTAAGGAGTGCGTGTGGCCTTGTGCGAGCCCCTTCTGCTCCAGCAAGTGTCATCCAAAAGCAGACATCATTCCAAACTGAAGTATCAAATAGTTCAACTGTGCCTCATTACTGCCTACATCCTAATTCAGAAGTACTCAGCCCTGAAGGCCCAAAGATGACTTTGTCATTCACCGAAGTCACAGACAGAGTCTTAAGCTAATGATGGGGTGAAATGGTTAAAAAGTGTGGCAATGGTGTTCATGTCATGACATTTTGGCTTCATGACACAATGTCACTACATATGCAAAGGTCTGAAAAATACACTCTGCTATTATTATTTTATAGCTCTCTGTGACTCCATTCAAATACAGAGAGCCAGCATTTCTCTCTCTCTCTCTCTCGCCAACTCATGATTTTATTGCAAGCTTGGTGATATTTGATGTTTTCTTCAAAGAACCAGCTGCTGGAATCATGCTATTGCCTGAGAATCTCAGCTCTTTTAAAAATAAAAGTAAGTTTCCAGCATTCATGGCAGCAGGGAAAGTCTTGAAAATATTGCAAACAGAAAAGGAGTACTTGTGGCACCTTAGAGACTAACCAATTTATTTGAGCATAAGCATTCGTGAGCTACAGCTCACTTCATCGGATGCATACTGTGGAAACTGCAGAAGACATTATATACACAGAGACCATGAAACAATACCTCCTCCCACCCCACTCTCCTGCTGGTAATAGCTTATCTAAAGTGATCACTCTCCTTACAATGAGTATGATAATCAAGCTGGGCCATTTCCAGCACAAATCCAGGTCTTCTCACCCTCCGCCCCTTTTTTTCCAAAAACCACACACACAAACTCACTCTCCTGCTGGTAATAGTTCATCCAAAGTGACCACTCTCCTACAATGTGCATGAACCCTAAAGGCTAAAAAAACAGAAGGCAAATAAAAAAAAAAACCCTAAAAAGAATTGTTTTTAAAAATCTCATGATTTTAAGTCAATCTCATGATGGGGGGGGGCAGGGATCTGACTCATGATTCCCCTGCTCTATTCCCCTTCTTCCTCAGCACCTTGTGAGAGGGAGGGAATATTCCTATTCACAGCACTAACTCTCAGCAGCTTAGGCTATGTCTACATTAGCACTTTTGTCAATAAAACTTTTGTCGGTCAGGGGTGTGACCCCTCTCCCCTCGACCGACATAAGTTTCATCAACAAAAGCGCCGGTGTGGACAGCGCTATGTCAGCAAGAGAGTGTCTCCCACCGACATAGTTACCACAGCTCATTGCAGGGGGGTTAATTGCCACAAGGTCTCCTGTCGGCATAGAGCGGCTACACAGGAGATCTTGCGGCAGCACAGCTGCCACGGTACAGCTATGCCGCTGTAAGGTCTGTAGTGTAGATATAGCCTTAGTAAGAGCAGGTGTTTCTCTTCTCTTCTACTTCTTGTCTGCTGATTGATAGGAGGAGGTATTTCTCCTCTCTGTCTCTCTGTGCTTTGCTTTTCCCTTCCCGTCCTCCCACTCCTCCACTCCCCTCCCCAGAAACATCCTGGCTACTAAGGAGGAGATAATTCTCCTCACTACTCTTAGACACACTTCCTAGCAATTGAAAGGAGGTGCTTCTCCTTTCTGCTCCCTCCTCTCAACTTCCTGGCTGTTGACAGAGGTGCATCTCCTCTCTCTTCCCTTCCCTAAAACTTCCTGGCTACTGAGAGTGAGAATGTATTTCTGAAAAAAGAAAAGGAGTACTTGTGGCACCTTAGAGACTAACCAATTTATCTGAGCATAAGCTTTCGTGAGCTACAGCTCACTTCATCGGATGCATACTGTGGAAAGTTTATAAGATCTTATTATATACACACAAAGCATGAAAAAAATACCTCCTCCCATCCCACTCTCCTGCTGGTAATAGCTTATCTAAAGTGACCACTCTCCTTACAATGTGTATGATAATCAAGGTGGACCATTTCCAACACAAATCCAGGTTTTCTCACCCCCCCCCCCCACCAAACTCACTTTCCTGCTGGTAATAGCTTATCCAAAATGACCACTCTCCTTACATTGTGTATGATAATCAAGGTGGGCCATTTCTAGCACAAATCCAGGGTTTAACAAGAACGTCTGGGGGGGGGGTAGGAAAAAACAAGGGGAAATAGGCTACCTTGCATAATGACTAAGCCACTCCCAGTCTCTATTCAAGCCTAAGTTAATTGTATCCAGTTTGCAAATGAATTCCAATTCAGCAGTTTCTTGCTGGAGTCTGGATTTGAAGTTTTTTTGTTGTAAAATAGCGACTTTCATGTAAGGAGAGTGGTCACTTTGGATAAGCTATTACTAGCAGGAGAGTGAGTTTGTGTGTGTGTATGGGAGGGGGGTTTGAGAAAACCTGGATTTGTGTTGGAAATGGCCCACCTTGATTATCATACACATTGTAAGGAGAGTGATCACTTTAGATAAGCTATTACCAGCAGGAGAGTGGGGTGGGAGGAGGTATTTTTTCATGCTTTGTGTGTATATAATAAAATCTTATAAACTTTCCACAGTATGCATCCGATGAAGTTAGCTGTAGCTCACGAAAGCTTATGCTCAAATAAATTGGTTAGTCTCTAAGGTGCCACAAGTACTCCTTTTCTTTTTGCGAATACAGACTAACACGACTGTTACTCTGAAACATGTCAATGTATTTCTGCTCTCTCTCCACTTAACCTCTGGCTGCTAATAAAGGGTTGGAGTACTCCTTCTCTCCCTCTCCTGGCTGCTAAGACAGTGATGATTGTTTCCCCTCTCACTTCTCTATCACTCACTTCTTCTCCCCAGGAGTAGAAGAATTCCCAGAGACTATGGCCCATTTGCTTGGCTCTCTGTAAACTCTGCCTAAGACCAGGCAGCCAAATAGAGTTCTGACCCAGTTTTGCCAATTCTTGTGATTTGATCACAAGTGTCACAATGTTTGGTGTTTTCCATAAGGCCTTGGGCATGCTGGAAATTCTGATGCTGAAAATCTCAGTTTTCTCTTTTTAAAAAAGTAAGTTTCTAGTCCTCCTGGCCGTGGAGAAAAATTTGAAAACGTGAACCCTAAAAGCTCTAACTCCAGAAAACAAATGGAAACCAAAATTTATTGTTTGTAAAATCTCACGATTTTTAAGACAGGCTCGTGATTTTGGGGGGCTGACCCATCCTTTTTGAGCACTTGGCGCTGGCAGTAATGCTGACCAAACCTGTGGATTGCACCTGAGCTACATGGCTCTCTAGTGCCTCAAACTCATGATCACTTATCCTAATTGTACTATAGTAGTAACAGAGAAAGTAGTTTTGTCAGCTGTTCTATGTTGAATTAAAAATCCTACCAGATTAAAAACAACAGGAAGAAGCAATGTTTTAAAAAGCACTGTTTACAGGAAAATAACTTTCTTGACAGATTTTTTTTAACCTATTAAAATTAATTTTACCAGGTCTGTTACATTTTGATCCATGCAGGAAAGGAATACCACACCTTTGACGAGGCACTAAACATAATAAATAATTGCAAGAGAACATTTGTTGTTGCAATAGAGGGAGCATCCATTTTAAAGCTATCAGCCAATTCCCAAATCTTATTCAAACCCTAAAGTAAATTTCTGTGGTATTAGCCAACTAAACAAGTGAAATTATCAATAGAATTGTTGCCGTGATATACCAGTCTTGAAAAACATGTCTTCTTATGTAATAGCTAAAAAGTGATACACATCTTTTTTTCTTATAGAAATGAAATTTTGATTACCCATGAATGGAATGACTTTACGACCTTGTTCCTCTGAGCTTAAGTAATTACCCTACCATCTATATGAGAATTTTGTATTTCATTCCAATTTCTACAGTATTAGAACAGCAGAGAAAAGATATTTATACAGAAGATCTTATTTGTTACGTTTCCTACAAAATATCCCTTTTACCAATTTTTGCATGGTAAGATAAACAGCTCCGTTAATATACATAAAATATTCATTGACAAGCATACAAATATATGTAGCTAGTCAATGAAAAAAAGATACCAAACTATCTCCAGCAAACTTGGAGTTTTACATTTCCAAAGCTTGCTTAACTACATTGTACGTTAATTTAGGAAAACAGTGTTTCTTGGTTTTAATATGAATGACAATTTTAGAACATCTAAATTTCCTTAATCATATTTTTTCTATACACTACTTTCAAAATTAACCGGAAAACATAACATTGCCTATATCATGAAGCAAACAGTCTAATTACCAATAATGTTTTCAGACTTTTGCTTAGCTACTATTGGAAGGTGTTAACTGAAGTGAAAATATCTTATATTATCAACATCTTATATTTAATATCAAATGCCAGTAATTATTAAGCAACACAAAAAGTCCGCAGCCTTCAAATGTTAAACCAATGAGGCTATATTTTATTGTACCAAGAATCTGTGTGATTCATTCTAACTAGTGTAACCCTTCTGCATAAAGGCTTTCAATATTTCAGCCTCAATGGCTGCTAAAATATGTTTAAAAGTATAAATAAGGAGAACATGATTCTCATGTGAAATGACACACTGGATTTCTTTAGTTCTCTCAGTCATAGTTTGGTGTATTCAACAGAACCTTTAAAGCTATATTGTTGGCAGTATTTAAATTATACTGGGGAAAACTAAGCAAAGCAATGTGATCAGTAGCAATAAGCTAATTTTAAGTAAAAAAATAAGCAAAATATCACTATGTACTGTATTTTGACAGACTACAAAGTGACAGTCAGAGGATTATTCCACAGATTTCTAATGCTGGAAATTCTGATGGCATTTACTAGCATAACCTTTCAACTCTGAGCACATCAATAGAAGCAGACAGTGGTTTGAAATATGATTCCTTGCAGATAGCATATCCTCATTCATCTGACTGTGGTGCTCTGTGCTCCATTGCACAAACAGCGGCTCACCCACTTCTGAGAGGACACTAATAAAAAAGGCATCAATTTTCAGCTCTAGTACTACTGTGATCTCTTTATATGTTCGACATCCAACATTAAATTAAAATGCTGTTATAAATCCTACTTTCTGAATCTGGAATGAGTGTTGGGTTTTTGTCGCATGAGACTGCAGCAAATCTTGTCAAAAGCAAGGAAGCACGTCTTGTTCACTCAGAATTAATGTTGTGGATGAAAGAAGGAGGTAAAAGATGTTGAATATGGTGAACTGTGGGTGTCAAAGGCAGTGGCTAATGCAGCACTGGGGTACCAAAGAGAGCATAACATCTGCTTTCAATAGGTTGTTAATCGGGAATTTTAATTAACAATTCCAAACTGTGTAATAAACACAATTTTTTGATAATTCAAAGTACATTTTAAAAACATTACTACAAATTTGAAAATACCATTACAACTGAATATTTGTGTAATATATTCATCTGTACCAGATAAAACAATTTTATAACACCCAAATAACACGGGCAAAGTGTTTTGGATCACATGAAGTGAAGGTTGTTACAGGGTATCTATGCAAAATTATGCATATTGATGTTGATGTTTATGCCTTGCGTCAGTTTGTCATTTGCACTTGAGTTGTCTTAAAAGTTCTTGGGTTAGGGTGAAAAAAATCAAGATCATCATTACAGGGGACAAAATTATTAGACAATAATTTGGATTAATGAAACAATGTCAAATACTTTTCATATACAAAAATAACCAAGAAAACTGATTGTAAGAAAGAAAGAAGCTGGACAGAATATTTCTGTTACGCAAAAGATTGTAGTGTGCTTTGGAGCCTTTCGGCTGTGTCTGATAACCTCTAATGGCAGGTATCTTTTTCTCCTTTAAGAGCTATGCTAAACTACAGTGAAAAGGCAATAATGGTTTCAGCAAAGATGCTCCGTCTGTAGATATTTTCTCTTGTTAAGTTCATTCATAATTATGAAGAAAGCGAATGAGCTTGCCTTTTTGGAAGCAGGGGGGGCAGGGGAGGGGAGAGGGTGCCTTGAAGAGTGGTTCAATATCTGGATCGAACAGAGGAACTTTTCCCCCCTAAGGATCCTGCCTGGAGAAACCTTGACAAGCACAAAGTCAGAACCTAGACAAAGTTGCCCTGTTGAGAACGATAAGGTCACCCGTGGGATTGCTGAGATTATCTCTGTCAAGCACTTGGACAGCATGCAGTCAAATGATGCATCATGCAGTCATTTTCGGGGGGGGGAAATCAATTTCTTCACCAGGTCGCTATTTGCTTTTCAAAGTGCCCTTGTAGGCCTTCACCACCAAGCATTTATCAATTTAAATGTTGTAAATTGATAATGTGCCACTGTGCCTTGTACTGTTTCTGAATTATTTTGATACTTATATTTTCTCAATGGTCTCAAAACCCTCAAAGCCTCTGTATTTGAAAAGGGCTCCCTCCCCCACACCCTTCTTTTTACATGAAAGTAAATAACTTTCCTATGCTGAACACTGAAAAATACTTCCTGAAAACCTATACAATACTGAATTTCATCTGGTTTTATTTAATAATTATGTTTAAAAGGGGTCAAAATTCTATATAATTATCAACGTTAGTGCATGAATTTATTAACTGAATATTTGATCATCCTTACCACTACTATTCAAATCTAGAATAAGAAATACTAAGTTCAAATATTAAATAGAAAAATACTGGAGGTTCTTAATTATTTTATTATGAGGCTTTGTTACATAGTATTTATTTTGTCCGTGAAATACAGGTTTTAAAATGTTGTGGTGGGAAATGAGCTAGAACTAACAGAACAAATGCAAATATCAACGTTTTCCTTATACTATTTTTTTAAACAAACCCAGCATAAAGTAATGCATTAACCGTATACCAACCTCAGCTTGATTTACATTGAAAAACAGGTAGAGAATAGTAGTTGAGGTTTGTGCTTCGTAACAGCAAAAGAAATACACGGCAGTTGCAAAGCATCCTTAACCTCCAGTGATTTATTGGCCCTCAGCCAAGTTATCAGGGGAATCTAATTCTTCTTTATTATTCAAATAAACCACATTTGGCACCATGGTTCCCTTTCAGAATAGCTTCACAAATAGACTGAGTACTGTCATTTATTTGACCTTGTACTTGTGTGCTGTAGCTATAATTTTATTTGCCATTCCACAGAACAAATGCACAGGGATCCAAACTACAAAGATCCGTGACAGAACGAGTAAAGCTGTTCATATCTAATATACCTGTTGTCTGCACACCTACTTTGTTTTTAAAAGGATAAAACAATAATTTATTCTCTCCCCTCCCCCAACATACATTTATTAGTTCTTATTATGTGTGCAGCTGCACTGCTCCCTTTTAGAGAGCTTTCTTTAAACGGGCCAATTTGCAACCCTGTCTGGGTCCTGGGAAGCTTGAAGCTAAGGTAGGTATCTTATTATTTTAAGGTGTGGACTTTACAGAAAGAAAAGAGAAGGGAGGTAATCCATAATATACAAGCAGAGTACTACTGTCAGTAGGAAATGACTGAGAGCTTGTTTCAGGAAAATGAGAAGAGGTTTAGCCAGCTTCTTGGCCTATCATGTTTTTTAATGATAAAAGTCTGTTAATTTCCCATTTTTGTTCAAGTCGTAATTTTTCTTTTGAGCAGAAATTGTTCAATTCAAAGATAAAACATACTGTGGGCCAATTTCTTAAATTTAGCCACCTAAATTATGTACGCAAATCCCAGATTTAGACATTCACATTGCCATTTAGAGGCCTTAAATAGCAATTTGAGTGCCTGAGTGCCCATTTGAGTGCCCAGATGTGGGAATCTGGTGACCAATTTAGGCATCTATATTTGAAATCTGTTCCCACTCTATTAATAATTCAAGAAATTCAGGAATTGTTCATTTTCAAAGGATGGTAGTTTCTTGGTATTTCAAACTGTCTGTTGGATTTGCAATGTGGCTAGACAGACAGAAACAGAGCTGGCCTGCACTGGGGATTTTTGCACCCCTGATGCAGATGTGTTGCACTGTGAAAAGTGGCATGTACCCATTGCAAGTCACTTTTTAGGTCCTTTAGGTTTTTTTTTTTTTTTCCTGCTTCTGAGCACACTCTTCTACTCCAGGAGTAAAATCCTGCCCCGCTGGATTCAATGGGAGTTTGCTATTGACTTCAATGGGGACAGAATTTTTCCTTACATGTTTTACCAGTGTCAATAATTCCATGCAAAAATCCCCAGTATAGAAACCCCTATGTACACGTGTACCATAAGCGTCTAAATAATCATGAGTCTACATGCGAATACTACAGTTTCTGGACCACTTTATACTGGGAGGAACATAGGGCCAAATCATAATGGAACCGTGCAGATTTACACAAGCTGAGGATATGGCCTATACAATGTAGCCCATTTCTTCTAACTCTTAAACCCTTATTTTAGTTTCCTTCATCTTTTCTCCTTAGTATCTGCCACAAATGTGCATCTGATATTCTCTGAAACTGCTCTCAATACCATTCCAGAGTGAACTGTTTTGGAAGAAGCACTCTAAAATCAAATTCTACAAACCAACTAACATAAAATTCCCGGTCATCACTAGCCTGAAGATAAAGGACTAGACTCACAAAGAAATGTAGGTGTCTAGAAAATCACTGGGATTCACAAAGCCTGAGTTCAACACCTAGGTTTTCAATACAATGAATGGGAAGAGAGAGGCATCTCAGAATGGGATTCACAAAAGCCAGCATGCAAGGAGGCTCCTCGCATAAGGTAGCCAATGAGAGGTACAAAGCCAAGGGATGTGTGTTAAGCCCTGCTCATCTCTGACAGATGGGCACTTTAGTCTGGGCTACAGGGAGACACCTTCCTCTGCTTGAGATTCTTAGCTATAAACCATCTCCTGGTGTTAGGTGCTTTTAGCAAGAAGGCAGAGGGTGGGAGGAGGACATGCTCCTTCATAACTTTTAGCCCAGTAGTTAGGATACTCACCTGGTATGTAAGTATGGATGCGAGAAACCCCCGGTTCAAGTCCCCTGAGGGGGGAAAGAGATTTGAACTGGGATCTGCCACCAATCAGGAGAGTTCCTTAGTCACTGGGCTGATAGTTCCAAGGGAATGTCTCCTTCCCCTCCCCACACTCCTACCAGTTGTTTTGTGTAAACTTGTATACAGGAGCCCAATCCACTAGATAAGGTCTGAGCATGCTTACCAGACTGAGCCTTGCAGGCAGAGAAACACCTACCTTCTCCTGATTTGTGCATCGCTCTGTGGCTTAGGCATCCGGGTGCCTGGTATGGGGCTGCAGTGAGTGTGCTCAGAAGCAGAAAGAGGGGTGCCTTTAACTTCAAAAATTTTAGGTACCAAGTAATTTTAGAGGCAGCTGAGAGGGATGAGGGGTGTTAATCCCGGGGGGGGGGGGGGAAGGGTCTGATTCTGGGATTTAGGCACATACATCCTTTTGTGAATCCAGCCCAAAGTGTTTAAAATCCAAATAGATATATTTTGATGTCTATATGCAATGTACAATCATTACAATGTTGAAAGAGTAGTTATTACAATTTTTATTTATTATTAAAGTAGGCCCAGACTTTGAAACAAGTAACCTCATTATTATCCCCCCCAGACTAGCTCTAGAGAGATAAGTATTGTCAGATTTCGTTACTATTCATCTTACTTTGCACATCAGCATCCATTTTATTGAACCACTGACTCTCAAGGTACACAAAAGAGAAAAATTGGGCTCACGGAGAAAACTCTACATTCATCCTTTGAAGTTGGGTCAAAAGACTGTTTTCTCTTAACTGGATGTGACATTTTTCCTGTCTATTTCTAAAAAAAAAACGAGCTACCTAATTTTCATTCATATTAAATAAAAAAGACAAAGAAACAGAAACAAAGTACTATCAGCAAAGCAGCACTAGACATTAAAATAAAACTTATAAACCAGCACTTCAGGAAGAGGAATCAACTGAAGAAGCTTAGAATTTACATTATGGAATGTTTTAGAAGTTTCACAAAGTGTCTGCAGGGTGCATTCTACCCAAATCTACCTTCAGCCAGCCTCACAGAGGAATCAAGCAATATTTATCTTATAGCACTTTATATAAAGGTAGTTAAGCTCTGGAATAGGCTTCCAAGGGAGGTGGTGGAATCCAAGTCGTTGGAGATTTTTAAGAACAGGTTGGACAAACACCTGTCAGGGATGGTCTACATTTACTTTGTCCTACCTCAGCATGGGGACTGGACTTGATGACTTTTCGAGATCCTTTCCAGCCCTGCATTTCTATGATTCTATAATGCAAAGAATTGGAGGTAAGATATCTTATGTGTTCATATCCCATTAATGCTTGTTCTTGCCAGCTTCATCACATATCACAATTCAATGAAATAACAACATACCGCAATGGCTTCCTCACTTTGGACTATTTTGAAGTCACTGTAGTGACATATTAGCATTTCCTTTGTACTGCAAGAATTTGTTTGCATGGCTATTTTTGCCAATAGCTCTTTGTAATAAATAAAGCGTTTGAATGGTTATTTAGTATGCATGATTGCAGTTTTCCTTTTGCTACTGCTAATGATGCATCTGTAAGATTTTTACAGCATTTACAGGAAGGCAACTGAAAAAATGTGGTAAGGATGTATACAGTGTACACAATTTTACTCATTTATGGCCTGATAAAGTACAAATGTCTTAAGCAAAGTTGGTGGGGACACCAACCTGACATATTTTAGTGGGTAAATCAAAGGCCCTCAGCAGATTTCACTTATTATGCTGATGAAGTCCACAATCTCACTCTTGATTTTTCAACAAAATTTTTCACTGATACCTTGATTAGTAAATGCAAAGAGATGTTATGATATGTCAAATACTGTAACATGTTTAGGCAATCCCTCCATTGGCGTTCCTGTCTCAAGCACATCAAACATAAGCTACTCATCTTCACTTATGTCATAAATATAAAGGGAAGGGTAAACCCCTTTGAAATCCCTCCTGGCCAGGGGAAAGCTCCTCTCACCTGTAAAGGGTTAAGAAGCTACAGGTAACCTCGCTGGCACCTGACCAAAATGACCAATGAGGAGACAAGATACTTTCAAAAGCTGGGAGGAGGGAGAGAAACAAAGGGTCTGGGTCTGTCTGTAGTCGTCTTGGCCGGGGACAGAACAGGAATGGAGTCTTAGAACTTTTAGTAAGTAATCTAGCTAGGTATGTGTTAGATTATGATTTCTTTAAATGGCTGAGAAAAGAAATGTGCTGAATAGAATAACTATTTCTGTCTGTGTATCTTTTTTGTAACTTAAGGTTTTGCCTACAGGCGTTCTCTATGTTTTTGAATCTAATTACCCTGTAAGATATCTACCATCCTGATTTTACAGGGGGGATTTCTTTATTTCTATTTACTTCTATTTTTTATTAAAAGTCTTCTCGTAAAACACTGAATGCTTTTTCATTGTTCTCAGATCCAAGGGTTTGGGTCTGTGGTCACCTATGCAAATTGGTGAGGCTTTTTATCCAACATTTCCCAGGAAAGGGGGGGTGCAAGTGTTGGGAGGATTGTTCAGTGTTCTTAAGATCCAAGGGTCTGGGTCTGTAGTCACCTAGGCAAATTGGTGAGGCTTTTTACCAAACCTTGTCCAGGAAGTGGGGTGCAAGGTTTTGGGAAGTATTTTGGGGGGAAGGACGCGTCCAAACAGCTCTTCCCCAGTAACCAGTATTAGTTTGGTGGTGGTAGCGGCCAGTCCAAGGATAACGGATGTAATATTTTGTACCTTGGGGAAGTTTTGACCTAAGCTGGTAAAGATAAGCTTAGGAGGTTTTTCATGCAGGTCCCCACATCTGTACCCTAGAGTTCAGAGTGGGGGAGGAACCGTGACATGGTGGCACAGTGGTGGGATTAACCTGAAATCATTTTGAGATCCAGTTGAGATTTTTTGAACTAGAAATACAGATTTTAAAAAGGAATTTTTAGGAAGTCCAGAAAGCAGCTTTGAAACTGAAAGCAGCTTGGTTTCTCTCTGCTTTGTGGCCAAGCAGAGACAAAAGGGGATTATCTTGTGAATTGCAGGTTTTCTTTGCCTGGAGGCAGGGTACTTAACTCCTGCAGGGAAATTCACAGTCTTCCAACCCAGAGGTTTTTTTTTCTTTTCTTCCTAAAAGTAAATAGGGGGTGTGTGCTCTACCCATTTGCCTGGAGACAAAAGTGGCAGGGTTTTTTTTAGGATTTTGATTTTTTTTTGTTTTACAAGGAGCACAGGTTTGAAAAGAAATTTTTTTTTCTTTGGGCTGGGTAAGCAGGTTTCCAAGTAGTTGGAGGTTTTTTGCTTTAATTTGGGCCCAGAGCAGAGACAAGGGAATTGTCTTTTTCTGTAGGCTGACAATCACTATCAGAGAATAGGTATTCTATTCCAGCACAGCAAAATTTTACAGCCAAGTTTTGTTTGTTTATTTCTAAACCTCGGGTGTAAAGTTAGTTAAAAACAGAGAGGTTAGAATGGCCAAATCCTCGGCTCGACTACAGCTGGAATTAGCCAAATTTCAGGCTGAGGAAAAACAAAGGGAACATGAAAGACAGATAGAACTCATGCGGCTGGAGAAGGAGGTACAGGAGGCTGCCCACAAGAGGGAAATGGAGGCAAGGAAGCATGTGGAGGAGATGGAGAGGATAAAGGCCCAGCAGAATATACCAACAAACCCTAGCAATCCTTCTCCAGGTACCACTTCCCATCCCAGAAAGTTCCCCACCTACAAGGCAGGTGATGATACTGAGGCCTTCTTAGAAAACTTCGAAAGGGCCTGCCTTGGGTACAACATCTCTACTGACCAATACATGGTAGAGCTGAGGCCGCAGCTCAGTGGACCCTTAGCTGAGGTGGCAGCTGAAATGCCTAAAGAACATATGAACAAGTATGAACTGTTTAAATCCAAGGCGAGAGTCAGAATGGGGATAACACCCGAGCAGTCTCGTCGGAGGTTCCGAGCCCTAAGGTGGAAACCAGACATGTCATTTACCCGACATGCCTACCACATTGTGAAACATTGGGATGCCTGGATATCAGGAGCAAGTGTTGAATCTCCAGTAAATTTGCCCTTCCTAATGCAAATGGAACAATTCTTAGAGGGTGTTCCTGAGGAAATAGAAAGATACATCCTAGATGGGAAACCCAAAACTGTAATCGAGGCAGGAGAGATTGGAGCCAGATGGGTGGAGGTGGCAGAGAAGAAGAAAACTGGTCGCAGTTGGAGCGGAGACCAGAAGGGACCACCCCAGACCACACCCTATTACCGGGGGCCGCCCAAAGCCCCACCTACCTCCCAAAGAACCCTCCAGACCCCTTATCGTCCCACCACCCCGTTCTCCAGCAACCCACCTCGCCCCGGTGACCCGTCAGCTGGACGATGTTTTAAATGTAACGAGCTGGGGCATGTAAAGGCCAACTGCCCCAAGAACCCCAACAGATTACAGTTCATTGCACCGGAATCACACCAGAGGTCCACAGGCCCAGATACCTCCCAGATACCCTTGGAGCGGAGGGAAACTGTGAGTGTGGGCGGGAAGAAGGTCACCGCGTGGAGGGACACCGGAGCACAAGTGTCAGCTATCCATGCTTCCTTAGTGGACCCCAATTTAATCAACCCAGAGATCCAAGTGACGATTCAACCCTTCAAGTCCAACTCTTTCAATTTGCCTACAGCCAAGTTGCCTGTCCAGTACAAGGGCTGGTCAGGAATGTGGACTTTTGCAGTCTATGATGATTATCCCATCCCCATGCTGTTGGGGGAAGACTTGGCCAATCACGTGAAGCAGGCCAAGAGGGTGGGAACGGTCACCCGCAGCCAGGCTAAACAAGCCGTGGGGCCTAGCTCTATTCCGGAAACTTCTATCAGGGCCCGGTCAGAGGTGATGGACCCGGACCCCAGGCCAATGTCTGCAACAGCAGTAGTGGATCCAGTCCCAGAGACCCAGACGGAACCAGTCCCAGAACCGGAACCAGCCAAACAACCAACACCAGACCCCGTGCCAGCACTGAATCCAGTACTTGCAACCTCAACACCAGAGGGCCCCACCGAACCTGAACTGGCAGCAGCCGATAACCCTACGCAAGAGGCTCAGCCGGAGCCTGAATCCCAACATAGTGCACCAGCGGAGAGCGGTTCACAGTCAACAGAAACAGCTCCATCCCCTATATCGCTTCCAGAGGGACCAAGCCTATGTCCCCAATCCAATGAGGAACTGATGTCTCCAGCATCAAGGGAACAGTTCCAGACCGAACAGGAAGCAGATGAAAGCCTCCAGAGAGCGTGGACGGCGGCACGGAGCAACCCACCGCCTCTCAGCTCTTCTAATCAATCCAGGTTTGTTGTAGAAAGAGGACTTTTATACAAGGAAACTCTTTCTGGGGGACACCAGGAAGACTGGCATCCTCAGAGACAGTTGGTAGTTCCAACTAAATACCGGGCCAAGCTCTTGAGCTTAGCCCATGATCACCCTAGTGGCCATGCTGGGGTGAACAGGACCAAAGACCGTTTGGGGGGGTCATTCCACTGGGAGGGAATGGGCAAGGATGTTTCTACCTATGTCCAGTCTTGTGAGGTGTGCCAAAGAGTGGGAAAACCCCAAGACCAGGTCAAAGCTCCTCTCCAGCCACTCCCCATCATTGAAGTTCCATTTCAGTGAGTAGCTGTGGATATTCTGGGTCCTTTTCCGAAAAAGACACCCAGAGGAAAGCAGTACATACTGACTTTCATGGATTTTGCCACCCGATGGCCGGAAGCAGTAGCTCTAAGCAACACCAGGGCTAAAAGTGTGTGCCAGGCACTAGCAGACATTTTTGCCAGGGTAGGTTGGCCCTCCGACATCCTCACAGATGCAGGGACTAATTTCCTGGCAGGAACTATGAAAAACCTTTGGGAAGCTCCTGGGGTAAATCACTTGGTTGCCACTCCTTACCATCATCAAACAAATGGCATGGTGGAGAAGTTTAATGGAACTTTGGGGGCCATGATACGTAAATTCGTAAATGAGCACTCCAATGATTGGGACCTAGTATTGCAGCAGTTGCTCTTTGCCTACAGAGCTGTACCACATCCCAGTTTAGGGTTTTCCCCATTTGAACTTGTATATGGCCGTGAGGTTAAGGGGCCATTGCAGTTGGTGAAGCAGCAATGGGAGGGATTTACACCTTCTCCAGGAACTAACATTCTGGACTTTGTAACCAACCTACAAAACACCCTCCGAACCTCTTTAGCCCTTGCTAGAGAAAACTTACAGGATGCTCAAAAAGAGCAAAAAGCCTGGTATGATAAACATGCCAGAGAGCGTTCCTTCAAAGTAGGAGACCAGGTCATGGTCTTAAAGGCGCTCCAGGCCCATAAAATGGAAGCATCGTGGGAAGGGCCATTCGTGGTCCAGGAGCGCCTGGGAGCTGTTAATTATCTCATAGCATTCCCCACCTCCAACCGAAAGCCTAAGGTGTATCATATTAATTCTCTAAAGCCCTTTTATTCCAGAGAATTAAAGGTTTGTCAGTTTACAGCCCAGGGAGGAGACGACGCTGAGTGGCCTGAAGGTGTCTATTACGAAGGGAAATGTGCTGGTGGTGTGGAAGAGGTGAACCTCTCCATGACCCTTGGGCGTATGCAGCGACAGCAGATCCAGGAGCTGTGCACTAGCTACGCGCCAACGTTCTCAGCCACCCCAGGACTGACTGAACGGGCATACCACTCCATTGACACAGGTAATGCTCACCCAATTAGGGTCCACCCTTACCGGGTGTCTCCTCAAGCTAAAACTGCGATAGAACGGGAGATCCAGGATATGTTACAGATGGGTGTAATCCGCCCCTCTGAAAGTGCATGGGCATCTCCAGTGGTTCTAGTTCCCAAACCAGATGGGGAAATACGTTTTTGCGTGGACTACCGTAAGCTAAATGCTGTAACTCGCCCAGACAACTATCCAATGCCACGCACTGATGAACTATTAGAGAAACTGGGACGGGCCCAGTTCATCTCTACCTTGGACTTAACCAAGGGGTACTGGCAGGTACCGCTAGATGAATCTGCCAAGGAAAGGTCAGCCTTCATCACACATCTCGGGCTGTATGAATTTAATGTACTCCCTTTCGGGCTGCGAAATGCACCCGCCACTTTCCAAAGACTTGTAGATGGTCTCCTAGCGGGATTAGGAGAATATGCAGTCGCCTACCTTGACGATGTGGCCATATTTTCGGATTCCTGGGCAGACCACCTGGAACATCTACAAAAAGTCCTTGAGCGCATAAGGGAGGCAGGACTAACTGTTAAGGCTAAGAAGTGTCAAATAGGCCTAAACAGAGTGACTTACCTTGGACACCAGGTGGGTCAAGGAACTATCAGCCCCCTACAGGCCAAAGTGGATGCTATCCAAAAGTGGCCTGTCCCAAAGTCAAAGAAACAGGTTCAATCCTTCTTAGGCTTGGCCGGTTATTACAGACGATTTGTACCGCACTACAGCCAAATCGCTGCCCCACTGACAGACCTAACCAAAAAGAAACAGCCAAATGCTGTTCAGTGGACCGGAAAGTGTCAGAAGGCCTTTAACAAGCTTAAAGCGACACTCATGTCTGACCCTGTACTAAGGGCCCCAGACTTTGACAAACCGTTCCTAGTAACCACAGATGCATCCGAGCGTGGTGTGGGAGCAGTTTTAATGCAGAAAGGACGTGATCAAGAATTCCACCCTGTAGTGTTTCTCAGCAAAAAACTGTCTGAGAGGGAAAGCAACTGGTCAGTCACTGAAAAAGAAGGTTATGCCATTGTCTACGCTCTGGAAAAGCTACGCCCATATGTTTGGGGACGGCGTTTCCACCTGCAAACCGACCATGCTGCACTAAAGTGGCTTCACACCGTCAAGGAAACTAACAAAAAACTTCTTCGGTGGAGTTTAGCTCTCCAAGATTTTGATTTTGACATCCAACACATCTCAGGAGCTTCTAACAAAGTGGCTGATGCACTCTCCCGTGAAAGTTTCCCAGAATCAACTGGTTAAAATCGTCCTTGAGATGTGGAAAATATTGTTAGTCTTTATGTACTTGGTAGTATATTTAGAGATGCATGTGTCTTAACTCTGTTCTTCCTAGAGCTCCAGGAAGAAATCCCAGCCAGTGTTTCACCCTAGCTGAGATTTGGGGGGCGTGTCATAAATATAAAGGGAAGGGTAAACCCCTTTGAAATCCCTCCTGGCCAGGGGAAAGCTCCTCTCACCTGTAAAGGGTTAAGAAGCTACAGGTAACCTCGCTGGCACCTGACCAAAATGACCAATGAGGAGACAAGATACTTTCAAAAGCTGGGAGGAGGGAGAGAAACAAAGGGTCTGGGTCTGTCTGTAGTCGTCTTGGCCGGGGACAGAACAGGAATGGAGTCTTAGAACTTTTAGTAAGTAATCTAGCTAGGTATGTGTTAGATTATGATTTCTTTAAATGGCTGAGAAAAGAATTGTGCTGAATAGAATAACTATTTCTGTCTGTGTATCTTTTTTGTAACTTAAGGTTTTGCCTACAGGCGTTCTCTATGTTTTTGAATCTAATTACCCTGTAAGATATCTACCATCCTGATTTTACAGGGGGGATTTCTTTATTTCTATTTACTTCTATTTTTTATTAAAAGTCTTCTCGTAAAACACTGAATGCTTTTTCATTGTTCTCAGATCCAAGGGTTTGGGTCTGTGGTCACCTATGCAAATTGGTGAGGCTTTTTATCCAACATTTCCCAGGAAAGGGGGGGTGCAAGTGTTGGGAGGATTGTTCAGTGTTCTTAAGATCCAAGGGTCTGGGTCTGTAGTCACCTAGGCAAATTGGTGAGGCTTTTTACCAAACCTTGTCCAGGAAGTGGGGTGCAAGGTTTTGGGAAGTATTTTGGGGGGAAGGACGCGTCCAAACAGCTCTTCCCCAGTAACCAGTATTAGTTTGGTGGTGGTAGCGGCCAGTCCAAGGATAACGGATGTAATATTTTGTACCTTGGGGAAGTTTTGACCTAAGCTGGTAAAGATAAGCTTAGGAGGTTTTTCATGCAGGTCCCCACATCTGTACCCTAGAGTTCAGAGTGGGGGAGGAACCGTGACAACTTACAAGGCCTTTCATGGCTATCCCTATCCTGCCCATCACGTTTCATTTGTTATCAAAATGTCAGACCCCGCTTCCGATCTGATCAGGATGCCAGCCTCCATCATCCACTTGTTACATTTTCTAACAAGCACCTTTGTGCTTTCTGCCACACTGCCCCTCATGCTTGAGAGAAGCTCCTCATAAATCTCTGAAAATCTAACTTGCTCTCCTTCAAAACCCTCCTCAAAACCAGACTGTTCCATTAAGCCTACAAAAAACATGACAATGGTTAGGCTGCTGATGTGCTGAGACCACATCCCATCAGGCTGACCAATACTGTCTCATTGTTTCTTAGTACTCCCCCACCGGCCTCCATCCCCCTGTTGTCTCTCATCTTAGACTGTAAGCCCTTCGGGACAGGGAATGCCTTTTTGTTCCATGTTTGTACAGAACCTAGTATAGTGTCCTGGTCCATAACTAAAGTCCTATGTGCTACAGTCACCCAAATAATTAAGAAAAATAGTAATTGCTTTATTCATCTGAACGCTTGCTTCAAAGGATGAAGTGTAATGGCTCAACAACTTGACACAAGTTTAGAATAAGGAGAGTCTTACCAACTATTACAGTTAAAAAGCAGTGGAAGAAAATTTTACAAGAGACTAGCATAGGGTTAAAGCCACATTTTTCTTTAACAGATGATATTTCAGATGGCCACACTATTCCAGATGCATCAATTTCCTTGAAAATCCAATCCATATATGTGCATATGCTGTGCTGGCAGGAGGACTGACTGAAATGGCCAAAACCCAAGAGCTAATATTCTTTTGGCCAGAATAATGCAATTATTATTTTCCTAGCTATCAGTCTAAGCATACAGAGCCATCTGTTATGCAAAGCAAACATACACATCTCAATTACAGAAAATGCAGTTGCCTTGACAGAATTTGGATTACACCACTAACCAGCGCTGTAAAATTTGTTTTAAGCTAGTGTATAATGGATGCCTTTCAGGAGTTCCCTAATTAGCATTTACCTGCTTTAACTAATTATTCATCCTTTTTCTTTATTGGCTTATTAAACTTTGTTGGATACTATGCATAAAACAGATTAATATGAGCTTAAGACAATAACAACATTAAAGTTCTGATTCTTTACTGTTTTAGCAACCTGGTGGTGCACCAATTCCAAAACCTGAGATCCTTGATACCAGCTCCCAAACAGATTAAGGCAGGGATTAAAGCCCATTACAAAACTAGGGACTTCAATGAGAGACAAGAATATGAATATGGAATTTAAAATAGCTCCGTTTCTATTTCTATCATTCCGTTTGCTAGAGCCACCACAAAACACAATTGCTGTACACACGATAGCCAATTGCTTGGGTGTTCTTTGCAGAGTTAATAACTCTTATTCTGATTCTCATCAGATAATATTTAAATTTGGTCTCTTTCTGCACCAAACATTAAAATCTCTCTCATTCTTTTAAAATATCATTCTTAATGTAGCTGGGGCACAACAAAATCACTAGCTTTTGAAAGCTTCCAATACTAATAGTTGCCTCCTCTGAGCTGTGCCAACTTACTCAAGCAACAAGTTCACTATGGGTCCCCATTTAAAAGAGCAGACACAAACATTATCTCAATTTTTATCTCCTCGGGGTGACTGTACTAGAAGTAGATTATCCTACTTGGCAAATCATCATGCAAAAACTCTCTGCTGCATTTCTGAATCCAAATAGAAGGGAGATTTTTCAGCTAGAAGCCTCTGAATGCAGTAGGATTAGCAATAAGCCACAACAAGCAACTTTTCCTTTTTCCTTCCCTTTTAGCCTCTGAAAAACAGATGTCAGCAACTAAACTACAAATAATCAAAATACTGTATTTTATAAATTTGTCATTTCGTATTAGTGAACATTTGTGAAGGCTACAAAGTGTCCTTGTTGGAACCCTCCCTGCAAGACATTTTAATGGTCTCTTTCAGCATTTCTTGACTCCAAATGACTCCCTGTCATTGTGTCAGCTCCCAGGATAATAAAGAGTACTCCATAAACATCCAGTAATAGGACACAAGGGAAGTACTATTAGTGTGTCCCTTTCCTACCAGGTATAGAGGTTTAAAGTTCAAAACAACTGAGAAAAGAAACTTCATTTGTTCTCAATAAATTAATAATGATCTTTTGTGACAAAAAGTTTTCAGGCCCAAGTTTATTTTATCTAAACATTCAATACTGACACCTACTTCTCAATTACTTCTCAGGATGAATGAGACACAGACCTTAAGTAATGGATTCAATAATTCATGCAAAATACTGCAAAACAGATTATTACTTTAGCAGAAAAGTGCAGTTTACACAATTACATTCTAGAATCGAAAATTTTTACTTACTTGCGATAGGCCTAAATAGATGGAGACTGTTTCTGAAATGTACAAAAATTTTCCTTCTTGGTTTAGTGCAAATACAAATCCATCCAGGGACTGCAGAGTAAGAAAAAAAAAGTGAATAGATTGATGCAAAGCTGGTAACAGATTAAAACAAAGGCATCAAACACTGAATTGAGAACATATATAAACATTTTAAACTTGTATCCCGAATACACTTCTTTTATAGTATATTGTATTTATATATGCACAAACAGCACACAGGTATATACCAAAGTACGAGGAATTTTTTGTCTTCCTTAAATCATAGATACATTATGTGTAATTTATTCTCATTTGCATGCAACAAGAAATATGGAAAAAATAATACCAAATATACTTCAGTTTTTCTATCTGCAAAAATTATGCAGTAGCAAAGGGGGAAATTCCCCCTCCCAAAAAACTGAGCAAGAGAAAAATTCAGATCATCACTTGAACCATTATGGACCGCCATAGTTTGTCAATTAATCCAGGATTACACCTCCCTCCCCTCCCCTCACACACACACAAACACACGTGCCTTTTGTAGGAGAACAAACAAAGCCAATCAACAGATACTGTCAACTATGTTGGGTCTATAGAAATTTTATGACTTCAATCCCTTCAGTGTAAAACTAGATTTAATTTTATTCTGACAAGTTCAAGTCTTTAGATCTGGTTTCCATAGCAAATGGAAAAATCAAGATATGATTATACACATTAATTCACAGCTTTTGAAATACGACCGCAGTTAATAAACAAAGAGATATATTCTAAATTTGATACATGGAGTAAATCACTACACATCAAGATGAAAATATGCCTCTTCATTGGGAATACATGGCATTTCATTTTTATTCCTCTATTGAGGCCAATTATTGGCAAAACATATACGTAATGTTTGCCGAAGCAAAATCACAAATTTATAGAGATTAGTAATACTATAAGAAGTTGCAAATGAGGAAACATCCCAAATCCAAGCCTTGGGATACAGGTATGTGTAAAGCAAAAATGTAACCGTATTACATTTGAGATCAACATGTTCTTGGAAGAACAAGATAACAGAGTTGCACACAAATTTAGAGAAAAATATAAGATGCCAAAGTGACTGCAATAATTCACTCTTTTTCAAATACAGAGCAGTGATTTCTGAGGCTTTTTAATGTTTTGATTCCTTTGCTTCTTGATTAATTTCTAACATACTGCCGGTCAGAAGCTGACTTTGGCAAGTGTTCACCCCTCTCTGATGTAGTAGATGGTGGAATTAGTTCAAAAATCTGTGTTTTCTCAAAAGAACGAACCACACATTGGAAAACAAACACTCACAAAAGATATTGCATTAAAGAAAGGCTCTCTAATTTATATTTATGAATTAATAAAAATGTAAATCTACATAGACTTTCTTCAAGTAAAACATTTATACTATGCAAGCAGTTTATGGCATCTTATAAATCATCATCTCCCCTCTTTCCCCCCCACATGATTAACATAGGCTCCTTGAACTTTAACAGCAATAACAGGTGAAAAATCTGGAATGGTGGAATTCAGATTTAGACCTATACAAGGGCAAAATTAAAACCTTTATAAATGTAGTATCCTCCATTCTCTAAACATCTCTTCTGCTACTGTGTCTCTGTTCTGTTCTCTTACCCCTCCTTAATGAGAAAGGTCAGAAGAGGAGGGTTCCTTTAAAAGCTCTGTGGCTTACGGTGTCCTGAGAATCTGCTCCATGCTTCTTCAGGAACATGGGTCTACCAATAGTGCAGGAAACATTGTTTGAACCCCAACTATAAATAGTATTGAGAACCCTATGACTCTGTGGCCATGTGTTGGTGTATTTGATAGAGTGCCTCTTTCCAACAGCAGTCACATCACATTGACTCGTTAACATGCTGCCATTATCTCCCCACACTGGCTACAGAACACAGTTGTTGCCATATTAATCAGGCCACCGGTCTATATATGTTATTCCAGTATCCTGTATCCAACAGTGGATAATACCAGATGCTTCAGAGGAATGTGTGAAATATCCGTAGTGGACATTTATGCAATAAGAGGTCAACTGGGAAAGTTTGTCCCTAACCTCAGGCTGTTAGTAGTTGGCTTACGTCATTAAGCACAAATGTATAACTAGTGTAACTGAAGATATTCTTTATTACCCATAAAAATGTCTGTTCCTTTTTAGAATCCTGTTATGCTCTTTGTCTCAATAATATCTTGAGGCAATGAGTTCCACAGATTAATTATGTGTTGCATAAAAAGTTCTTCCTCCTGTCAATTTTACATTTTCAGCCTTTTTGTTCTTATATTATGAGAAAGGGTAAATTCAGCAGGAGTGCCTCATTGATCTTTTCTATGTTGTTTGCTATATTATATAATCATTTGGACAAATCTTGGTGTAATTTTTGTGGTGACATTAGTAAAAGGCACCTGGATTATATCCTGGACAAAGTGCAAGTCTGAGCACCATCAAGTTTAGGAATTTAGGCTTCTCAATAAAATGGCAGTACATTTTTTTTAATATCGACAAAGCAACATAGTTTTCCTTAACCTCATTTTTGGAAACAGCTCAACCATTTTTGTTGAAGCTTTAAAAAAACAAAACAAAACAAAACAAAAACAGTTATCCTCAAGTAGACACAAGGCATGGAAAATTTCAGCCTGAATGGTTAAAGTCTGAAAAGTTAAGAGCAACTGAAAACAGGGTCTTACAATGGAATGTGTTAATCACCTTTAATTATAGGTGTCATTGCCAACTCCCACTATAATAGTGACTCATTCATATCACCTATTTGTTGCTTCTCTCAGTTAAATAGCTTTAATCTTCTACTCCTTCCTGGTGTAGGAGTGACTGTTCCTGCTCCCCCATCCCTTTGTGGGAGGCTGTTCGCCACCTTTGCCTCATGGAGTTGCCTGAGAAGCACTATGGCTGGGATGTTCCTGGACTGGTGGTGCCATGGAAGCATACCACAAAGCTGTTTTTCCTCTCTGTGTGACTGACTCATGACTATTCCCATAAGATTTCCTTCATTTTGCCAGTTTGAGTTACTAGAGGGTGGATGAATCATAGAAGAAGATTAGGTTTGGAAGAGACCTCAGGAGGTCATCTAGTCCAACCCCCTTCTCAAAGCAGGACCAACCCCAACTAAAGAGGCGAAAAGGTGTAGCAGCTTTGAATACCAAACATTATGGGGACAGTTCAAGACAGCCAGGGTCAATGCTCTCCCTTTCCTTTCACCTGCTGGAATTTCCACCCAGAAAGTAGTAGTTTTGATGCCTCTCAAACACGTGTTGCACTCCTGGTACTTGTATGTTAACTGAACAGACCACAATTGAATTGTCTGTTCATATTAATACTTGAGGCTCTGAAGACCCTCCCAGCTTCAAGATATTTACATGTAGTTTCTCTTTATGACTGGACTTTGTCCACTGAACTCACTCCACTAGAAACAATGCTTCCAAGCCCCTCAAATGGTATCTGTTTTTAAGGGCCACAATTAGAGGGTCATTTTCTGTCATTTCAGATCAAACTACTCAGCTCCCTGGACAATTTTGTGATTGTTACAAGAACAAGGCAGATTCCCTTTTAATGTTCCTGTTCAAGGACTCTTTTAGTTACCTGCATGTCATATCCTTTTGACCCCCTGGATTCCTCCTCCTCCTCTTACTTTCTCTTTCCTCACCCCTACCTTCCACCCCCCTCCTGTTATATTTGTGTATCAACATTGACAGAATTCAGCATTTGAAAGGGTCAGAAGAGCAAAATGAGTTGTATATAACGTGCATCTGATCACATTTTGAAAAAAGTCATTTCCTATTAGATTACTAAAGAGCTAACTATTTCAATTCCTGAAATGGAGGGCAATGAGAGAAAGACCTTAAAGTGGTGGAAGGAAAAGACAAACTCAATTTATAGTATCTAGAACAACTCCTCCCACAAAAATAGGAAAACCTTCTAATGCAATCTAGTCCATCCTAAATATATGAGAGGGCAAAGATGGGCTAAGCACCCTTGTGCCAATGTTGTTGTTCCTTATACAGGTCAAACAGTATCTGTGAAGGGCTGTCTCATTTGTTATTCATAGGTATTATTTATGAATATTTATTATTTAGGTAATGCGTGTTGAAATTTTTCAGTTTTTCATAAAGCCTGTGTCCTTTGTGCACACCAAGACACCATCCAGCCTTCAAACAATGGTGGTGGAGGGGCTAAGGGAAGGTGTGTTGTAGAAGAGTATTTGACACCATGGTACGCTACATGTTTGCTGCCAATTTTTGTTTAGCAAAGAGATATTCTTGGAAGTATGATTTGAATTACATACATATGTCCAATTGCATAACTATTGTTAGAAAAACACAGGTGTATCCCTGTAGCAAAATTTTAAAGCTCTCTTTCCATTTGAGGACCCCAAAGACGCTACCAAAGACCAGACTTCTAAAGAGAAACTTTGTAAAACAAAGGCAAGCATGACCTGTGGACCAGACGTGGGCTACAAAGTTCTACACTCTGTTCCATAGCCATTGTCAACTTAGTACAGAGGTGCGGCATGCAGAGACTAAACAGACTCCACAAAATGCTCCATTTTCACATAAGCAGAAGCCACTCAGATATAGATGGCATATACATTTTGGGACCTGCAATCTCAAGCTCCATTCCCCCTTTGTTTTTAACGTGAGGTTGGCTGCCATCAGCTCAATTTAATGCTCATTATTGGGGTTCTTGAAAATTGTTAATGAGGCCCTCAGACAGCCAAATTTTGGGCATCTCTGATCCAAGAAAAAGACTAATAATATTCCTATTTTGATACAGTTTATACTTATTGCTTATGTATAAGATGTGATTAAAGGTGAAGTTTCATAGCACTTTTTAATTTTGATTTGAGAAAACCATTATTTATTATGTTGTTTCAATCACCACGGGCTACTTTTTAATTTTTTTTAAAACTGCCCCACTGTTTTCAACAGGCTCCAATTAAGATTCTGGGGTCAAAGGGTTAATTACATCTTCTTACCCACTATGTAGAATTTTCTGATTATTAACCAAGGTTGGATTAAGATGAAAAAGAACCGACACAAATGTTAATACTTGCCCCTCCTCAAGAAGATTTATCATAATACCATGCTGAAATCTGTATGCTTTCTTCAAAGCAGTTAGAGAACAAAATCTTAGAGGAAACACTTAAATAAATGTTTTAAAGACAGGCAGGTGTCTGATTTATTGAGACAGTCTTCTTATTACTAAAAACAGTTCTAAGCTAGCTGGACAAGATTGATACAAGATTTCCTATGTCATATCTCAGTAAGTCTATGTGGTAGACATGAAGGAAGTGAGATTCAGATGTAAAAGTCAGAAGCTATATCACCTCTCAATAATAGTGCCAATCATTATAATTTATAGCCTCTGACATCTATATAATGCAAAAAATGTAAGACTTTTTTTAACCCAAAACACTGAACGGCTCTTCTAGTATTTGTGAAATTGTGGAGTTATTTTCTTGCAGGATGTGAAACTAACTGTACCACTTTGACTGAATGAGTACTAATGTATAATGCATTGTTAAATGGATTTATATTTGTAAGAGGAATTTTTTCCCTGGTATTTTTTCATAGTCTCACTTCAGCCAAATTTCAGAGACTGAAATCTTACTACAGTGTCCTTCTGGGGAATATCCTCATATATCATACTATCCATGAAGTCTCTAATTCCTTCTCTTGTATTCCAATGCTGCAGAAAACCCTGTTACCCTGACCTAAACTCCAGTTAGAGTGAAGAATTACCAGTAGGCTAGGTTATTTTAATGACAGATTATTTTAAACTAAGCCTTCACCATCTGTTCCACCCCCTAATTATGAATGCAAAAAGAACATATTTCACAATTACATCAGTAAAAAGTAAGATATACATGATTTAAATGCAGGCATGTGTTCTTTGTCCAATGCAGCATGCATCTGTGATGTTTTTCTCATAATTCAGGCTCTGATTGGGGGGATGAGGAGCAAACTGTTCACCCCTGATAAAACAGATTCATTGATATACTAAACTTTTTCCTGGCAAACAGATCATCTTAATTAGAATTTTTCACTGTTATGACATAATGATATTATAACTGGAGCTGAGCATTCATTTGAGCACAATGCCTGTCACCAATTAGATATAAAGCATCCAATAACAGCTAAAAATATTTTACTATTACTAAAGAGAGACTGCACTGGAGACGACCGACATTTACCTAAGGAAATAGTTCTCCTCTTGCAGTAACAGAGCTAAATAGCATAGCAATAATTTACGAAGAACAACAGTTAAAGGTGAGGGGGTTTTTTTCTTTGTTTTTTTTTGGTTTTTGGTCTCACTAGTAAAAATTAGACAGGGCCCTTCAAATTTCATGAATATGCAACAATGTCATAAGGAACAGGTTAACAGAAATCTGTTTTGGAGCCTTCAAGGCACGCCTATTGTGCTATCACTATTAAGATATCAGAACGGTATCCTACGGTAACTCCAACAAATATACCAAAGCTTTACTACTTATGTGGAAAAACCTAACAAATTGTGCCTGGGGCTTTTGCAACAAAGTACTGTAAAAAGACAAAACTCTTATTCCTGGAAATATGATTTAATGTGCAGTGTATTTGAGACGTGTAAAAAAATCAAAAGTTTAGGCATTTATTAATTTATGGAAATCTCCAAAAGCTTTATTCTTGCTCTTCTGCCTTCTCTGCATGAGAACAAAGAAATCCCAAATAAAATAAAATAAAATAAAATAAAAGGTGAGATCATGGGAAATTACTGCAATGTTCTTTGGGCTTCAAGCCCTTTCCTGCAGAATAAAAATAGTCTCTAATCACAAAATCAAACTGCAGTACACTCCACTCACTTTTTCAACTCTGATACCAACACCATTTTATTTATTTTAACACATCCAGTGTAATAAACTACACTAAGCATGGAGTCTGACTGAGTCTGTGACACACATTTGGCAACAAAACTAAAATGAAAGGATGAGGTAAGAGGACAAGCTCAAAGGACATGGTTAGAGAGAGCTTTGCTGTCAGTTATTAATTTGGCTCCCTCTTGCTTTTTACTCCCATGGATGGGGAGACTGGATGAAATTTACAATTGCAAATAAAACAAAACAAAAATCCCACCAGTCAATCTTAAGAAAACCTTTTCTCAACTTTGAACCAAAGAGGCAAAAATATGTGAAAGAGCTTGCCAAGTCCCCTGAAGCATCACCCACCAAATCTGTGCTCTGTGGGACAGGGAGAACCCCCAACAGCAAATGATTGCATGCGCAGACTTTTTTCATAAAAATTGATATTGTTTTAAGATCTCTTACCAAGATCAATTGCAAAGTAGATGGAATATTAGAGAAAATTAGAAATTCAGATGGGATGGTAATACTTGAAAACTGATTGCTGTGTTTTGATGCTGCATTCATGGACATATTCAGTAACAATAAAATGGGTAATATCACAGACGAGGCAGAGAATCATTAAACGGTTATAAATTGCAGAGTTGTGGGAGTTCACAGAAAACCAGAGATTAAGGATTTGGCAATATTTTGTGTGCAAAACTGCTGAAAGATTTTTGGGGACCACCACCTTGTGGATAATAGTTTAACTTTAATTTCTGCTAGAAGGCTGCCTTCAGTTGTTACACCGTCCCAAACTATCCTATGAACATGCACAAAATAGCACCCTAAAAGCTATCAGACCCACTGAAAATTTGGTATTACAGGAAGAAAGAAAGTAATAACCTTGACCTGCACTGCAATGCTATTAAAAGACAGAAGGAGCTTTATTAATGTGAAAAAGAAATTCCAAGACAGAGGAATTGCATCCATTATGTATCCAGCTTCTGAAAATAAGTTATGCTAGCCAAACATTTTATGTAGTATGCAGACACTTTATCAAGGCCAAACCATGAGAAATAACTGATGAAATGGAGTCAAATGAGAGAAGGCAAATTATTTTAAGTACCTCTGTGAACTCTTTTTTTGGTGGAACACTTGAGCTAAGATTTTATATATCACATATCTCTGCTGATTTTTATGCTTGAATTTGATCAAGTGACCTGAATTGCTTGGCTTAATTCTTGAAATTGTTGTTATGGTCTTGAAGTAGAGGATGACATACAGGCAGAGACTGATATGTTTGGGAGAGAAAACTATTTGTTAGGAGTGATTTTGATATTTCATATAATACAGCACTCGCACAGTTAAAGTCAACTGGCTGGGTAGATTATTTTAATTTACATGTTAGGTTTGCATGAGATTACGGTTTTAATAGTCTTATGACCTACTATAGCTTGAAGCTCTTGGACGGTGTTACATCCCGGAGAGGGTAGGGAGGGTATCGAAACAGACAACCTTAACTGAGTAAAACATTTTAGAAGATGGCTAGATATACTGTAGCAGGAGACACGAAACTATTGGAGTGCATGATTTTTTTACTCCCACATTTTTTAATTCAATAGAGCGATTGTACTTACATTATTTGGTTCCTTTGGAATAATCTGAAAATGTTAACAGTTTATTCTGTAGTACACCCATGAGAGAGGATGATGTAATTACTTGTCTATTTAATTACTTGTCTATTTCCTATATCTAGATGACCAGCATAACTTTTTCATTGTGCAGTCTCTGTATAAGATTTCAATAGTAGGAAAACCCTTTGATCTTGTCTTAATTGTTGCTACTTATTCCAAAAGTCTATACTTACAAAGCTGCAATGTAAAATAAACAGGGGACAGAAACACCCCCACCCCCTCATTTTTAAGAGGGGTGGGGGTGTTTTAAGGTACCTGACAGAAGAAAGATATACAGGAAAAGGAGAGAAATGGGGTGGGGGGAGGAGGGGAAGGACTGCTGAGGGAGGAACTCAGGGCTGCCTCACGTAATTAAATTCCATTCTGTGGGAGTTGTGTATTAAAGTACTGACCTTACATCTCTAGAATGCCAGTTCATGCTGAACATGTTGCCTTGAATTTTATGGGTTTCCTACTTTTAGCACAAGGCTGTATGGACTGCAGACTCTCTGCAAAGACACTATATGCCACCTGGTACAATCAAAAATATCTATTTAGGATGAGAGAGCTATCATACAGAGATTGCATTACCTATCTCTTGCCCTAAGAATGTGGTCCCTTCAGGTCAGGCAATTATGATCTGTCTGCAGACTAGCTTTTCTTTGGCTCTAGAGCAGTGCTTCTCAAGCTACCTGATGTGTGTGTAGCTATCAAGCTATCTTTTTTTTCCCAATGTGCGCACAGACTGGCAGCCGATGGCTCACGGACTGGCACCGGTCCGCAGACCACCACTTTGAGTAGCAATGCTCTAGAGGATTTCTGTTTCCAAAGGCACCTGCTCTTTAGAGGTACAAACATTCATCTGATATAAAACATGCCAGTTGTAGGTAAGTTGAAGTTCTGCAAAGTGCCATCCTGAATGAAGTACTTGATGCTGGAAGTACTTGCATAGTGTTGCTACCATGAGAATTAGCACAGAAGTTGTGTTAAATTGCTTATAGTCGTAAGCACAATAGTAAGTAGTGAGTGTTTGCAGCATGAGGCCTCAGGTCCCAGTCCTGGACTCCTGGGTCAGACCATGGGAACCCCATTAACTTTAATGGAGTGCTGAACAGGTTCAAGCGTCTACCCAAGCAGGTGCTATATTTGTAACTTTAATGGCTCTAAGATTGAAAGAAAATAACCCACGTGAATGTTTCAGCATATAAAAATTCTGTCTTAACTAGGGTTGCCAACCCGCCCGGATTGGCCAGGAGTCTCCCGGAATCAGGCTTCATCTCCCGGAGGCGACTGAAGCCAATCTGGGAGACTTTATGCTGCTAAAAGTCCGGTGGCGCAGCGGGGCTCCCTACCCGCCCTGGCTCCATGCCACTCCTGGAAGTGGCTCTGAGAGGGTCTCTGCGTGCTGCTCCTGTCCTGAGCACCAACTCCGCAGCTCCTATTGGCTGGGAATGGGGAACCGCAGCCAGTGGGAGCTGCGGGGGCAGTCCCTGCAGGCAGAGGCAGCACTGTATAATAAATAATTACATTTATTAAAAGACAATATTGATACCTGAAATAGATCTCAATGAAGAAATAAAATACATTCTTTGTCTGATGCATTATAGCAATTTGTGCTCTTTGTAAGGCATGTTAAAATAGCACGATGTTAAGAATGTCTCTGAAAATGTGGAATATAAAAATATCAGGCCAGCTCCTTCCCTCCAATCTCAATGAGTGGTGCACAAAAGCCAGAAACTGGCCGTAACTCAACAGCTGAGAATTCCTCCATCTTTCAGCTGGCATTAAGTTGCCACAGCTGAATCCTGTACCAACTGTCACCCCTTGTATCCGGGCACTGAGGGGCAGCAGAACCACACAGATTCACTCCATCAATTCCTTAGGATTCATACACTGCTGGCATAAATTAGAGCAGCCTCCTGTAACTCTCTCATGGGCTGGAACATGCCAACCCACAGAATCAGAGCTGTAATGAGCACTGACAATCTCCCCCAATACACCTGTGGTTCTCAGCCTAGGAGAGAATCTGGTCCATCTTGAATCTGAGTCTGCCAGCTACTGAAAGTTTAATTTTGAAAATTTGGTTTGGACACACTGAAACCTACATTTCCACATGGGGAAAGGATTCTGAAGTTGTTCTTTGGTACTCTTGCTTTTTATCCCTTCAATCTTCAGTATAATTAATAGTTCTGGAGTTCTGGATAAAGAAGTACTGTGAATACAACCATATTAGCAGAAAACAAACAGTTTATTTCCTGAAATCAGTTGGGATCTACATTAATAGGAATGTTTCAGAACCTTATCCCTAAGGAATTATCCAATCTTTCTGTGTTCCACTTTGTAAACCCAATATCTCTATATTGGTTTTCAGTGCATTCTTGAAGTGTTTTGAGGTTGCAGCGCTTCACTCCTGAAGTATATTCCACACAAAGAAGGAATGCCCACTTATGGGAAAATCAATTATTCTGATGGAATCTGAAGCCTGGTCCTGAATGATTTCAGGATAACAACTCAGTTTACCACTACAGCACTGAGCTGCTACATTGACCTTCCACTTTTGTTTCACAGCTGGAATATGAGACCAGGTGAGAAGACAGTATGTAGCTCTGCTGTCAACAGGAATCAAATCCCATTCTAGGCTGTGAGGAATGCTGCTCTGCTTACCCCCAGCCCCCGAGCTCACCAACTATTTAATGCCTGGGTATGTAAAGATAAGTATGGATTTTGCAGTTTACTAACATACTTGCATAAATTCAAGCATATCAGCTAACAGCACAGAACAGCTTTCTCTGAAGAAGGTTTATATTCTTTTTGCTCAAATTAATATACTATAGTGGCAACCGCAAGTGCTGCTATAATTAAGGGTCTGTTTGCATTTCCACTACAGAATCCTATTTTCGTGTGTGTGTGACAATTTGTCCAACATATATTACATATCTAGACACAGACACATACATATACACACACACACGCTACAGGAAGAAATTTGGAATACAAGATCTCAACCCAGGAACAATATACAATTTGTCCATTTAGAAATGCAGCTTATGTGCATGCACAGAACTATGTGAAAATTTTCCTATGGATTTTTACCATGGGGTGATTAGGGTGCATGCATGGAAACTCCACTGTTATGATATCTCCTTAAGAGCATCTTGAAGCAATTGCAGTGTATTGTATCGATAACCTGTGCATCAAAGAGTGCTCAAGACTTTCACAAAAGCGGCAAAGAGTCCTGTGGCACCTTATAGACTAACAGACGTATTGGAGCATAAGCTTTCGTGGGTGAATACCCACTTCATCAGATGCATGTAGTGGAAATTTCCAGAGGCAGGTATAAATATGCAAGCAAGAATCAGGCTAGGGATAACGAGGTTAGTTCAATCAGGGAGGATGAGGCCCTCTTCTATCAGTTGAGGTGTGAACACCAAGGGAGGAGAGACTGCTTTTGTAGTTGGCTAGCAATTCACAGTCTTTGTTTAATCCTGAGCTGATGGTGTCAAATTTGCAAATGAACTGAAGCTCAGCAGTTTCTCTTTGAAGTCTGGTCCTGAAGTTTTTTTGCTGCAGGATGGCTACCTTTAAAACTGCTATTGTGTGTCCAGGGAGATTGAAGTGTTCTCCTACAGGTTTTTGTATATTGCCATTCCTAATATCTGGGTTGTGTCCATTTATCCTTTCAAGACTTTCATGACACAACAGAATACAGTAGGTGCCTGGTGTGCCAATAACCACACTCAGTATTAGCTAAAGAGCTCCAAATAAGTCTTGACACAACAGTTCCTAATGCTATTGTACATGTAAACAATCGGTGCATTGTGTCCTTCAACCCAAGGAAAAATTGACACAATTGCTCCAAACTCTTACTATACATTACAGTGCAATTTGTAACAAATCTGCAGCTTAAAGCCTCTCCCCAAAGAGATCTTGATGAAACAGCTTTACTCTATGGTGTCAAGGATCCACACATGCCAACTCTTTCCCTTCTCCCCGAAATGTGATACTTATTTTCTGTGGATTCAGTGCCAATTAACGATAACTAAGGAACAATTCTACACATCAGTTCTTCTAACCATAATGCCTTAAACATACATTGGTAAACACACATTGTTATTGTTAGGTTCTATCCTTCCTCTATCCACCGGACGATTGAGGTGCTAAAGGAGCACTCAAGGAAGACAAGGCCATTGCAGAGAAGCTACATGAATTCTTTGCTTTGGTCTTCAGTGCAGAAGGCGTGAGGGAGATTCCCACACCTGAGCCATTCTTTTTAGGTGATAAATCTCAGGAACTATCCCAGACTTAGGTGTCAATAGAGGTGGTTTTGGAACAAATTGATAAATTAAACAGTAATAGCTCATCAGGACCAGATGGTATTTATCCAAGAGTTCTGAAGGAACTCAAATATGAAATTGCATAACTGCTAACTGTGGTATGTAACTTATTGCTTAAATCAGCCTCTGTACTAGATGACTGGAGGTTAGCTAATGTAATGCCAATTTTTTAAAAAGGCTTCAGAGGCAAGCCTGACAATTACAGACAAGTAAGCCTAACTTCAGTACCAGACAAATTGGTTGAAACTATAGTAAAGACCAGAATTATTGGACACTTAGCTGAACAAAATATGTTGGGGAAGAATCAACATGGCTTTTGGAAAGGGAATTCTTTGAGGGGGTCAGCAAACATGTGGACAAGGGTGATCCAGTGAATACAATGTACTTGAACTTTCAGAAGGCTTCATCATAGGCTCTTAAGCAAAGTAGGCAGTTATGGGATAAGAGGGAAGGACCTCTCATGGATCAGTAACTGGTTAAATGATAGGAAACAAAGGGTAGAAATAAATGGTCAGTTTTCAGACTGGAGAAAGGTAAATAGTGGTGTCCCCCAGGATCTGTACTGGGACCAGTACTGTTCAACATATTCATAAATGATCTGGAAAAAGGGGTAAACGGTGAGATGGAAAACTTTTCAGATGTTACAAAATTATTCAAGATAATTAAGTCCAAAGTTGACTGTGAAGAGTTATAAAGAGATCTCACTAAACTGGGTGACTGGGCAACAAAATGGCAGATGAAATTCAAAGTTGAGATATGCAAAGTAATGCACATTGGAAAACATAATTACAACTATACATAGAAAATGATGGGGTCTAAATTAACTGTTACCACTCAAGAAAGAGATCTTGGTGTCACTGTGGATATATCGTTCTCTGAAAACATCTGCTCAATATGTAGTGGCAGACAAAAAGCTAACAAAATGTGAGGAACCATTAGGAAAGAAATAGATAATAAAACAGAAAATATCATAACAACACTATAGACATCCATGGTACACCCACACCTTGAATACTGTATGCAGTTCTGGTTGCCCCATCTCTAAAAAGATATATTAGAAATGAAAAAACATTCAGAGAAGGGCAACAAAAATGATTAGGGGTATGGAACTGCTTCCATATAAGGAGAGATGGAAAAGACTGAGACTGTACAGCTTGGAAAGAGACGACTAAGAGGGGAGATGAGAGAGGTCTATCAAATCATGAATGGTATGGAGAAAGTAAAAAAGAACACGTTATTTACCTCTTCACCTGACACAAGAACCAGGGGTCACCAAAGAAATTAATAGGTAGCAAGTTTAAAATAAATACAAGGGAGTACTACTTCACACAACACACAGTCAACCTGAGGAATTTGTTGCCATGGGTTGTTGTGAACATCAAAAGTTCATGGAGGACAGGTCCATCAGTGGCTATTAGCCAAGATGGTCAGGGACACAACCCCATGCTCTAGGTAACCCTAGATCTCTGACTGCCAGAAGCTGGGAATGGATGTCAGGGGATGGATCACTCAATAAATTGCCCTGTTCTGTTCATTCCCTCTGAAGCATCTGGCATCGGCCACTATTGGAAGACAAGATACTAGGCTAGATGGACCATTGGTCTGAGCCAGTGCTGCCTTCTGGAAACTTCCCTTTCTCCCTGCCCTATCCTAGCTGTTGGAACCCTCTTTGTCTCTCCCCACTCCCCCACGTAATTAGGAATGCTCTCCTGCCTCCATGGTCAATTGATTTAAATTCGAAGTGATTTAAATCACCAATTTTAATCACAATTTAAATCTGCAACCAAGAAATCTTGATATAAATCACCTATTTTAATTGTGTTTTGCCTTTGTACCTTTTAGTTATTTTCCTAAAGGAAGATTGGTTCTCATTGGTTGGTAACCATTAAAACACTGATTTGCAACTAAATATAGCCTTTACACTAAATTTGGTGATTTTTACTAACCAGGAGGATACACTATAGCTGTACATATTTATTTAAGCAATTATATATCTTAACTTTTTGCTAGATTATGATTTTTTACTTTTACTTTAATTTTTTACTTGCAAGTAATGTCAAACTCTCTTTAGATTGAATATCAAATTCAATTAAAATGCACAATATCATCATTTAAATTTTGTTATTAAATAAAACTACCATTAATTTGCTGGATACATAAGAAAACAAAGGTGTATCAAAACATGTCTTGCATTTAAAACTAATTAATTTATTAAACAAAGGAAGTATCATTTGTAGTTAGTGAACTGAACTGATTGTTTCTGATCACCATATCCTTCAAGACTTTAGAGCTAGTAGATTTCATCCTCTCACCTAGTTTTTATTCATACTAGTTTTGATTCAGAGATTGGAAGAGGAAAACAATCTTTCCTCCTTTTTCAACTCCCAATTAGTGTCTTGTCTTTGAATGAACTAGTCATTAAATTCAACTAGTTGAATAAACTGAAATGAAGAAAGTATTCTCTTTGCACCTACAGAAGAGGTTGCTGCTATCAAAAGCTGGTTTAGTACATCAACAAATTCGGTTTCCAGGTGCTTAGCCACTGACTTATCAGTTCAGTGGATGATTTTCTTTAAATCTTGGCAACAAACGTTCTGCTTAATATTAGTTTTTGTATTTAATTAAAAACATTTTAATAGAATATAAGTTTAGGCCTTAACATAGGTTACCAATTTCAAACTAAATTTATAATAGGTTTATTTTTTTAAAACGAACCTTATTTAATTTAAATAAAATATACTATTTTAATTTTGTTAAAAATCAGATATTTAGGATATTTTTTAAAAGGTCATTGATTTTTACCCACCATGCCTACCTCACTTTGGCTGAAGCTGCACACACTTACAAATGTACTTAACTGTATGTTCATGAGTAACCTCATTCAATGCATATGAGTCAGTGTTTGCAGGACTAGGGCCTAATTTCTAATTCTCAGTCAGTTGTCACCAGCTGGCTTGGTGCCTTTTTCTACGCAGGTTGTTTTGAATTCCTTCTCTCACTGTCTTGGCTACTTGAATAATTTTCCCCTGACTTTACTGCTTCTGATATGTTGATTTTTGGCAATTCCTTTGCTCTCTGGCACTAACTGTTTTGAGTTTTGTTTGTGGTGGCTCAACATAAACACTTTGAGTGAAAGTTTCACTGTTACCTTTTTGTGTAAAAAAAGTAAAATAAAATAAAATCCCCCATAACATCAACAAATCAATTTTCTGTCTTTAGTAGCTTCTTTCCTCTCTGGCTCATCTCCCCTCCTCTCAGTCTCATAAAGCCAGCTTTGAGAAAAACAGGCAAGCAGGTGCTCTCTCTGTATACTTTTGTTTGAATGCCTTCCCTGTTTAGGTTTTGCATGGAGATATTCCCCGACTGGACACTCAGCATGATGTTACATAACAAACCTAGTAGAGCACAAGATTTTGCAAGCAAAGTTGCAGTTTTAATCGTCAATAACGCTCAGTACTTAACAGAAAAAAAATTAATTTTTTAAAAAGGCAATGGACTTGAAGGTGGTGGTAAATCTGGGAGCCAAATAAAAATGAGGTGAAAAATAGCGAATCCTTAAAGAGTTCCTAAATTTATCTGAATTTCTTTGGTCTGTTTTTAGTCAGATTGTAGTGGAAAAGAACCATCATTTCCTCAGTATTTAATATTTCTGGTCTCAATCAAGAAGAAGTGCAGAATAATTACAACAGAAATATTACCAAATGTTCTGCCCATCTAAAAACACTTGGTTTGAATTCTGACACAGGGCTCAAATTGATTCAAATCCAAACATTTTTCTTATCCCTATCACTGACCTTAGGGAACAGGAAGGATTTGGGATATCAACTTGCTCGAGGTGACTTCTTGCGTTAAATATGATCAACTACTTTTATTTTTAATTAACCTATTTAACAGATGAGAAAATAAACTCTCCAAAGCACAAAGAACCCAGAAATTCAAAATGCTTCTGGATCCTAAAAGGGGGACCATTTATACTGAAGGAAACTTTAAAGCACATTTTTAAAAATTACAATCTACCTGGCCAGAATTTTTCTGTCTATCCTTTGTATTATTTCAACTCTCACTCACAACCCACCCGTGCTTGCTGCCTGATCCTGCAATGAAATCCAAATCCTGTCAGTGACATCACAGTCTGTTGTTAAAATTATGTATGAAAATGAATTAAATATTACCAATGCTGAGTTATAACTTGGGAGTCAATAGACAAAGAAAACTGGTTAGGAAGTATCTTTGAAAATTAACTAACATAACAGAAAATATTCTGAAAGAAAAGGAACAAATGTACATAGCCATTTAAAGCTGAAAAGTTTGAAATTTCCCCCAGTATGGATCTCCATGTTTAAGGATCAAATGCTACTCACTGACATACTCATGCAGTTTCCAATGAAGACAGCAGGATCTGCATTTGCAGAATTTGACCCATAAGGCATTAAAGCCTAAGATAATACAGAATTTGATTCTTTTTGGGGATTGTTAAAAAAAAAAGTCCAAAACCAAACCAACCAAACAAATAAAACCCCCTACGAGAAATGTTGCCTTTACCCTGACCCCAAACGGAAGGGTCCTCAGGTACCACAGTGACAAGCTCATTAAAATGCACAGATAGATGACCACATAGATACTGACATAAAAGGTAAAAACAGTATATTGGTGAAAACCCAGCGATTGCAGCCCCAGACAGCACAGAGTTGGAAGAACTCTTAGAGTCCATGTGAGATTTGTATCACTATTTAAAAAAAAGGAAATTAAACCACATAAATGTTGTTAAATTAGCACTTTGGAGACTGCAGACCTGTACATACATCCTGATAATCTGTCTCAAGAGCCACAAATACCACTTGTTCTGTAAGTGTTATGTACTAGTATTTGACCAATAAAAGTACTAGTAATTTTGCTGGTGACTTGGAAAATATTATCGATCTGATTCCCAATTACTTCAGTAGGCTTTTGGACAAGACCCTAAATGCACAGAAGTAGGAAATTCCAGATGGGAATGCTGAAACTCCTTTGTAAACTGGGATTTCCATCATGTGAATGTTGGTACAGACTACGCAGTGCATGAGGATTTAGATCAGATTAAGAGAAACTATCAATATTTTGTGGTTCACACACAAATATGTAGAACTGTCTATGAACCACTATAATTATAGTCTACATGTAACAAATGATTATACTTCAAAAATCTTAATTATCCAACTACTTAAAATCTGTTTCCTGTTACACACTAGAATACAATGCTTTCCATATATCACAGCATAAACTGCTCTTGCAAATATTTTAAATAGCATTTACTATGTTGTCCAACACAGCAGGTGGCCAAATGATTTAGCATCATGAACAAATATGTATGCTTGCTTGAGCCCAAATTTTAGAATAGATAAACCTATTTTCTGGCCCTTCGTTTAATGGACTCAAAATGAGCTAAAAGACACCTAAATCACTGTACGTATGCTGGCAATTCACTTCAAGTGAACTTTCCAATATCGAGTACTGTGCTTAAAACAACATAAAAGCAGAACATGGGTCTCATGCATCTAATGAATGGCTCATCTGTGATATTTCCTCTTACAGTTTTCAAGTATGTGGGAGCCCACGATTATGAACCATGTAAGAGTAACACAAAGGTAAAAGCGAGTTCTCAGTCTTGTGCAGTCTAAAATCAATGTACGGAGAGAGCACATTAACCAAGAGGTTAATAAAAAGATGCTGCCCTAGACAGTAACATAAAGAGCACTGATATACCTTCCTTCTTCAAAAGAGCTGTTCTTTATGCCAATTTTCCCTTAGCACTGCAATAGTTTTCCCTGTGTATATACACGTCATCTTACTTTTTGTCTTGATCCAATTTTATGTTTGCATTTTATTTTCTCATTTCCTCCCTACTACTCCCATGTTTCTCTTTACTTGCTTGATGTTTACAGAGACCTTTACTAGAATTGTAAGGCTTGGCGAGATCCCTTTTTTTTCTTTGTTGTAATGTCCGCACTTTTTCCCCCTCCAGAGAATAGATAAGTTTCTCCAGAAAATAAAAAGCTCATACAACCTTTTGCTCATCAACAAAGTATGTCTTGTTGTATCCAGGAATAAGTTAATAAAACAGGGGAAAAGCTTAGTGGCTTTAAAAAAAAAGCTCCTTGGGGTTATGAACGAACAATGTTGTTTTTTCTTCCCAGCGTGCAAGGATTTAATTAAGTGATAACAGTCACCTTGGGGTGGCTGCACAAGGCAATAATATCTAGGTGAAGAAAAATGCTGAAGAGAGTTGAGTACAGTCAATTTATCTTCACAGAAGGCAATAAATGAACAAAGCATAGGTATTTGGCTGATTGTTTTGGAATGTTTCCATTCCTGATAAACATCAAAATAAAAAGGACAAAGATTTGGTATTTTCCGTATCTGAAATATATTAAATACAGAAAGAGGGGAAGGAATAAATTGGTGTGAGGTCACAGCCTAAAGTTCTAATTTGGTCATTATTGATGCTAAACATAGAACAAGGGCATGTTAATGTTGACAAAAAGGATAGAAATACAGCTGAGTTGTGTATTTATAGCAAACATACAACATTGGATGAATTTCATTCTGGGGAAAAAGTGGTAAGTGTTATTGGGGGAAAAGTGACATATGCCATACAAATACACATAGCTTTGTGGCCAATGGTCATGATTCAAGGATTTGGAATAATGTTTTGGGAGCTATGCGGAAACAAGCAGCATATCCAATTATGCCTACAGGGCAACATGCTCCCATCTATTGTGTAGTGTGCAGAAGGAAAAAAAAAGCTCTCATGAGGATAAGGCGAGAGGCAGAGGGGAAAGGTGGCCCATGCGGTTGCATTTCCCTCTTACCACAGACTTGGTACAGGCCACTTCAAACCACACACAGTCTGGCCTATACCTTGTGCTATGAAAAACAACACAACTTAAGACTGTTCCCAACAACAGTAACTCCTCCTCCTCATCTTTCATAAACAGGAGCCCGGTAAATGGGGTGGCCAGTCAATAACAGGGACATCAGTCATAAAGTTGGCAGAGAGTGAGGAAGAAGCAAAACAGACCAAGAACCATGGGCATTTGCCTTGTTACGTATATCCTCTGTCTCTCTACATTTGGAAATCCTCACTTTCCCACTCAGTCTGGATCCGCCCTCAAAACGGAAAGATTTCATAGATATTTCCAAGTAGTTCAACTTTGGATATTTACACATATTTTTTTGTGGGAATGGAGGACACAGCCCACAGAAAACTGTGTAAGGGGTCTGAGTGGACATTCTCTCAAGGAAAAAAGATAAGTCAACACAGTAAAATAGCATTCTGAATAAGAATATGAAGAGGAAGTAAGGAAGGATATTTGGTTCTAAGGAGAAATATAAATGGCCATAAAATATGCAGTATTTGGACTAGAGAGAAGTCTGAGGCAAAATATGAAAAAAAAATGGGACAAGTTTTCAAAGTGGCCTCAACCTGGCTTTTAAATTACTTCTTGCTATTTCCTGCAAGTGATAGCAACTTGAGTTACCTAAAATGCCACTTCTCAGGGCACAAAACTTGAAGGCACTGATTTAGGAACAAATTTTGAATATTTGGCCCACTCTAGTTATTTTCTGGCCATAGCCAACAAGCTCTTTTAAAACGCTTTAATGATTAAGTAGGGAACTGGAAATGGGACATTCAGCCTTCCATCTCTACATCATTCGATGCTGTTGCTGTCTGGTCATGGCTAGTGTATAGCCTGTATAGAAAGACTTGGGGTTCTGATTCCAGTTCTTAGCAGACAGATGTCCCAGTTACAACTTTGATGGTAGTCTCAAGCATAGAAACCAAGGTAGAATAGATACTTAGACTGAAATGCTATCTCACTTCTAGATGTGGCTCCTTCAACTCAAGATTGAGGCACACTGCACTGCTACCGTCCCTGGGCTGTCAATCTGGCACGTATCCTAAATTCTAATGCTGGGAATTTCAAAAGGAAGCAAGGTGTTCATCTCTAAACCACTCCCTGAGGCTCGTCTGAAAATCTCAGATTAAATGTACTTTTTTTTTTAAACCATAGATACTCATTTTCTTTGATTTTTGATCTTTATCTTTCAGCTGGACAGCCAGGGCTGGGGAGAAGCAACCTACAAGATTTGATCCAATGTTTTGGCCAGTTTAAATGTATCTGAAAACTCCCTTTATAATTTATTTTAAACAACTAAATTATTCTTTAAAGTCCCTAATAACCACACTTAAGAACTGGTGCCCAGGAGAAATGTATTAGGTGGTATTAGCCATTGCAGCATAAAGGGAAGCAACATGGTCTAGTGATAAGGGAAAGGGACTAGGAGTCAGGGTTTCCATTCTTAATTCAGGTTTCAGAGTAGCAGCCGTGTTAGTCTGTATTTGCAAAAAGAAACGGAGTACTTGTGGCACCTTAAAGCTTATGCTCAAATAAATTTGTTAGTCCCTAAGGTGCCACAAGTACTCCTATTCTTAATTCAGTAATTTGCTCACTGTGGGAACTGCTCTCTTAACCGCTCAGTGCCTCAGTTTCCCTTGCCTGTAAAATGGGAGCAAATAATACCCATTTGTAATACCCCTTTGTAAATCACTTTGAGATTACTGGATGTCATGCACTGTGTATGTGGAAAGTAGTATTATTATAACTAAATATGGAGAAAAGAAGGGACTCAGTCTGAGCCATACTTATTTCCCATCAATGTTAATGGGAGATTCAAGGCTAAAGCCCTGTGGATCAAATCTGAGAATATAACCTGAAGATAAGAAAAGCAATATCCCTTCACATCTGTGTGACAGGACCTTTTTTGTTTTTTATCTTTACCACATACATACTATTTTTAAATATGTCTATAGGGAACATCTTACAGGACTCACTAGTGAATAAGCATACATAACTATCTAACACAGGTTTATCAGAATGTATCGGACACCAACTGGCCAGAAGACTATAGAGTCATAGAAATGTAGGGCTGGAAGGGACCTCAAGGGGTCATGTAGTCCAGCCCTCTGTGCTGAGGTAGGACTAAGTAAACTTAGAAGATCCCTGACAGGTGTTTGTCCAACCTTAAAAACCTCCAATGATGGGGTTTTCCACAACCTCCATTGGAAGCCTATTCCGGAGTTTAAGTATCTTTATTGTTAAATTTGTTCCTAATATCTGACCTAAATCTCACTTGATGTAGATTAAATCCATTACTT
Source organism: Lepidochelys kempii (assembly GCF_965140285.1). Taxonomy (NCBI): domain Eukaryota; kingdom Metazoa; phylum Chordata; order Testudines; family Cheloniidae; genus Lepidochelys; species Lepidochelys kempii. The sequence continues at coordinate 86,125,195 of NC_136385.1, read as the reverse complement.
CTTGTCCTACCTCCAGTGGACATGGAGAAAAATTGATCACAGTCCTCTTTATAACAGGTTTTCCCATATTTGGGGACTCTCTTCAGGTCCCCCATCAGTCTTCCCTTCTTAAGGCTAAACATGCCCAGTTTTTTTAACCTTTCCTCATAGGTCAGGTTTTCTAAACGTTTTATCATTTTTGTTGCTCTTCTCTGAACTTTCTCCAATTTGTTCACATCTTTCCTGATGTGTGACGCCCAGAGCAGGACATGGTATTCCAACTGAGGCCTCATCAGTGCCAAGTAGAATGGGACAATTACCTCCCATGTCTTGCATACAACGCTCTTATTAATACTCCCCAGAATATTAGCCTTTTTTGCAACTGCATCACCTTGTTCACTCATATTCAATTTGTGATACACTATAGCCCCCAGATCTTTTTCAGCAGTACTACCATGTAGCCAGTTATTCCCAGTTTTGTAGTTGTGCATTTGATATTTCCTTCCTAAGTGAAATACTTTGCACTTGTCTTTATTGAATTCCATCTTATTGAGTTCAAACCAATTTTCCAATTTGTCAAAGGAAATTTTGAATTCTAATCCTGTCTTCCAAAGACCTTGCAACCCCTCACAGCTTGCTGTTATCTGCTGATTTTATAAGCATACTCTCCATTCCATTATCCAAGTCATTCATGAAAATACTGAATTGTACTGGACTCAGGACTGACCCCAGTGGAACCCCACTAGATACGCCCTACCAGTTTGACAGTGAACCATTGATAACTTCTGGCCTTCAAGTATGGTCTTTCAACCAGCTTTGCACCCACTGTCACGCTGCCTGGTATGGGACACAGCCAAGAGCTCCAATCTCAGGTCAGTCAGTAACAAACGGGTGCTTCCAAATACTATACTAGTTATTATGGAGCCACAGACAGCCCCTGCAGGCCCTCTTATCACAGATTGCTGCCCTGACTTCCTCAAGAGCTAGCTTTAACAGTTGCTCTAGAGCAGCGGTTCCCAAACTTGTTCCTCCACTTGCGCAGGGAAAGCCCCTGGCGGGCCGGGCCAGTTTGTTTACCTGCCGCGTCCACAGGTTTGGCCGAGTGGCGCGTGCCAAGGGACGTACTGGCCGCCGCTTCCAGCGGCTCCCATTGGCCTGGAGCAGCAAACCGCGGCCACTGGCAGCCTCGATCGGCCGAACCTGCGGACGCTGCAGGTAAACAAACCGGCTCGGCCCACCAGGGGCTTTCCCTGCACAAGCGGTGGAACAAGTTTGGGAACCGCTGATCTACAGTAATTAAATTTAATAGTTTACCAAAGTCATCATATGCTCCTGCTCTCATGATGAACTTCTTAACATAACCAAGCAGTGTATGGGTGCATTACATATAAGTAACATTATCAAACATCTTAAGATTTCTAAATTTCAACCTATAAGACTCAGAAGTGATTTTAAACCTCTTCAGTACAGTTTCTTTAAACTTTTTATAATCCAAAACCTCCTCCAACCCCATTTTGTTAAACATGTGCCTCGCTTTACCAGTCAATTTGGTTAATAGGGCCGACACTCACTGGTCTTCTGGAATTTTGAGGATATCACACAGATGCTCACAGGTGGATAAAAATTCTTCAGTACATTCAGATTCTTTATAAAACTGGACAGACTTTATTTCAGTCTCTGTTGTTGAAAGGAGATGGAATTCTAGGATGTGGAAGCTGTTCCTCATGCTTGTCTAGGACTTGGAGTTTCAGCTTCTACCTGCTTTTGATGTGTTTGTTTCTTGGCTTGCAGCTAGTCCATGTGCCTTTTATGAGCTTCCTTGGCTCTCTCCGCAGCTTCCTTCTCCATCTGAGTGATCGCTTGCTTGCTTCTCCCTCAGTCGAAGGTCTGTCATTTTTTCTTCATGCTCAAGAGGCCGCTCGTCTGCCATTGTCTGCATTTGGATTGCTTCTTCTGCTACCTTTTGATCACATTCCATGAGCAAATCTCTCATCTACTGATTGGAGATGTCCCCTCTAAGGGATATTTTCTTATCTTTACATATTTTTTAAAGTTCTTTTGTGTTCATAGCCTCATAGGATTGTGACTGATTCATGGTCACTAATCTTTAACCCTTAAAACTCTCAGTATCAAATTTAAATTTTGGATGGGGTGGGGTTCTGATCCAAAATCCAATTGACCTGAGGTAATGCGTATCCTGCTAAGACTACGCCAAACGCTGCCTGATATGGGACACAACTGAGAGCTCCAATCTCAGGTCAGACTGCCAGAATACCAGGCATATACCTCACACTGGTGGTATACTGTATCATAAGATTTTACCAAATCGGTAACAAATGTGCACTTCCAAAATACTATACTAATTATTATGAAGCCACAGACAGTCCCCTTCAGGCTCTCTAGCCTCTCATGCACCACCCAGACAAACCAGACTTCTGTGATAAATGATTATTAAAATCAGAAATCACATATTTTAGGTTCTTCCAGTTCTAAAGAACCAGACACCCACCCAAGGTCAATATGTGTACAACTTCAGGATCTCACCCAAAAACCACAGTGGTAGCCAATCCTTTAGTAAACTAAACTTAAAAAGGGAAGAGAGTCATTAAAAGGTTAAAATGAATAATATACATCAGTGTTTCTCAACCAGGGGTACATGTAACCTTGGGGGTACACAGATGTCTTCCAGGGGGTACATCAACTCATCTAGATATTTGCCTACGTTTACAACAGACTACATAAAAGGCTAGCGAAGTCAGTACAAACTCAAATTTCATACAATGACTTGTTTATATTGCTCTATATACTATACTCTGAAATGTAAGTACAATATTCATATTCCAATTAATTTATTTTATAATTATATGATAAAAATGAGAACATAAGCAAGTTTTTCAGCAACAGTGTCCTGTGATATTTTGAATTTTTATGTCTGATTTTGTAAACAAGTAGTTTTTAAGTGACATGTAACTTGGGGGTACACAAGACAAATCAGACTCCTAAAAGGGAGGGGTTGAGAGCCACTGATATATTATTACAGTTGATTTCAGAGTTTGTAGATCAGGATAATAGCAGTGATGTTAAATCTGCCATCTTATAGTAAGTCTCTCTGGGGTCTCAGTCCATGGTTCACAGCTTCCCTTTGTGAGAAATCATAGTCCAAAGTTATGCAGCAGGAAAGAGGCAAGGAGCTGATGTCACTGTCTCCAATTTATATGCTCAGCCCATGTGCACAGAAAGTGACTGTCTCAAACACGGAGTCAGCGATCATGCATTCTACATGCCCTCCTAAGTCACTAGGCCTCCGTTGTCCATATGCTCTTTGAGGCATCCTCGGGAGGAGCCCACTGGAAGAGTTGATTCTCCTTAATGGCCCATCAACCATAACTGGCTGGTCTTGATGTAAATCTGCCTTGTGGATGTTACCCAGGAACACAACATGTTTGAGATACAAACACATAGCTAAGATTCATAACTTCATATACAATGATAATACATGCATATAAACAGGATAACATTGTTCAACTTTTCCAATGATAGCTTACAAGGCATAATTTGTATAAGATTTATCGCAATTGTGCAATAGTGGTAATACATCAGTGGTTATTCCTTAGTGTAAACATGGTCATCTTTCTTTTTATACAGTGCCACACCTACCTTATAGTACTTTCATCTCGACCTCATTTCCCTACTTTGCTTATGAGAATGTGTCAATAGCCTTATTAAAATCATGATATATTACATCTACTGCTTCCCCCTCATCCACTAGGGCAGTAACCCTGTCAAAGAAAGAAATAAGTTTGGCTTGGCATGACTTGTTCTTGGCAAATCCATACTGGCTATTCCTTATAACCCTCTAGGTGCTTATCCTCTCGGTGCTTACAAACTGATTGTTTAATAATTTGTTCCAGAATCTTTCCAGGCCCTGCTGACTTAAATACATCTAACTTACCTACATATTCTTTAATCTGTTCTTTCCCTCTTTTGGCTTGCATTCCTTTCCTCTTGTTAATATTAAATGTGTTGAGTTTCTGGTCACTATTAATGTTTTTAGTGAAGACTGAAGCAAAACAAACATTAAACACCTCAGCCTTCTTGCTGTCATTAGTTATTAGCTCTTCTTTCCCCCCTAAGTAGAGGGCCTACACTTTCCTTTGTCCTTCTGTTGATCCTATTTTTGTTTAAAAGAACATCTTATTGCCTTTTATGTCCCTTTTAGGTGTAACACATTTTGTGCTTTAGCCTTTACGATTTTGTCCGAAAATGCTTGTGCTATTCTTCTGTATTCCTCCTTCAAAATTTGTCCCATGTTTCCACTTTTTGTAGGATTCCTTTTTGATTTTCAGATCGTGAACGAACTCCTGATGGAGCCACGTTGACCTCTTACAATTCTTCCTATCTTTCCTTCACACTGGGATAGTTTGCTGTTGTGCCTTTAATATTGTTCCTTGAGAAACTGCCAGCTCTCCTGAACTCTTTTATCCCTTACATTTTCTTCCTTTGGGATCTTACCCACAAGTTCTCTGACTTAAATCTAGTTTTGTGAAGTCCACTGTCCTTATTCTGCACCTCTCACTCATTTCTTTCCTCAGAATCATGAAATCGATCATTTCATTTACCCAAATTGCCTTCCATCTTCAGATTCATAATCAGTTCCTTCCTCTTGGTCAGAACTAAGACTGAAATGGCTGCTCTTCTGGTTACTTCCTCCACTTCTCTGAAACAAGAAGTCCCCCCCGATACATTCTAAGAACTTATTGGAAATGTTTTGTTTTGCCGTATTATGTTTCCAACAGATGTCTGGGTAGTTAGAGTCTCCCAATTATTACCAGGTCAAGCGTTTTGAGGCACAAGGGAAAAATACTCTAGTAACAACCTTGCTAAGGAAGAGAAGGATGCTGTAATTCCTATCAGCATGCAGTTTTTGGACTCTGCTTGGGGATCTAGTAGGTGTCTGATAAATTTTTGGGGGATGAGAGGGAGGGAAAGAAAACCTGTCCCCATCTGGATGCTGGAAAAAAGATATTCTATCCATTACCCCCTAAGCCACTCCAGAGCTTTCTGACAATTTGAGGGGACAGAAAGATCTTTGCTAGTTTACCTTTCCCTTTGTCTCTGGATACTCAGAGGTGAGTAGGAGCAGTTTACCACTAGCCTCAGTCTTTATTTGGATCCTCATTTCAAACAGCTCCAGTGCCTGCATCTGCTTTAGCTTACCCAATGAGCAGCAAAGTGATAACAACATCTTTCCTTTTCATTTCAAGGCCACCCAAAGATCTATGAATAGCAGGGGACAAATTCACCAGTCTTGTAAATTTCACTGCTAGGAAAATCTAAGAGCAACTCCAGCAGAGTTAGAGCTATCTGCCTGCAGATTCAGGAAAAAGGGATTTCTTCACATGCAGAAGATTTTCTTCAAAAGTATTGCATACATTAATACATTTTTCAGACCCCAATCCAATGGACTGAAACAGAAACATTATTATTTTGCTAAGTGTGTTTGTAAGTTCTGGGACTAAATCATTTGGACTACTGTTGTGTTGTGATGCTCAGAAAACAGTGAGGAAAATCTAAGTTCTTTCATGACAATTTTGTAGGCATCACTTCTCCTTTAAAAAAGAAAAAAATTATAGTCTGTAATAAAGGTGTTCTGAAGATTAACATTGAATTGACAAGTGCTTCATTTACAGTTAAAAATACCACGAGGGATATATTTTAGGGTGTGAGTAGAGACAGACGAGAGACAAGGTGGGGAGGTAATATCTTTTATTGGATTAAGTTCTGTTGGTGAAAGAGCTACATCTCAGGAGAGTAGATCCAAGAGCAACAAAACTGACATCCATAGAAACAATGAGACTACACACTCATTGTTTTATAACCTAAAATGCACACACCAATAATAGGTCTTTAATCCCACTCATAAATATCTTCTTGCATCAAAAGGCAAAATATGTGCAACTAAAAGAACTGTCAAATGAATTATTTTTGCTGGCAGGACATAAGTGTGTGGTCTTTTTCTGTATTCTACTGATACACTATGAGGTGCTGAACGGAAACAAATGTGAATCTGAAGTGCGATCAGAGAAAGCAAGACCCTGACTTGGCTGCCTGGAGAGTCCCTGCACTGGCTGCAGGTTCAGCCTGCTCCCTCTTTCTCAGAGAGAGTAAAGTAACTTCACCTGCTTTGGGGCACTGTTGTGCCAAATCAGTCTGCTCCTCAGCACTGCTTCAGCTAAATGCAGGAACTGTTCTGAAAATGAACTGCTAGGAGAAGCCTATAATTGGGCAGGGTTCCCTTTCTGGGTTTTGGATCCTGCTTTCCTCCACCCAACTTCACTTATGGGGCCAGCAGAGCAGACCCTTAGGCCTCTGAGGGTTCATCTACACTGTAAAAACAAACAAACAAACCCCACAGCAGCAAGCCTCAGAGCTCAGGTCAACTGATTTGGGCATGCAGGGCTCATGCTATGGGGCTAAAAATAGCAGTGTAGACATTCCTATTTGAGCTGGAACCTGGGCTCAGAGCCTGTAAGCCTGGGTTCCAGGCCAAGAAATAATGTCTATACTGCTGTTTCGTAGCATGAGACTGAGTCAGCTGACCTGGCTGTGAGACTCACTGCTATGGTGTTTCATTTTTTTCCCATCTAGATGTACTTTCAGACCTCTTACACACAGCTTCAACACAGTAGAACAGCTCCCTTGGCGTCTCCCCCTCTCCAACACAGTATGATGGCTTCTTAGGCCCACTGTCACCCTTCTGATGCTCAGTATTACTGTGGCTGAGTCTGAATGTGTAGATGACTCCAGATAGGTGGGTATGGTAACAAGGGTGAATGACGGGATGGGTTCCTGATCCACTTGACCACGGGTTGGTGTCTGGAGTGGAAGAGTGAGGGCTGAATGGATTTGCGGGAGGAAAAGTGGGAAAGACTGAAGTGACAATTAGAAAAAAGCAGCGGAAGGAGAGACAAGTTAAGGGTCTACAGTAGGAGGGAGAAACTGAAAACATGAAGAAAAGGGGTGAGAATTTCATGCAGGGAAAGGAAAAGGGAGAGAGAAGGAAAGAGAGAACAATAAACACTGAAAACAATCCTGAGAGCGCAAAGATAGCCAAGATAAACAAGACAAGACAAAGTAGAGTTGAAAAAAGGAAGAAGATGGAAGAAAAGCAAGGGAGACATAGTAAGTTATACTTCAAGTGAATTATTTAATAGAAACCTGAATGACAAACTCTTGCAATAAAATTCACATGCTGTGTAGATATACATGTGTAACCCTTTTCATGTACATGATGCTGCAAACTCTGCCAGAAAAACAAATAATAATATCCTGACCAGAACAGCTTATAGCATAAAGGCACAGGCAGGAATAAATATTTTTACCAGTATTAGAAATGAATCAGAGATGGAGAGGGAGAAATGTATCTTTTGCTGATAAAGTTGCTCTCCATTCCTGTCACTTCTATCCCTTGCTCAAAAACAGTGACATTTTTGCCTTTGGAAAAAAGGAGACTGCACCAAATATTCCCACAATATTGTCCCAGGAGAGAATAACCTTGGACATATGTACAGAACATTTAGTTCTTACTCCTGAAAATTATTTAATATATTCTGAGAAGTTCAGGAAATATTGCCCAGACTTCTTAACTGTGCAAGTCCAGTTTGGCTTGGCATTCCAGTGTTTTTAAAAAAGTATTTGGTATGCAAGTCAAGAGTAAATATGTTCTTAAAACATCCTGCTTTTACAGTGGTCAACACTGGACAGCTGTCAGCAGGAAACACTAAGTCATCCAATATGAAACTCTGCTGTCACACAAAGAACTCTCTACCTAAACCTTGACAAGGACCTCAGAGAATATTTATATGAAAAAGCACTTGACAGTATTCAAAAACAAGGGGGAAATCCTAGAGTCTTGAAGGGAAAAGCCTTTCCATTTACAGTAATACCATTTTACATCATGTGGCCCCAAAATCTGTACACATGGTCTATGTGGAATGTTGCTTATGAGTGTCAATGTCAGCTAAAGATATTTGCCTACTTGCAGTAACTCCATAACAAGTTTCAAACTCAGTGTTCTGTAGAGCAGTTTGGAATGTGATAATGCGATAATTAAAAAGCCCCATAGGATAAAACCCCCAATACACATTGTGTTTACACTGATATTTAATCCCATATTTGAACAATCCTCCAAACATTTAGAGTTGAATTTATATCCTTCTCATTTATGCTCACAAACACTGTTTTATTTTTGCTAGAAACCCTTTACAGTTAGTAGGGTGCAAACAGTAAGTGTGCACATGTGTGCACTCACGCACCTGCCATTATCTGCCTCTGGCTGGGGTCTAGATTCCTGCAGATCCACCTATGTACTATATCACGACCATAATGTATAAATATACAAATATATATCTACAGTGTTTCAACTATAGATTGTACAACCTCTCTCTTCCTTCCAGTGATTCAGTATTTGTTACACATTATGTGATTGATATAAAGTTTATTAGTGATCTGTTCACCCTGATAATAGCCTTCTCTTAGAACACTCTCTTGGCAAAAGCGTACTATAACTAAAATCCATTTTAGTTATGTAAATCATTTCAGTCCATGACTTTTGGCAAATTGTGTTAGGTAATGGATTATTCGAAGGGAATAAACAGATGCAGGGGGCCTGAATCTGCTCTGTTACTCCTCTATAAATCAGGAGTAACTCCACTGAAGTCAACGGAGTTACATCAGTTGAAAAATGGGGCAAGTTTGAGCAGAATCAAGACTAAGGAACCAGGTATCTTTCTGACAGTGGTGCATACATTGTTAGCTGACACTTTCCTGGATAACAGATAAGTTCAAGATTAAATTTATTCGTCTCCCCAGGATGAATTCTAACTGCATACCTGTGGTATCTTGCTCCTAATGATAATGAAGTGGGAGCAATAGGCACTGAACTCTTAAAATAATGAAACAGATTTCATGGAATTTCAGAAGCACATCCGGGTATTATGGTCATTACACAGTGATAATACTACTATGGATACTTATGTACCCGATGTTCCAGCTATCAGGCTGGATCTATTGCCAGGAAATAGTCCTCACTTAATCTGTTCAGAGCATGAACTGCAGGGAACACTTTCTATTTCTCCATTTCGCTCTGTTGGTGTAATTAATTGACATGGTATCACATTTGCAAGTATTAAGATTAATTTGAAAAATATTGACCAGCACAGCAACACACTATGCTGTACGGAATCCCTTTTCGAACAGACTATTAAAAATAATAATATGAAACAAAAAGGATAATGTTCTAACTAAATTATCTCCTTTTTCGATAACAAAATACAGATAAACAGAAACTATTCTTAGTGTTATTATAGGAAATATCAACATTAATTGTAAATTTTAAACTTAGTCTTATGATAGGACAGATTCTAATCTGAAAAACAGGATTTAATAAAAGTAACAAACGAACAATAGAGGTCAATGTCATTTAAAGGAATACAAAACCTAACAACTAAACCAAAGCTTGGAGACGGTAGAAATTATTCTGATCACTGTGCAGCGTCGTTGTGTAGTTGGTACTTGATCCATGGGAAGCACTACAACTCTCATTAATAATAAATAATATTATTTGCAATTATAATGATTTTGCTAACATTTTAAAACTCAGGTACCCATAAATTAGGCACTTAAAACCACATTTAGACACCTGAATTAAAGTGATCTGAATGGGGCAGAAAGGGTCAAGCTTGGATGTAACAAGTAGAAGAGCCTCTGCCCACTAAAGCACACTCTCTCCTCCAAAGCCTGGAATGGAAACCATGATTTCTGATTCTCACCAGTCCTCTGCTGTCAGCAAATACCTGTGAAATCCTACAGCAAATTGTCTCATTCCTCTCTCGTGCTGGTGCACACAGAGGAAGACAAGTTGCGATTGCTGTCAGTCCCTCTGTTACCTCAAGTGGCCTATGTCTTTGCAGTGGATCTAAAGGTTCCAACCCAGCTAATGACCCATGCAGGTGTCAATATGATGCCAGATGCTGGAATTTCTGGTTTTCCTGTTTCCTTTTTAAAAAAACCTTCAAAATTACACCAAAAAAGCTTGAAAGGTTTCAGAGGCAACCTTAACTCTGGCATTTCCTAATTGTTGAGTGCTTGACTTTGCGAACTTAATAATTTTCTTTTAATGTAGAGCTGTGTGTGTGTGTGCAAGTCATATATATCCTGTAAGCTTGTAAAGGAAGCCTTCCTAATATGACCTGATACAGTGCCTAATTCTCTGACCTCATCACAGTTTGAGTGCATAGGCTGCTACAGGAGATTTGAGATGATAAAATGTGCGTTGGGGAGGGTTGGGAGGAAGAGTCCTGCAGTGAGGAGGGAAAGGAAGCCCTCACTGACCTTAAAATACCAGTAGAGCTGCTCCAAGGCCTCAATTGCAGTCTAGTTGGTTGCTGCACTTCTCTAATGGGAAAGGAGGAGCAACATTCCAGCACTAGTGCACCTCCATCAATGTTTGCACAATTGTGGAACCACCAGAGTAGACAACATCTAGACGACTTGGTGATGACAATGCCTGTGCCTGATCTGCACTTGTGCTTCCATTGTTATCATCCAAGGTGAACCAGTGCAAGACCATCTGTGGGGTGGAAGAGCTGAAAACTCTTACTATTATGGTAGCCATTGCAATGACATGAATCTCACACCGTTTTTTGGAACAGGTTGTTCTTAACCCTTAGATCTGTTCAATGGCAATTGAAATAATTAAGCCTGGCATTTTTAGGGTTAAACGTCAAGTAGGAGAAAGAGCTGAAAAAGGAAATTCCCCAGCTCCTTAGTAATGAAAAGCTGAGGGTATACCTTCTGTGGTTGTCTGTGAGATGCTTTCACATCTGTGTGTCAAGGGTTTTTCAAACTGACAACTTGCAAATTTGAAATACAAAAATGCCCAAAGCGATATTTTAGTGGCTCAGGGAAACTCTTGTATGGGAAAAAGAATTCTAAAGTGAAACGTCTCTAGAAATCACACAGGGCCTGACCACGATACTCTAATTATGCTAATTGCTTCAATGCCCTTGCTTTATTTATGCTGAGCGGCTAAGATAAATAAAGGAAAATTGCTTTGGATCTAACTGTATTCATATCAGAATGCAAACTAGCCTGTGTTTGTTATGTGATTGCTGATCTGTTTACACTAAATTCTGCAGGTAATTGCAGTTTTGATTGCACATTTATTTCTAGCTGCACAGGTCCCAGGACTAGGTCTGTCTATTTTTATAATTAAACTGTTTTGTAATATTTAAACTCACTAAAGAGCAAAATGATGCTTTACGAATTTACATATTTTATGCATTAAAGATAATACTTTGGTGCTCAGTGACAAAGAGGAAAAATTCTGTTTGTCACTAAAAAATGGACAGCATGTTCTGGATTTGAAGAAATTTGAGACATCTGTTCCAAGGCCTGTTCACTGAATGGGACAGATGTCCTCCGCATCACCGTAATCTGGTATACAACACATACTTTTTGAACTTTCAGTTGTAACTTTCAGATGAGTAAAATGTTAACAGAATGAGTTGTGACTTTGGTGATTAACCACAGCATCTAAATAGTAGTTTGCATCTGAGCACAATTCCAAAAGTGCAAGCCTTTTCCTGCAAACTCTTTGGGGAGAGTAAATGTAATACCTTTCCTATACCTAGATGCCTTCCGTCTGAACATTGAAACACACCTTGCAAACATTAATTCAGCCTCACTATATCCCCATGAGATCAATATTTTCCCCATTTTGCAGATGAGGACACCGAGGCACAGAGGCAGCTGTCCAGACTCTCATAGGAAATCTGAGGCAAAGACAGGAATAGAAAAAAGATCTTCTGATTCCCAATCGTTTGCCTCAAGCACGAAGTTATTATTATTATTTATACAGCATCATAAGTATGTATGGCATGTGGAACACACTTAAAATGGCAGCTGCGGAGAAGTTGACAGTGTAGATTATAAACCATCCTTCTGCCCTTGGTGAAGAATTTTCTATTTTTCTAAAAAGTTTTCTATTTTTGTTTCAATGTATTTAGCACAGTCTGAAATGTTAATCTGAAGTTCAACACTGGTTTCTTCGCCCTCCACACACAGGCATCAAATTTAATATTTTCTTCTACATCTTTGGGAAATGCCTATTACTTTCACATTACGGGGGGGGGGGGGGAAGCCTTCTAATCTCAGTTTTACAAATTTAGAGCTGTGTCATCTCTGTATTGCTTATTCATCCATCATCAGATTCCAAAATCAGTAATTCAGTCTGTCCCACTTAATGGAAGACTGAATATCAGTCTATGCAGACTAGTCTGGCAAGCTTCTTAGCCTAGATTACACTACAGCACTATGCCTCAACAGGGCATGCTTAGTAGGCCTTTGGTACCCTTGGATGCTTTGAGACAGAAGGCCAAAGACTTTAAACCACCCAAGAAGTAAGTGCACAATAGCCCATAAATGCACACCTTGTCATGGCTATCACAGTATGGGCTCATTAATCTTTTTAAAGAACAGTTTTATTTGTGGAAAAGGTATAAACTGTGTCCTGCCATTATGAAAAGTAATTCCTAGCAAAAATATTATGAAAATAATAGAGAACATGTGATCAATCTCATTTCTCTATTCTTTGTTGTTCGTTAATTATTTTTAGCCCTCAGTTTAGAAGTTTCCCTAGGAATTTGGATCCCTTTCCATGTCATCGCTTATTTCTACTCATTATTCTCAAAAGGTCAGTTGTCCTTTCAGCAGCAGTTTATCACTGCCACCACCTTGCTACCCCCAGGCCTTTCTGCCTTCTCTTCCTTCTCTGCCCTCTTCCCTTTATAGCAGGCCCTATTTCCCTTATTGGTTGCAGCTGTGGGTGCCTGACTCCATGATTGGCAGCTCTGGCAGCTGCAAAGGGGTTGTGATCAAGCTGCTTGCTTGTAAACAAGAGGGACTCTCCTCCCCAATCTATGTGCAGTAATGGGTTTGAAGACCCACGACAGTCACCCAGCAGCCAATTTTAACTCTCTTCTAAAATCCAAAGTGGCTGTGAGGGTCACACATTGTTTGTTGCCTGGCATTTGGAGGCATGGGCAGTTTAAAAATGTCACTTCTCCTTGAGCACATCAATCTCCCCCTCAGCCGCCTCTCCTCACCTCTATCCCCACAGGGGTTTTTTTACAAATTATGAAGGAGAGTTTGGGGAATTAAGAATATTTTATTTCATTACCGCTACCCACACTCTGAAATCACTTCCATGCTTTTGCCCATGAAAAGATCAGAGATAGTTTGTGGGAAATTATCCATCTTTGGGCACACTGCCTTTGCTTGAGAGCCTTGAGATCTGTTGAAGCAAACTGAATGCTGCTTAGGGCTCCCCTGGTCACCAAAGAGGGAAGTGCCCTCGGAAAACTGAAAAAAATTGACAGGTTTCAGAGTAGCAGCGTTAGTCTGTATTCACAAAAGAGAAGGAGTACTTGTGGCACCTTAGAGACTAACACATTTATTTGAACATAAGCTTTCGTGAGCTACAGCAGCTCAAATTGCCCTTCATTTTTGACTGAAAAAATGGTTTCCTTGTAGGAAAAAAAAAATTGGTTGCTGAATACAACTCCTTTTCAATTGCAACTGAAATGCTGCTTCAGCTCCCTCTCCAATTTTTGTTTCTCTGACTGCCTGCATTGGCCATCACTTTAATGAAAGTTAAGGGCTGTGAGCAACTCTCAGCAGCACACAGCTATTTGTAGGACTGGGTCATTAGCCACCAAGAGCTGAGGCACTATTAGACACCTTAGTTTTACAGTAAATATTTTAATTAATATAATTTCTCCCCTAACGAGACACACCTACAGTGACATATTTATTTTTATTTCAATTTCAGTATGTAAGCATAAAAAAGCGCCCATCCTAGGTTCAAGCTGCTTGCTTGTAAACAAGAGGGACTCTCCTCTCCTATGTACACTTGCCAAATAGCTAAAAACAAAAAGAAAAAAGGCAGTATCAAACCAGCAACTTCTCTTTTGTGCACACTACTGACATTTCCTCACCTCGTATCCCACAAACAAGACATCCAGCTGAATGCAGCCAGAATGCAGGTTTGGACTAAGGGTGTCCCCAGGTATACTCTAATAGATAAAAGGTCACTCTTATATACTGGAAGGTGTGTGGCTGCAAATGAATCCAAGATTTTGTCTTTATATCACCTGAGGTATCATATCATTATAGCTTCAACAAACAAAACTATCCATAGACTTCTCTTCTGTAACTAACGCAGGGTGAAAAAGTGCAGGTGATCGTGAAATTTCTTCTCCTGTCTATGGATATCTCCAAATATTGTATCTACACCCTAACATGCTAGGCCTGGGAGGCTGCTATAATTGTAAGATACATTTTCTAGGTGTAAACTCACCACATCCATGTTGAGTGATGCTGTAACAGAGGGTTCAGGTGCTGCTTGCTGAGACCTCTCCTGTACCTTGTAGCTTTATTTGTAACCTCAATATAATGCAAAGCTGAGACATCGATCTGAACTTTGTCTAAGTCTGAGGTTGTTCAGATCCTGGGTTTTGGTTCAGGCTCATCTCCAGTTAAACCTTAATAATATTTCAATAAAGGTCCAGTTATTACCTGAGTGTCTCTGGATTAAGTTTAGAAGTGTGTGCAACAAGAGTGATGTAGTGGTGGGAGTCTGCTATAGACCACCGGACCAGGGGGATGAGGTAGATGAGGCTTTCTTCCGGCAGCTCACAGAAGCTACTAGATCGCATGCCCTGATTCTCATGGGTGACTTTAATTTTCCTGATATCTGCTGGGAGAGCAATACAGCGGTGCATAGACAACCCAGGAAGTTTTTGGAAAGCGTAGGGGACAATTTCCTGGCGCAAGTGCTAGAGGAACCAACTAGGGGGGGCGCTTTTCTTGACCTGCTGCTCACAAACCAGGTAGAATTAGTGGGGGAAGCAAAAGTGGATGGGAATCTGGGAGGCAGTGACCATGAGTTGGTTGAGTTCAGGATCCTGACGCAGGGAAGAAAGGTAAGCAGCAGGATACGGACCCTGGACTTCAGGAAAGCAGACTTCGACTCCCTCAGGGAACGGATGGCCAGGATCCCCTGGGGGACTAACTTGAAGGGGAAAGGAGTCCAGGAGAGCTGGCTGTATTTCAAGGAATCCCTGTTGAGGTTACAGGGACAAACCATCCCGATGAGTCGAAAGAATAGTAAATATGGCAGGCGACCAGCTTGGCTTAATGGTGAAATCCTAGCGGATCTTAAACATAAAAAAGAAGCTTACAAGAAGTGGAAGGTTGGACATATGACCAGGGAAGAGTATAAAAATATTGCTCGGGCATGTAGAAATGATATCAGGAGGGCCAAATCGCACCTGGAGCTGCAGCTAGCAAGAGATGTCAAGAGTAACAAGAAGGGTTTCTTCAGGTATGTTGGCAACAAGAAGAAAGCCAAGGAAAGTGTGGGCCCCTTACTGAATGAGGGAGGCAACCTAGTGACAGAGGATGTGGAAAAAGCTAATGTACTCAATGCATTTTTTGCCTCTGTCTTCACTAACAAGGTCAGCTCCCAGACTGCTGCGCTAGGCATCACAAAATGGGGAAGAGATGGCCAGCCCTCTGTGGAGATAGAGGTGGTTAGGGACTATTTAGAAAAGCTGGACGTGCACAAGTCCATGGGGCCGGACGAGTTGCATCCGAGAGTGCTGAAGGAATTGGCGGCTGTGATTGCAGAGCCACTGGCCATTATCTTTGAAAACTCGTGGCGAACCGGGGAAGTCCCGGATGACTGGAAAAAGGCTAATGTAGTGCCAATCTTTAAAAAAGGGAAGAAGGAGGATCCTGGGAACTACAGGCCAGTCAGCCTCACCTCAGTCCCTGGAAAAATCATGGAGCAGGTCCTCAAAGAATCAATCCTGAAGCACTTGCATGAGAGGAAAGTGATCAGGACCAGCCAGCATGGATTCACCAAGGGAAGGTCATGCCTGACTAATCTAATCGCCTTTTATGATGAGATTACTGGTTCTGTGGATGAAGGGAAAGCAGTGGATGTATTGTTTCTTGACTTTAGCAAAGCTTTTGACACGGTGTCCCACAGTATTCTTGTCAGCAAGTTAAGGAAGTATGGGCTGGATGAATGCACTATAAGGTGGGTAGAAAGCTGGTTAGATTGTCGGGCTCAACGGGTAGTGATCAATGGCTCCATGTCTAGTTGGCAGCCGGTATCAAGTGGAGTGCCCCAAGGGTCGGTCCTGGGGCCGGTTTTGTTCAATATCTTCATAAATGATCTGGAGGATGGTGTGGATTGCACTCTCAGCAAATTTGCAGATGATACTAAACTGGGAGGAGTGGTAGATATGCTGGAGGAGAGGGATAGGATACAGAAGGACCTACACAAATTGGAGGATTGGGCCAAAAGAAATCTGATGAGGTTCAATAAGGATAAGTGCAGAGTCCTGCACTTAGGACGGAAGAACCCAATGCACAGCTACAGACTAGGGACCAAATGGCTAGGCAGCAGTTCTGCGGAAAAGGACCTAGGGCTGACAGTGGACGAGAAGCTGGATATGAGTCAGCAGTGTGCCCTTGTTGCCAAGAAGGCCAATGGCATTTTGGGATGTATAAGTAGGGGCATAGCGAGCAGATCGAGGGACGTGATCGTTCCCCTCTATTCGACATTGGTGAGGCCTCATCTGGAGTACTGTGTCCAGTTTTGGGCCCCACACTTCAAGAAGGATGTGGATAGATTGGAGAGAGTCCAGCGAAGGGCAACAAAAATGATTAGGGGTCTGGAACACATGACTTATGAGGAGAGGCTGAGGGAGCTGGGATTGTTTAGCCTGCAGAAGAGAAGAATGAGGGGGGATTTGATAGCTGCTTTCAACTACCTGAAAGGGGGTTCCAAAGAGGATGGCTCTAGACTGTTCTCAATGGTAGCAGATGACAGAACGAGGAGTAATGGTCTCAAGTTGCAGTGGGGGAGGTTTAGATTGGATATTAGGAAAAACTTTTTCACTAAGAGGGTGGTGAAACACTGGAATGCGTTACCTAGGGAGGTGGTAGAATCTCCTTCCTTAGAGGTTTTTAAGGTCAGGCTTGACAAAGCCCTGGCTGGGATGATTTAACTGGGAATTGGTCCTGCTTCAAGCAGGGGGTTGGACTAGATGACCTTCTGGGGTCCCTTCCAACCCTGATATTCTATGATTCTATGATTACAAGTAACCCTTTTGTGTAATGCACTGGCTAAATGTGTAGCTACATCACTGCCCTCTTTGGGAGAGAATGATAGGCCTGCTCAAGTGCATCAGTATATTGCCCTATTAAACTGGTCTACAGAGCATATAAGCCTTAATATTGGTGAGCTGTAGCTCACGAAAGCTTATGCTCAAATAAATTGGTTAGTCTCTAAGGTGCCACAAGTACTCCTTCTCTTTTTGCGAAGCCTTAATATTATTACATACAAGCAGAGAGAATTCTTTAACTCAAATAGCACAGGCCTGAGTTTCTGGCTTTTACCCCAATGATTTGTGTGTGTGTGTGTGTGTGTGTGCCTTTTTTACTCTTGGAGTAAGGGCCTTTCTGCTGGCAACATAGTGCTGTTTTTAGCCGTGTTTTGTTTTTCAAAAGAATGATGCAAAACAAGGGACCAATTTGTAATAAATCCATGGCACCATACATAGACTCAATCTAGTAATTAGTCAGACCATAGAAAGACAACTTGGGAGGAGAACCAGTGCCCATAAAATATGAGTTTCTAACACTTGAGAAAATAATAGTGCAGTCATACTAAGACACAGAATAAGTAGGCTGCAGCCATTAGAGGGTAGCAAAGACTAGGCTGGTCTAACCTTCTATCCAGTAGTACACAGTGAAAAACACACTGGACTTGACCAGTCCTAACATTCTCTTCCGAAGAGGGCATTGATGTTGCTATGCATTTAACCAATACATTATACAAAAAAGTTACTTGTAATTACTGGTCAAATCGTGGTGTCTTACACAGAGCACAAATACAAGGCCTTTTCCCAGGAGAACAACACAGATGTTAAGGGGCAGGTACCTCGGTTCTAATGCACGGATGGGCAAAGAGAAACTCTGCAGCCTGCCCACAGTCTAGGCTCTTGCACAGCAGAAATGCGTAATTTCGGTTGCATTTTGAGCCTAGTTATACAATGTAAGGGCCCAGATTTGGCTCACTGCCAGTATATTCACATTTTTATCTCATACAAAAGTTACATAAATGAGTGGCACAAAATGGTACTTGAATTCTTGGCATGTTGCCAAGTAGCCCTTGGTTTCGCAAAACATGGGTGCCCTTGCTGTAATGTCTGCTCTAGCAGAAATACCCCCTTTATGTGCTTGCGTGTTATTTGGAATTGGTACAGATCTGATAAATTAAGTTATTAAAAATGGATACATGTTGGATATTTCACTTGTGTTCAGATGCGGCAGTTATTCTTTACTGAAACATGTTTCACCTGGTACAGTGACATACAAAAACAGAGAATGAGATATTTAGGATTCATAAAAGGTGACAGAGTTTACAGATCTGAATTCCTCTGTTAGCGCTTTTGCTTTCAGTCAAGATACAATGCAGTTTTTCTCATACCGATCCTGATATACCTCAGCCCCGAGATTTCCTACTGCCCTCTGGTGGAGTATAACAATATAATCAGCTCTATGCTCATTTAGTCATGCATATCTTAAGTGAAGACTGACTATAATCGTATCTGTCACAATTATCCCATTTAAAATCACATAAACCTGTCTTCTCCCATATTAAAAGATGATGTTTCATTTTGTCACATTTTGACTTGCATTCTTTTTAACTAAAAATGGTTACTGTAGAACATGTACTTACTTATATATTTATTTTTTAGGAAGAAAGTATCTCTTAATCCTGCTGTTCTTTAAACATTTGCTGTATGCATTTGAAGTGTTTTATGTTTGTTCTACTTTTATTTAAAGTAATTATTTTTGCAACACATTTTGGGTGACATATCTACTACTAAGAAAGAAAAACAACTCTCTCTACCAGCTGCCTCATCACAATAATAAAAATTTGGAATAATACAAAACATTTATTTTTGTACAGATTTTGTATACTGTATAAAACCGTGTAGTAAGAAACCCTCACAGAGACAATTCATCGTAACAACTTAATGAGAAACGAAAGGTTTTATATTAAGGGTTAGGGAGATGAAGCTGGAATGTGTGTGTGTGGCGGGGGAGAGTTCTTGACGGGTATTGGGGACAGTCCATCTGAAAGAGCAGTCTCCAACTACAGTGAGTCAGAAGTATGTGGAGGGAATCAAGACCGGACGAGTTGAGTGAACAGGCAGAGAGTAGGTAGACAGGTCAGAGAAGTAGGATGGAGCAAAGCCATGGAGAATTCTGAAAACCAGAAAGGCCAAGATGAAGACTGAGAATGCAGGTGATACTGTCTTGCTTCTTGGAGCAAAGAATAGTATGGATGTAGCATTCTCAATCCCTTTAAAGGTTAAATATGAGGGATTAAGGAACAGATTACATAGAACCTAAATAATAATGTTCATTATGAAAACTATAGTTTGGAGGGGAAGGGTGTTGTTTACAAGAAAGTGAACTGAGTAGCACAAGAGTGTCTCCCTGCCTTATTTGCTTTTACTGAAATACTAAAGCACCCATTATAACTATCCATTCAGAACAATTTGCTCAACTGTTATTGAGTCTAAATTCTGACCAGGATCCCTGATGTGAAAATTACTAAATTACTGATCCATCAAAATGAAGCTATTTCCTGTATAACATTTACAGAATGCTTTAATATAGATTCAGTAACCAGGAGTTTCATTTTTCCTGATCTCACTGCCACTACCCTGTACAGTGAACCTCTGGAGAACTCAATCCACTGATCCTCCATGACTAACAAGCTGTTTAATTCACCAATGGTTTCCTTCATTATTTTACAGCTTCAGCTTGGGAAAGATGAGCGTATGTACTGAAATAACTTTTACAAGGACTAGTATAGTAGTACTACCGTAATAGCAGTTCCCTACTTACTTACTTCAAAAATCCTTCTAAGAAATGCCTTTTTTATTTGAAAAATGCAGCAAAGCCTCTGCAAAGTAAAGATTGTTAAGAAAGAAGATAAAGCTTTCACAAAAAAAGATTTCACAGATTTATTTTTGTATATAAATGACTTAGAGATAGTGCAGGTTTATCTACTGATAATTCTTGCCTGAGACCTATGGTACCTTCAAATGTAGCCTGGGCATAAGTGAAAGAAAATAATTTACACCTGATAGTTATGAAAGGTCATGAGCAAGGAAATAAATTCTAGATATCCTAGGTCTGGGAGGGGGGGGGGGGTTGGTGGTGGTGGGGGAAGTAAAGGGGGAGGGGATTGTGCTACATCTCTCTTTCTTATTATGTGAATGAGTATATAAACATATGCATATACAAACACACACACACAAACCTATCAACTAACAATAAGGATTGTTTTAAACCTCCCCAAACTCATCTACTTTCCTGTTCATTCTGCTTATTTTGTCTCCTCACCTAATCTCCTTTAGGTCCACATGCTCTTTTGTTCTCTTTTCTCCTCTCCTGTTGGTCTCCATATTCTTTCAATTTCATAACCTCTCTTTCTATCAAATAGCACAGTACACTCCACAGGTCCTAGACAGACAGGTAAAAGATAATCCTCCAAAAGGTAGGTTTAGCAGTATGTTAACTGCACTAGTCTCCCACCCCTAAAGACCTTCCTTCAGAACCTCATTTACAGTAGATGATAAGTGAGATGAGTTTGGTGGTCTCATTCCAGTCTCATTTGTGCTTATCATGACTGGGCACGATTAACAGCTATGACATGCCTAAGCAAAGCTGTGTGGGGAATCTTAACCATTTCAAGCCAATGTTATTACTTCATATCAATGGGCACTCATCACAATTTTTTGGATTAAAAAAAATGTGTGAAGATTTAGTTCTGAAGGAGTGTGACCATTCCTGCTCCATTTACTGTATTTGTCTAAAGACCAAATATGCATGCATCCACTACCCTTGACAGAATGTTTTTAACAGCCAAAATTCAGTTAAACAAATGTGTTTTACTTTACGTAACAGCCCTGGTATGATGCTGCAGTCATTTAGAGAGAAAAATTTCTTACCAACAGAGATGTTCCTATCTGACTGAATCAAATTGAAGGTGAACTATGCACTGTAGCTGCACTATTTCAAATAAGGGATACTGCAAGGAAAACAAACCAAAATGACTGGAAACTGATTCCAGCTACAAGGCTAATAATTACATTTTCCCATCACTGAAACTCTGAAAATATCTGAACAAAAACTAATAGCACATCTCATACCAATTTCTGTTGAAATTCTCTTTTAAACAATTGTATGTTACAGGTTTATAGATTTTATCACAGGACAGTGTCAAGTTGAGTATCTGATTCAGAGCAAAAGGTCTGTGTGTATACGCACAGATGTTTGTGTGTTTGTGTGTACTGCTTTAATACCACATAAATTTTTTGTTTATATATATGAAATAAAGCCTTCTGCTGCAGTCAAAAATGCAGTAGAAGGTTTCAAAAAGTATATTTTTATATAAATTAATCAAATCAGTAAGTCAGGCTGGACAAGCTAGCTTACCAAAGATAAACTTACAGAAAAATAACACCAGCAGCAAGAGGCAAATGTTTCTGTTTTGATTTATTCAGTATTTCAGAGATTTTTTTTTTCTATGGGAACAATATGTAAGGCATTGAAAATTCAGAAGGCACATCTTTTGTATGCCATAAAAATGTGCTGCTCACCTACAATACTCTCATAGAAATACAATTCAATAAGGAACTCAGTTGGGAAGATGCCTCAGCTGAACAACATGAAAAAATGGTCAATACAAGGATGATTTAGTTCACTCTTACAAGGGATTACAAGGGATGCTGGAAATAAATAGGTCTTCAAAACTTATCAAATAAAGCCAAGATAAACACAGATCCACGTTTTTAATTCTTACACATATTTAATGTGACTTTTTAGCAGATCATTGCCTCTGAATTATCCCTTCTATCAAGCCTATCACTTGAGAAGTGTTACAGGACTTAGCCTTCAGGGCAAAGATAAGTCTTCACTATTGTCACATACAGTACACATATTCAGCCATATTATGCTGAATGGGAATACAGTACCTTGTAGAAACAGTACTGATTCCCGAAGAATATCCTGAGATGCTTATCAAGCTGTTAAAGGAGACATCAGTCTTTTGTCTGTATTGCCCTTGACACATCCTCAAGGAAAGTATCATGAAATTCTTTGTCTTCTGAAGAACTCTCAGACCTCTTAGGTCTAATGTAGGTTAAGTGCCACACAGATCTCACAAGAATGTAAACGCACCTTAAAAAACGACAGTCTGACTTACCAGAAACAAATAAAATTCTAGTGCTAAATGTATAAGATCTAGCACCTATAATGATACTCTAAAGCTGTAAAAATCCACATTCTGTACTAAATAGGAACAACTAAAAATTGATACTAAAAACTATCAAATGCAATAGCCACCTCAAAAAAAAAATAAAAAAGGAGGAACTACCCCATTATTATCCATTATCATTGCTTATATTTCGAAGGGTAAATTATTATCTATCTGCATTCAGCATTTGTTTACTGATTACCACACAGAATACATACCAAACATCCTGTACAGTGACAGCACTCCTTTTTTTCTTTCTTTCACTCAGTGATTGTATTAACATCAGGGATTTAGTTACTCTGCAACTGTTGCACATTTATATCTATTAAATAAACCCTTGCATAGTCAAAAATGCGGAAGGTTTCAAAAAAATCTGTTTTTATTATACTTAAATCAAATAAATAAGTGGGGGGTGGGGGTGGGAGGAGCAAAGTGAAAATGTGGAAATGACTAGGAAATACCCTGATTTCAGAGTAACAGCCGTGTTAGTCTGTATTCGCAAAAAGAAAAGGAGTACTTGTGGCACCTTAGAGACTAACCAATTTATCTGAGCATAAGCTTTCGTGAGCTACAGCTCAGTTCATCGGATGCATGTTGCTCTCAAAAGCTTATGCTCAAATAAATTGGTTAGTCTCTAAGGTGCCACAAGTACTCCTTTTCTTTTTAGGAAATACCCTGTACATCAAAGGCAACAATTCTGAACTTTTTATTCCAACCATCATAGTTAGAATTTATTTTACTATTTAATAAACTATTTGATTCTCAAGCCCTAAAAAATTCACTTTGTATTCCTTTTGTTTGTTTTCCCCTGCCTCTTGCACTCCAAAGCATTCAACAGAACTTACATACATCATAAGAATAAACATTCCTCAGTTCATATGTTTTCCACAGGCAAATCACAATGAAGTACATGGCTTTCCTCTCTCATCACTTTTAAAAAAACCCTTTTGTCAGATTATACAAAATAATCAAACACTGACCATGAAATTGGCATTCATTCTCTAAAATACACTTTAGCTTTTGTTCAAAATCTATTTTACAAAATGTTAGCACTTTGCAAATAAAGTCTCGCTTGTATCTCACATGTGAATTGCACTGGAATGGATATCAAGCCTTCTGCCCATAAACATAGGTAGTATTATGCCCCTTAAACCTATTGAGCATCTGGACCAGAAAGAGAAATTCACCTCAGAGAAGGACAAGCTGCAATATTTCTGTTGTCCTCCCACTGGCAGGGGTGGGGAGCAGGGGTACATCAGAGGAGGAAAGGAACTTTAAAATCTGTCTTAAAAGAGTCCTACCAGTGGAGGATAGTAGTACATTTTTATGATACATCAAAATGTGCCAGTTGAATCAGTGCATCTCTCTCATGCCCAGTCTACTCCTTTCCTTGCCAGTCCCATCACATTCTGGACCACACTAGTCTGATTTGAGTTCTCTGGCAGGGTGGGTGTTGCAAGTGGCAAGCGCTGATGGATTTTCTTCTACAGGACGGTGCAGCTTGGGTTCCATCAGGAGCAATCAGAGGTATCAGTGAGTGAATATGGTCCCTCAGTAAGTTTCAGGTCTTAGTGTTTAATTATATGTGATACTTAAAATTTAAAATAGTTCGCCAGTTAAATTCATATATATTATAATGCCTTCCCATGCAAATTACAAAAATGTGTATTTAGTTACAAAATAGCTCACCTTCCCATGCAGAATATGATCAATATACTGATGGGGAACATGGAGACATTGGAAAGGAGCACAGAACAAGTCACAAGGAGAAAGCACAAACGGCCAAAGAATGCTCATTTATGGTGTGTTTGGGGTGTGTGTTTTTTTTAATTCTGGGAAGTCTAGTAAGCAAACCAGACTAGTGTCTGTAGCTTGCACAAAAGGCACGTATGAGTCAGATAAACTAACCTGACCCAAGCCTGGGAAACATTACAGGGTATGCTTATTTATTTTGTAAGCGAGGTAAATTTTGTACACATGAAAGTGAGGGTTTATAGCACTTAGTGTAGGGAAGAAGGTACTGTGTGAACCTTTCTACATAAGTCTGTCTACATATCTCAGATCTGAGATGAAACACGCTATTATTTCAGTCCTGAAAGTCTACAGAGGAGAGACAGACAATAATCCTGGGTTGTGTCAAATTGTACGGGGAGAGTGTGATGTGGATGAATAGTAAATGGACTAGCTGAGACCACCAAATTTATTTCACTTGTGACCTATCCAGATTTGAAACCAGCCCCCTATGGATATAATTTTATTAGAATGAACCATTCTTAAACAATTTCTCCAGAGTATTCCCCGAAGCATGCATTCCATCAAGTCCAGGCATGCATGCTTTCTTTTTCTTCCTGTGTTTTTCATTGTGCAAACACATTTCTTTTAGTCAGTAAAAGAACTGATTTTCTCATCAGGGCATTTAAAGATCGAGAATATGCCTCCCATGCATTGGTATCAGCAACAGACGATATCAAGGCAAAATCTCTGGAGCACTAGAAGTAGCATTTTAAGGAGCATGAGTCTAAGGGTATGTCTACACAGCCGAAGTTAACGTGGCTGTGTAGTTGCGGCTCCAGCGCTCAGCACTGTAAAAAAACCACCTCCGCGAGGGGAATAGCTACCAGTGCTGAAACTTGCATCGCCCACTTTACACATGTAAAGAGTTGTCACTTTAGATGGGCTATCACCAACAGGAGAGTGAATTTGTGTGGGGGGGTGGAGGGTGAGAAAACCTGGATTTGTGCTGGAAATGGCCCACCTGATGATCACTTTAGATAAGCTATTACCAGCAGGACAGTGGGGTGGGAGGAGGTATTGTTTCATATTCTCTGTGT
This sequence comes from Lepidochelys kempii, assembly GCF_965140285.1. Classification (NCBI taxonomy): domain Eukaryota; kingdom Metazoa; phylum Chordata; order Testudines; family Cheloniidae; genus Lepidochelys; species Lepidochelys kempii. The sequence continues at coordinate 86,099,911 of NC_136385.1, read as the reverse complement.
ATATATAAAGTCTGCTGCAGTTTCCACGGTATGCATCCGATGAAGTGAGCTGTAGCTCACGAAAGCTCATGCTCAAATAAATTGGTTAGTCTCTAAGGTGCCACAAGTACTCCTTTTCTTTTAACACACAACAGGAGGTCTCATTTCTTGCAAGATAGAATTAGGGTGGTAAACAGATCATTCCACTGAAACAGAATGTTAGTGCTAAATAAAATAAGTAAATAAATCGGCAGGCTAATAAACAGAATGTCTGAGCCAGCTAAGATAAGAGGGAGAACACCCAGGGAACCATTTACTAACAATGAATAAGATAATTTAGGAATGTAGAGATGAGGTAAAGAGTAGGTGGAGCGTGGACAATACATGGACAGGACATGCTGTGCATGGGTTGGTTCCTGCAAAGTAACCATGCTAATCCCAAACCATGTGTTGCAATGGATAGTAAATGCAATGTAACATATAAATGTAAATAAAGGAAGAAGTTTTTAGTGTAACTTTGGATGTGTGGTATGCCCTACACTCACCCCCTGCACTTTAGCCCAGGGGTTTTCAAAAGTCATTGCACCGCAACCCCCTTCTGACAACAAAAATTGCTACACGACCCCAGGTGGGGGGACTGAAGCCTGAGCCCGCCCAAGCCCAGATGCCCTGGGTTGGGGGGGACTAGAGCCTGAGCTCCACTTCTCTGGGGAGGGACCAAAGTGAAAGCCCAAGGGCTTCAGCCCTAAGTGTGAGGCCTGTGTCCTGAGCCCCACCACTAAGGGATGAAGTCCTCGCGCTTTGGACCTGGATGGTTGGGACTCAGGCTTCAGTTTTGGCCCCAGATGATGGGGCTTGCTCTTGGGCTTTGACCCCCAGCCCCAGCAAGTCTAACACCAGCCCTGGCAACCCCATTAAAATGGGGTCCCAACCCACAGTTTGAGAACTACAGCTTTAGCCTGATTAACTCAGCGTAGCTTTGCTGTATGCCAAATAAAGGAACCTGAGTGATGAAATCTGGAGTCAAACTGAGTGTTTTGGATCCCAGAGAACTGGATGAAGAGTTCTTACAGACAAGGTGTTTTGGATAAGCCGAATGAAAAAGGTCTCAGAGTGAATCCCTACAATAACCACTTTTCTAACAAAATAATGCCATGAAATTGTCAATGTTCATGTAAAATAGGCAGTATTTTGGTTAAGGCTGAGAGAAGGTTGCAGGGGGTCTGTCAAACATGACTGGCATCAGACTTGCTAACGCTCACGGCAGAAAGCCAAAGCCCTGTCACATGGGACTGCAGCCCTGGGTCCCAAGCCCCACCACCGGGATCTGAAGCCGAAGCCTGAGCAACTTAGCTTTGAGGTGCCCCCTGTGGCGTGGTGCCCCAGGCAACTGCCCTCCTTGCTACCTCCAACGCCAGCCCTGGCTTTTATATGCAGGAAAACAGTTGTTGTGGCACAGCTGGGCTGTGGAGTTTTTATAGCATGTTTGGGGGGCTCAGAAAGAAAAAGGTCGATAGCCCCAGACCACGTAAAATGCATGATACTCAGAATGAAGAGCTGAGTTGACTCGGTCAGGACTTCATCCTTCTCCAGAGTGTCTAAGATAGTTTAAACCTGAAGCTTAAACCACCAGTTCTCTCCAGTCAAGGTATTTGGTAGCATCGCTATTATTTTTACGTAACAAAGAGCTAAATTATCTCATGTAAATAGCTGCAAAAGTTTTACCCAATATTTATAAAGTAATCTGGATATGTATGTGAAAATCATACGATGATAACAGTAGGGACAGTATTACATTTCATATGTAACAATACCATTGTAGAAAGAAAAGTATTTGACATTCTATAATATTAAATTGCCCAAATTACCTACAGTCTTTACACATGACTATAAATACTATATTCTGACAGACTTGCAAAACCTCCACACAATAATTTGAGAGGGAGTGATTGGCATGAAGAAGTTTATATGCAATGCTTATTCCCTATTCATTGTGACAGGTAAAGTACTGGAGGTTAGCAACTATTGGAGTATGGTTCCTTTTACTTAACAGCAGGTTGCCTGTATGACCAGCAGGAGGTCATAGTAGCGATGTAACGGGGTGAGACCCGCCCCCCCGCGGCGCCTCCTGCTGGTCTCTCAGGGAATTAGCTCTTCCAGCCTCCGGAATGCCCTCTGCAGGCCAGTGTCCCACTTGCCGCTGGCCCCCATGTCCCTACCAGACCCCGGTGCCCCTTTACCCAGGGTGCTGCTCCCTGGCAGTACCCCCACCGTCTCTGGGTCTCCCCTCCCCGGGGAACCCCCACCCACTATCCCCACCTCGCCTCAGTCTTTGGCTACTGCCAGCCATCATTGAGCCCCCGCACGCTGGGGCGGACTGCAGTGTATAAGCCAATCATCACAGGCAAGGGGGGGTTGGACCTGCTACCTCTGCCTACCTTTGGGCTGCCTCCTGCAACTCCAGTACCTATCTGGCCTTACACTAGACCTGCAGCCTGGGGGGTTTCCCAGCAGGAGCTCCCCAGCTCCCTTGGCCTTCCCCCAGCCCTGCTCCACCTCAGGTATTCTGGTACACTCCCCAGCAGCCAGGCCTGCCTTCCTCCACAGCTAGAGGAGAGACTGTCTGAGCATCTAGCTCACAGCCCTTTATAAGGGCTGGCTGTGGTCTGTTTGTGGCGGGGCCTCAGCTGTGCCCACTTCCCCAATCAGCCTGGGAGCTACCTGCCCCCAGCCACAGCTCTCTCCTGGTCTGGTTTAAGCCCCCCTCAAACTGAGGGGGCGTGGAATGTATTCTGGGAGGACAGAGATGACTATTGTGTGGTGGGAGGGTGAAGGGAGAGACAGAGTGAGAGCAGCTGGTTACGGAGTGTTACTGGTTTCAGCAGTGTTACGAAGCATGCTCAGTACAAGCCAAGCAGCAAATCAGGGGGGTGGGGGGATAGGTGACACCACATGCCCTCCCATGCATCACCTCTGGGGGGACGGGGAATGAGAAGCTTTAGAAAAAAAACGTACTGCCCACATTTTTCCCACAGCAATCATAGGCACTGACTTCCCCTCTGCCTGGTGGGTGCTCGACCCCCGCCAACGCCCCTGCCCCGCCTCTTCCTGCCCCTGCCTCGTCCTCGACCCAATCCTATTCCACCCCTTCCCCAAAGTCCCCACCCCCTACCCACCCCCATTTCACCCCCTTCCCCCAAGTCCCCGCCCCTGCTCTGCCTCTTCTCTGCCTCCTCCCCTGAGCATGCTGTGTCCCTGCTCCTCCCCCTCCCTCCCAGAAAGTCCTAAGCGCTGCCAAACAGCTGTTAGGCGGCAGCGGGCGAGAAGCGCCGGGAGTGGGAGGAGCAGGGACGCAGCGTGCTCGGGGTGGAAAAAGGTGGGGAGGAGGGGGGAGCTTGGTGGCCGGTGGGTGCGGAGCACCTGCTAATTTTTCCCCGTGGGTGCTCCAGGTCTGGAGCACCCACAGAATTGGCGCCTGTGAGAGCAATAAATAACTAGCAAAGATGATTCCTCCGAAAGGAATCATCAGGTCCTCAGAAAGCACTGTGCATTTAACTCTAGATGGCGCTGTGCATTTTGATGGATTTCTGTTAAGCTTGCATAGCATTATACAAAGTCGTTGCCATCTGTATGTTAATCGGCTTGCTAAGATGCAGTGTGCACATTTAATTCTAAGCATTGACCACAATCACAGTTTTGCTTTTGCTCTTATTACAATGGATCGCTGGCTCTGTTTGAATCAATGCCTTTCTGTTTTTAATATTTAGTGAGAGTTGCATTTTTTTAAATTGGTCTATGTCCTTGTGTGGTGGAGGGTGAACTACTATAGACACAAAGAGGGGGGAATGCGATTAAATAAGTTTGAGAATCACTGCACCTATACCATCTAAAGGAAACTTTTGGCAATCTTTCCTCATCAATCTCGTTCAGTATTTGAGCTTCCCTATCGATTAAATGGCAGTTTTTAAGTGGTCAGTGACTGAAACTAATCAAACCTGTTGAAAGCAATCAAAAGTGATCAAACTAATGAGCAGATGTTATGTTATTTACAATGCAAATGATTTGGTTCCTGAAGCTTTCCTCAAATAATAATAATAAAAAAAAAGAGGACAGAAATAACCAATGATTAAAATAAATGGAATGCAGTGCATTAGACTTGAAGACCCTGCTATTCATTTGTAAAGTATTCTGTCATCAAAACTGAGCCATATTTATCAATATAAGGAGTACTACACAATAAGGGAAATTCTCTTATAGAGCATATCTGAACATTCTCGTGACTTCTATATGAGGAAAATAAAACATAAATAGTTAGATACAGCATGTCAAATCTCAGGCCAATTATCCACTTTATACTAGCTAAAAATATTCTGGATGAGCCTAGGTGGGTCAACAATTTGCCAGAGCATTAGCTGATGTAGACGGTTCCAGCTCATTAAACGCCACTTCTCACATGCTTAAGTGACTTCTTGAACATCAGAAGGCTGTCCAAGATGAAAAAAACACCTACAAGATAGTAAAGGCAGATCCCACTCTGATCATTTACCACAATCCAATTGCCATCTTTAGCAATTGCATGGGAGCTCACACCTATCAGATATCAAACAAAAATTGATCAAACATCTATATCTGCTCTTCCCTTCCAAGTTAGAAATGAGGTTTGAAAGGACTTTCAGAACTCCACAGTCAACAAATGATACATTTCCTCTCTCTTGTTCCCTAACCCCACAATTCCTCTAAATAGCAGCTAGTTACTGAAAACAATATCCCTTTACTACTTTGAATTGCTAAAATATTCCTCACTGTATACTAGTTTACAGTAAAGTAACTCCAATTTTAAGACCATCAGTATAAAAAAGGTGTAACAAAGGGCTTGAACCTGCGCTACTGAGATCTGTGAAAGTTTAGTCATTAAATTGTATGGGAACAGGATCAGATCCAAAGGAGAGAATCAGGCCTAGTGTATATATTCATAAAGTAGTTTGGTGTATTACAAGTAAAGTGAATCCTGCAGATATGCTGGCATTTCCATGCGGACAACTATATCCTTTTTCCTGAAAAATGTAGGGTTATACTATTGTGTGTGGGTCTTTATTAACATATAGAAAGCCAGTTACTCTGATTTTCTATAACCACAAATACATTACGGTGAGGAAACTCAAATGGGGGAATCAGATTTGAGATTTATTACAGGTTCTATTCACGGCTCTGCCAGTTTCTCACTATGGGTCTTAGGACTGCTCCAGGCCTCAGTTTTCCCTTATGTAAAATGGAGATAATATTTAGCTTATTTCATACCACTGTCAATGGGAGTTTTGCCATTGACTTTATGGGGACCAGGATTTCACCCCTAATCTTTGGGAAGTTTATTTGAGTTGAACTTTTTGAAAACCATGGTCACAGACCTAGTAAGTAATCAGTTTTTGTTCTGTTTTCTTACTATAGCTGTTGTGCATAGGAAAGCCAACATACTCCAAGGCTATTTGTATAGCAATTTTATATTCCATCATGGAGTCTTATGAGTCCTACAGAAATTATAATGTAAGTATTGTAGTGTCCTCCACTTTTCTTATAAGGTATCAATGTGCTTGAGCAGTCCCTCACAGTCCACTGAATTCTACTGAGAGTAATGGAATTAGAGCTCCAACAGAGCTCTCATTCAATAGGCCTGCACTTGTATTGACCTCTTTGGTACAGTAAGCTTACCCTAGAATTATTTGCACTGTTCAGTGCAGCAAAAGAGCCTCTGTGGAAATTCTCGGATTTACATGATGCAATGCTGCACATTCATTGTACTTTGACATTAACCTTGCCACAAGGTCATCAAGCCTTACACTGTTCTTATCCCATCTACTCAAACCAGTATCTTGTGAACAGTTAAAGGCATGTTTGGATACTACTCTGCCTATTTGATAGCCAAGAAGTTCAGTTCCTAGCTATGCAATGTTTACTTAAAAACTTGTACACATATCAATGATCTCTACTATCTCACAGCTGTAAGAAGAGATATTATTTTGTTTAGAATTAAATAGCAAATAATTCCAACTGGGTTGTTTAACGAAGCAAGCTTCTTGTAAATGTAATACTAACACAGCCAGGAATTTCTCTCCTGGTTTTGCCATACAGTGGACAACGGATGGCAAAGCTAAGCATACAAAACTCCCTTCTCCGTAGAAATAATAACGCCATTATTTGCTATGGAGACTAGAAGGTTTAATGCAAACTTTAGTAAATTTTTCCACACTGAGCTGAGTGCTCATATGGAAGATCAGCTTGGCATCATTTTCTGTTCTCTGTAGGGATGGGTACACTCACTACTGCTCTGAAAAAGGAAAAAACACATTCACTAAAGAAAAAAGGTACATGGCAGGAAAGAGGGCAAGAGCAGCTGAAAAGTGTATAAAGATAAGCATTAACTGAGCTGTGCCTCTTAATATTTAACAAACATTGAGTGAATCAGGTTTAACTGAAGGCATTTTTAAAAAATTGCTCTTGTCCTCTAAGGTACCCATTTGTTTCATTACATTTTGCAGATATTTCTTCTCTTCAATTTCTCTCCCCTCAGTTTATATGTTGGGAAAGGGTCTAGGGCTCTGTCTCCTCCCATCGATTTGAGGAGGGAGAAATTTGAGAAAGGATGGGTATGTTGAAGACTCACACTCCTTTGCCAAGAGCAATCCTCTTACTCGCAAGTAGTATGTAGGCCAGAGCTGCTCCTCACCAAGAGACTTAGGGGTGAGCTCTGTTCCCCAACAGAAAACATTACAACGGTACTCCCAGCAAGGGGAGCTAGAGATCAAAGTTTTGGCTGTCTTCTGGCTGGCGTGAACTCTCCCCCGTTGCCGATGCCAGACTTCACTGATGACATCCATTGTGGCAAACAGCATATCTAATGTACATAACCATCAAGTTTTCTGCAATTCTGTACATGACACTTTATGCACAAGAGCTCATTAAATAACTTGCATACTAGCAAATCATTTGCATACAATCATGTTATCTTAGAATCAATGTGTCCTGTCCCAGTACTGGGATTAGGATGTGGTCCTGTAGTTCTGGCTGGGAGAATGTGAGAAAATTGGGTTTATGGGGAAGTGTTGCTGGAAGATTGAGGAAGCTGGGGGCTGTTGAAAGGGCTGGATGGATAAAGTTATCTAGGGGGAGTTTGGCTGTAGTAAAATAAATTTGTGTGTGTGAGGGTGTCTGGGTAGAAGCTGAGAGTAACTAAAGGTTGTCAGGGGTACCTGGGGTTACCTGGTTGGAAGCTGCCAGCAGCTAGGACTTTTCAGGAGGGTACCTGCAAGTGTTGGGTGGGTTGTGGGCTGCTTACTGGGTGGTTGGAGAATGGGACCAGTACTGGGACCTCTTAGCTTGTATCCCTGACATCATTGCCTTTGCTTGCTGCTGCATCTGCCTTTTGCCTTCTCCCTCCCTGCTTAGATCCAGCAGAAGCACCAACAAGACAGATGTCCGTGTGGCTGCCTGCTCAGCCATGAGCTGCAACTGTAGACCATGACATTCAGTCTGGGCTGTGAGAATGTGGGAGGGGATCACCTGCATGTGTGTTATGTGAGATGTGTGACACTTGGACAGGTCTGTAAATTAGTTGTATGACCAAATATCAAACAATGGGATTTATAAACTATTATTTTCTATACCTACCCACAGTGTGTGTAGCTGGTGTGAGACAGAGAAGATTAAAATAAAAAAAGTACAATAAAAATGAAAGTGCAATGAAACAAGAGATATTCTTGGTATTTACTGGACATGGAAGGTCACTGACAGGGAAGGAGTTTGCAAAATGGAACTGGACAATGGAAAGCTTGTAAAATTGCAAGGAAATATCATTTGGTATGGTAGAGGCACATCACCAGATTGGGCAAAATAGACCAATAAGACATGAACTGAAATGGAATGCCAGATGAAGAGGAAAGCTTAAAAGACCTGTTACCAACTAGAAGGCAATACAAAGTGAGAAATGTCTGGTTTTTCTTAAGAAGAAATAGAGCTGCAATCAAACATCAGGGCAGAATGGGAGGGTACCATAGCCATTTTATACATCCCAAGGACAAAACATGTTAAGATTCCATACTTCATCAGCAAATGAACACACACAAAATTCTCAAGCTTTATTTGCTTTCACTTCCAACTGCCATTTTAATCCTCCTGAAGGACAGCAATCTCAACAACTCCCTTTGTTTACTGTTGCATAAGTATTTCTTTATTAGGGCCACAGAGAACAAACAAATCACAAAGAACTCTACCATGCTCTTTCTCCTCCCAAGCAACAAAATGTTTGGAAATGTCAGCCTGTGTTCTGAGGTCCTACAATTTGGTGCCAGATATTCCAGTGATAACAACATCATAATGTCCCAAGAAATAACAGTAATATCACTTGGAATCCCTTGCTCCCTAAAATTCCATACTGACTCAGGCATCAAAAAGTGTATTTTAAGAGTTCTCTCAGGTTACAAGTACAACATTTCTCCTTGTCAATGAGCTGATTTAATGCTTCCAAATGCAAGAATTATATTTAATCTGGGTAAAAACTGCCAAACTTGGGGAAGAGAGGAGATGATATATTCCCTATTTTTATTTGTACAACATATTCTAGCTGCTGTGGAGAGCATATGTGTGGTTACTAATACTCTGTGCCAAAATTACATGAAAGACTCAAATACAAAAGGATTTAAACGAAGTCTTGCGATGTCATTGTCAAAGTAAAGTTAGAATTACAGTACCTGTTCACACCCCACTTCTAAAGTTAACAATGAATGAAAACCCCCCTACAGTGAGAAACTTTTTACAGCAAATGTAATTTCCTCTTGTGTGCTTTTCCTGGCTTTTAAACGGGAACAATTGCGGTTTAGACTATTACTGAAGGTCAAGGCTGAATCAAAATTAATTTTGATGCATGTTCAGCTATATACATTCAGCATAATAAGAGTTATGAAATAGTATCTTCAGGTGGGAAACAGTAGATTTTAGTTTGATTTTTTTGGATTTTATTATTTTAAAGTATGTTGGCTGGCTCTCCTGAACTACAGTCCAGACACTTTTAATTTAATTTCACTAACTAATTTGTAACTGGCTCACCAAAACTCCATTTGTGTGATAACAGAGTGCATATGGGTTCCTATGGGATATAGAAATTAATCCCACTTCTGTGGAAAGACCTTTTAATAACTCATATGTTATTTTACCTCTTGAGTTATCAGTGGGCTTTCCGCCAGCATTTTCTGGGGAATATGTCCTTGGAGTTTCAAAGGAAAAAGACTGTAGTTGGAATCTAGGAGTTTGTGCTCTCAAGACAATTTTGAGTTTAGCTTTGTTTACAGGCTCAGCTGTTTTTAAAATAATCTACTCATTTTAGGTGTGTAAAAATACAGGATCAGACCCTATGAATTTTTCTGTGTGTACGTTTGTGGTTCTGTGATTAAAAGTTGTGTAAGTACTATTCCCACTGCCAGGCGTATCGCTTGGCCAATTATAGGTTGAATATGGCTACATGATTCTGCCTCAGCCAATTAAATTGTGTTTTACTCTTCTGTGTATCATGGTCAGTGGAACTGGAGTCAGAAGGCTAGTGCTCCCTACAGGGCACCAGCACCAGTAGAAGAGGAATCGTGGGGAGTTAGGCTGGAAGCAACGCAGCCACATGGACAGAATAGTCCAAAAAGTTTAATAAAGTTTCGCTTGTTCAATTTAACTTGCATTCAGCTCCACACTTAGTGAATGAAACATTCTGCACATTCATTGTCTATACAGGGAGGCCTACAATGACCGCCTGCTAGCTTCCCTGCTCTTCCACTCCCTATCTGAACTCCTTTCCCCCTCTACTTTCCTACACTTTTAAACACACATGTGAACACACATTTTCCTTCCAATTTCTCCTTCCCTCCCTCTCACTCTACCTCCCACTTTCTGTAGCCTACATGGATCAATATGGCACTATATGGAGCCACAGGCATTTCTGAGACAACCGTGATGACCATTTTTCCATGGGAATTGCAAGCTCCCTTCTTAGAAGGAACTGGAACAAATTTTCAGTTAGTCACTGCATTGTCACTATGAGATCCACTGAACCTTAGAAAAAGCCCAGGAACTTCAGCTGTTGTGGAGCTTGAAAGGAACCGCTGTAGCTTACCCCCTCCCCACAACAGGTGGCGTGTCTCAGCCTTGATTACAAGAGTGGACTATCATGGTTGATGAAATCCTGCTTCCAAGGAGCAGATGATGGAACAAGGAAAGCACTGGCTGGGTAGAGGAGGACAGGTGGAAAGGCAAGAGTCAAGTTAGAAGGGAAGTAGTTAGGAAGCTAATCTCACAGGAGGCAAGTAGATAGGTGGACTGTGAGGTGAAAAGAAAGAAATGCTCTTCTCCATTAATTTTCTAATGTGAATAGAATAAAAAGTAGTTTTCCACTATACCCTTAACTCCAGTTTGTGTGCCGTACATCTGTGTCTCTCTCTCTCGCTTTGTACATGTCTCTCTTCCTCCTTCCATCTAGCTGTATGCACTCTGATTATTTAAAACTTTAAATATCTCACTATCTGCACTCAGCCTTTATTTAAAATAATATTTATTAGCAGAGAACTTTTCGGAAACTCAGCTAAGATTAGACATTGAAGCCAATGAAGATTATTTCTGTTACCATAAATCAAAGAGAGAGATAACTGTTTAATCTTTCAATTTTTAATACAAATCTTATTAATGGCTCAGTCATTCTATATTGTTTGTAATTAGCAAGGGGCATGTTCTGGTCCATAGGAAATCATCCAAGGTATAGTTTTACTGTAATTTTCTGTGAACACAGAGGGCATCTACATGGTTAATTCACTATCCTTTCACTTTTGGAGGCTTAGTTTTGAATTTGGTTTAGATTACAAGTGAAATGAGTTTAGTGGTCTCATCTACATCTTTAACAAAAACTGTTCTCATACCACTCTATTCTAATTTTCACACAAATCAGAAATCTCTGCTAGAGGAAGAACACAGCTGGATTAAAAGACATCCTGGAGGTCAAAATTGAGTTGCACTTGCTAGTTTATATGAGGAAGCTTACTCAGAACTGTAACACACTGAACAATGGCTAACAATAGCAAGTGATATCAATCCCACACTTCATGAGCAATAACATTCAACGAAGTTTAAACGTTACAAATACAAAGACACATATGATGAGACAACACTAACAGATATGTGACAATGCAGTATCACAGCTCCCAACAACATGAAAAGGAGTACACAAATAAAACTTTATGCCATTCTTTATCCCTGACTGTCTGACTAAAACTAACAAAAGCAAGTAATCGGGGTTACGGCTAGCACACCATCTTTAGATCATCGTGTTAGGCCTATTGCAGGAGGCTGAAAACATTGTATGTGCTGCAGTGCATAATGAATAATACAATACTAGAGTCCTCTTATCTTTGAATTACCTCTTTTATGTCAGGCCAGTAAGGCTATTTCTGATGCATTCAAAAGATGCTCATCCAACATTGTCACAGCATCAGATGAGCTCCCCCTCCTGGATGCTCACTAGACTGTTGTGAGGAGATCCACCTCACTGGATCCTTTGCACATTAAATCTCTAGAGTCTGAACACAGAGAAGACACTGCTGTTGTCCTGGGGCCACTAGACACACTCTCAGGGAGCAGACCCTCTGCCTAGCACCCTGACTTAGGAGTTGCAACCACGCAGCCCACTGCCCAGCCCTTGGAACCAGTGCTGATCCCTCAGACTTCCCTCAGCTTAAATATACCCTCTCTCAGAACTCCAGCCGGGTGTGTATTCTGAGCCCACAGACTAACTCCTCTAGGACATGTAGTAGGTACAACATAAAATGCAGTGGAACATTCCACAGGATTCTAATAAAGTCACCTAGGGTATCCAGGATCCTTCTGCTGAAGCACATGGCTTGTATCCTGAAATCTGGTTCCTTCTCCCCCAAGCTAGCCTTCTCCAACCTTGGCTGTTCTGTCCCCTTCCTCAAGTTTCCTGTGTTGCTCTGTGAGTCTTCCCCTAACCCACCAAGCCCCTGTTTTTTTTGTTTTTTTTTTTAAAGGCAAGCATCAACACCTTGGTTTCTTTGTCAATTTCCCACTCAAACACCAGGCCCCTGCAGAGCTTTGGTGGACAGTTTCAGCCAACCTCTTAAGCATAACCATAGTAGTCACAGTACAGTCATTATGTTTACATTTCTTCATTGTCCCTGGTATGGGAGTGTCATGATAACACAGCAATTGTTATAAGAACAATGTCAACAGTAACAACAGAATTCATAAACTGTATCAACAGATTTCCCAAATTGTCACAAATACAACAGAAAAACTCCAGGATGAAAAACTCTATTCCAGATTTTAGTATGCACAGACAAGCACAAAATGATTTGGAGCACTGCAGGGTTTGTCATGTGGGACCCTACTGCTAATCGGCAGAATTTTCAGTATTGCCAACACTCACAATTTTGGGCTTTTTTTTTTTACCTGTCTCATGAAAACATGATGAAAGGCTGCCAACTCATAAATTTTCCTTTATTCAAAATGGCCGCTAGCTCCTTATACTGTCAATAAGGCTGATGCCAACAAGATGGTCACCATTCCCCTGGAGTCTGTCTATATGTCAGTGTTTCCCAAATGGTGGCACTTGACCCATCAGTGAGGCATGGAAAGGTTTTAGATGGGTGCCACATTCAGGGCTGTTTTACCTCATGATTGGGCCCTGGCCTAGGCAAATATACACTTCTGGCCCATTTCAGAATGGAGGCCTGCGGTTGGCCAGTTGGAGAGCTACAGAGGGGTGGCCAGGCCACACCTGAGCAGCACTGCTATTTTGTGCAACAGGTTGCAATGCCAGTCACTCAAATTTGGCCCCACTTCTCCTTCATCATTATGGATCCCCATGGGACAGATGCCAACACTGCTAAGAGGTGAGTCTGAGGCAGGCTCGCTTTCCAACCCTCCTCCCCCAGCCCCTGGGTCCTCCCCTCTGCACCAGGCCAGGATTAGGATGGCAGCGCTGGGGCAGAGGGTGCATATATGTAATGGTGGGTCGCAAAAAGAGAAAATGCAATTGGTGGTGTCCTCAGTAAAAAGTCTGGGAACCACTGCTATATGTGGAAGTGAGGCTGACCTTAATAAAGTTGGCGGCCACCTCCCATTGTTTTCAGTTAGATTGAAACCATGCCCACAGGCAAAATGATTGCAGCTTGATGTTCAGGGGGTTAGACAGGGGACACAGGGACTATGAGGAGCAGCAGAGACAATCTGCACAATGAACAGGAAGAGTGAGGGGAAGCAGGGCACTGGGGGAGCAGGCTGAGTTAGTGGGTGCAGGGGAAAGTGGGGGGTCAGAAGGAGATTGAGGTGGGGTGCAGTGATGGAGTAGTGGATGGAGGGATTGGATGGCAACTCTCCCTGCCTGGGGCGGTGGTGGGTATGGGAAGTCCCCTATGAGCAGTCAGGAGAAGGCAGTGTTGCAGCATTGCCAACTCTTGCAAATTAATTGCAAGTCACAGGATTTTGGCACCTGCAGGAAGAGCTCTCATGATCCCGTGATTTTCAGGGCTCAGTACTCAGGCAGAGCCACCACCAAGCCCTGCTTTCATGTATGGCCCAACAGCAGAGATGTTCTTGGGACAGCAGTGGGATTCAGGGGAGGGAGGAATCAGGGAAGTGATGCACCCGGGCAAAGGAGAAGCCCTGGGATAGTGGGAAAGTGGGAGTCAGGAAATGGTGCCACTTGGTCACAGATAGAGAAGTCCTGGGGCAGCGGGAGGCAGAGGAGTGTTGCTGCTGGGGCAAGTCAGTAATTTGAAATGGATGGCAGTTCCTCTCTCTCAGGGGTAGGATGAGTTTCCATCTGAATAGCAGGGAAAGGTGTGAATTAAAGGTTGATGTTTCAACCTGAAAGTATTACACAACGACAGAGAAATAGAGGGGAGTTAAAAAGCCAAAAGACAGACTAAAAAGCATGATTTAAAAAAAAATCTCATGATTCTTTGGGCCAATCTCATGATTTTGGGTGACCTGACTCAACATTTTTCATCTTTTCACAGGTTCTAAACTCATGATTTTTTATCTCGAAGTTGGTAATACTGAATTTTGCTTTGTAGAAATGCAGTTCACTTTTACAATGAAGCTATTGTAGAACATAATACTGGCTAAATAAAATTATGTAACATAATTATGCTCAAGCACAATCATTACTTTCACTCCTCAAATTAATTTTAATTTTGATTCTTTAAATAAATATACCATAAGGCCGCAATCTCTGTTAAAGACTATATGCCTAGATAATTCCCATTTCTAAAAGAAAGACATTTTTCTTTAGACAAAAACAGCCCTTATAAAAGGTTTATAACTTGGCCATGCAAATTTGCTTCAGGCTGAAATTTGGCATGAAATTTCTCATCCTCAAAGCACATTATTTATTTCACAAAATTTCACTGAAATTGGTTTGTCTGGGTTTTAGTCATAGTGATGTAAAAAGGGTATGTCCTCCCTGTTTTCAATTTTTTTAAAAAATAGAAAGCCCTTAACTATATAATAGCCCTGCCTGGCTCACTAGAAAGAAAAAAAATATTGATATATACACAGACGTGTACAGTAAAAATAGGAGGTACAAAGGAATTTCTTTTTAGTCTCCCTTTCAGGTGAACTGAACAGCAAATTAACACATTCAGAGTCACAGTGTGGTGCCCTTGTATTGTTCCCAAAGGAACAGATCATGATCAAGACAATTTTTTCCCTGTGGAAAGAGTATACATTAAAAAAATAAAATAAAAAAAGGAAAGGGAGAACAGTAAAAATGCAGCAGTGCAAGCAGAACTTTACAGTGATTTCTCCCTGCTTATCTTAAATGCAGTGATGCACTGAAAATATTTTAACAGTGGACACCCACAAAATTATTCCCTTTCGCCTGTGATAAATTCCATATACCAAGAATGTTTACGAAGTGGAGGGGGTGGGCTTATTCATTGAAGCAAAAATGTTTTCATTGTTATTACAACTGACAAGCGTTTTCTTCTTGAAAAATACAAGTACACTGCCAGACTAGCTCAGTGTTCAACTTTGTGTAATTTTCATCTGGGAAAATGTTCCCCACAAAGCAAAAAGATTTGGTGCAATGGAATTGCTCTGTAGAAAGCTGAAAATGTGCATGAACCCCAGAGATGTTTTAACAGCATCCAGAGAGGGACAGAGCTCCATCAGAGAAAGGGAAATCATTTAACACTCCCTCCAATTTGGTGACAAAAATTTTACTCAGGGGTCAACATAATTGCCCCTCCAGCATGGTGCTGCTTTATAAACTATTTAAATATGCTTTGTGAAGTCCAGCAATCTGCAAGAGACAGGGGAAAATATCCCTTCATTTCAATTGGTCACTGAAATGGGAAGTTTAATTCTGGGATAGTTTACTATACAGTGTGAACTGTCCTGTCAAAGAATATCAATTGTCCTGGAAAATGTGAAGTTTTGAATTATGAATTATTATTTTTGGATTTACATATTTTATTTTAAAATACTTTAACAAACAAACAGTGTATACTACACTGAATACTACAAATATAATAGATCAAGGTTAAGGGACAGTGTAATTCTAACAAATTTAGTGACAGGTTAAGATCAAGGGATGTCTTGACATTCTCCTCAGAAAGGTCAATCTAGCAGGTCTGCAATGTAAAAATGAAGACTCTGCCATCATTGCCATGGCAAAAGGTCAGACACAAGCTGATTGGTGATAGAATTATCAAATTAACCAATCGATGTGTGTGAGTAATAGATGTAAGCAATCCTCAGGGACAGCCACAGGGCAAATGCCAGCTCATCAATAACACATTGCTTAGGAAAAGAAGATCTTCTCTTCAATCCATGTCCTTTACGTTAGCAGCAGTATTAAAGAATTAAAAAAAAAATCAACAGGAACAGTTTTAAATATGCTTCTAGTCTGTACACAGCATTAAAATATCTTTGCAGAACAACTTCCATTACATATCGAGGCAAACAAGAGCACACTAATCATCCATCGCAAGTGGACATTGAGAAATTCTGTTCAGAACAAATATAGAAAAATACTCAAGTCTTTGAATATGGGTCAGACACTAGAGTAGACTTCATTAGGAATAGTATTTTACCTCTGCAGTTACAGATACATAAATCTCAGACTTGACTGTGTGCCAATCCCTGCAGGTTAAAAAATATGAAACAGATTAGAGATGCCCCGGCACTGAGGATTTCAGGGGTTCAGCGAGCTTGTTAAGAATGCAGAAGTCGATAGTAATATTTTAATGAATATTATGTGTCCCTCGGATTGCTATATGGTTCAAACAGTTAATTCTTGCAAGAGCTCACTGCAAGTCCACAGGAATGCAGACAGTGACTTTAGACACCCCAATCATCAGTACTTAACTGACAGTACAGATGTCAGCCCCTTTGAAGTGTTACCTCTGCCAATGCTGAGCACAACACCCCTGGCTTTGCACAGGAGAGGGAGGCTTCAGGAGGGAAAACTGAAACAAAGAACTAGAGTAGATAAAAGCTTGAGGCCCTTAGCTCAAGGGAGAGGCAGTGACTGAAGGGAAGGAGACTGAACCCTAGAAGCAGGGGTATCTGGGACAAACTGGGCCTGTCTAAGCTTTGAAGGAAATGATAAGTAAGTGAGACAGGATGCATGTGGGTTTCTCTGACTGCTGTTTTGCTATAAATAATATTCTGTGCTGAAGATGCTGTACTGAGTCACTAGCTACTCACCCACTGGTCACAACTCAAGAAGGAAAGATTCTTGCAGGTAGTAAACCCAGGTGCGCCTTCTAAAAATCGTGGTTGCTGAACAGGAGTGCTACAGCTTGGGGACCTGGTTTGTGGGTAAAAGAATCCTGGAATTCCACCCCAGGATAAAAGAAGGCAGAGGCTTGATACCTGAAGAGGTGCACTGCAGGGAGACTAGTAAGGGGTAAAAGATGCAGCTTACCCTGTAACTGTGACATCTTGGTGTCAGAAGTGGGATGTGACAGAGCCATAATGTTGTTGGCTGTTTCATGACCACAAGGGGCAGAATGGAGATCACTACCATTTTCAGTGGTAACCAGTGTCCAAGGGGAGAGACACAGCTATGGCCTTTGTTTCATCAGCCAACACCATCGGGATCACATACTACACCTTCAGAAAAGTGTAGCAAGAGCCACCTGCTAGTGCACTCCACAGCCCCATTGCTCTGAAATCATTATACCACCCCCCCACCCCTACAAAAGCATAATGCTCCCAGTCACTGACATTCAAGTGGTGCCCCTTCTTTCCCTGACATGGTTCTGGTTCTGGGAATCTTAATTTAGCTCTAAGGATGCATCTATTATCATGGCAATATGATATTGCTATTATCACAGTAGGGATGGTAATATAGTAGCACTCAGTTCAACAATCTATTCTGCCATCGATAAGCTTGCGTAACGCCTGTTAATGTTAATGGGAGTTATGTGCACATATCAATGGCAGACCTAGTGCCTAAGTGAGCGCAATTATAACCCCTACTGTGAAATTCTCTGAATGCCGTTTTCACATTGCTTTTATTATAGCTGCATATGACACCACCAAAAAATTCTAACTCATTTGAATAGGATGCTCATTTGAATATAAGCTTGTTTCAGTAAAATTTGCATTACATTTCTCTTGTAAGAAACCAATCTGATATTTTAGATGCTTAATTTTTCCTAATGTCTTGTTTTAAATGCAGTTGATATTCTTTCCTCTAACAGTGTCAAAAGCCTAAAAATGTTTTCAGGTGTATCTTTATCTATGCCCTGGTCTACGCTACAAGTTTAGGCTGAATTTAGCGGCGTTAGATCGATTTAACCCTGCACCTGTCCACACGACGAAGCCATTTTTTCCGACTTAAAGGGCTTTTAAAATCGATTTCTGTATTCCTCCCCCGATGAGGGGATTAGCGCTGAAATTGACCTTGCCGGGTTGAATTTGGGGTAGTGTGGTCACAACTGGACGATATTGGCCTCTGGGAGCTATCCCAGAGTGCTCCATTGTGACTGCTCTGGGCAGCACTCTCAACTCAGATTCACTGGCCAGGTAGACAGGAAAAGGCCCATGAACTTTTGAATCTCATTTCCTGTTTGGCCAGCATGGCAAGCTACAGATGAGTGCAGATCTCATCAGCAGAGGTGACCATGACGGAGTCCCAGAATTGCAAAAGAGCTCCAGCATGGACTGAACGGGAGGTACTGGATCTGATTGCCGTATAGGGAGACAAATCCATGCTATCAGAACTCCGTTCCAAAAGACGAAACGCTCAAACATTAGAAAAAAATCGCCAAGGGCATGAAGGGACAGGGGCTATAACAAGGACCCGCAGCAGTGCCGCATGAAATTTAAGGAGCTCAGGCAAGCCTACGAAAAAACCAGAGAGGCAAACGGCTGCTCGGGGTCAGCTCCCCAGACCTGCCACTTCTATGATGAGCTGCATGCCATTCTAGGGGGTGCAGCCACCACTACCCCACCACTACCCTGTGCTTTGGCTCCATCAATGGATTATCATGCAACAGGGATATGCATTTTGGGGACGAGGAAGATGATGAGGAGGAGGAGAGGAGGAGGAGGAGGAGGCTGAAGATAGCGCATAGCAAGCAAGCAGAGAAACCGTTTCCCCCAAGAGCAAGGAACTGTTTCTAACCCTGGACCTGGAGCCAGTACCCCCCGACCCCACCCAAGGTGGGCTCCCAGACTTGCCAGGTGGAGAAGGGACCTCTGGTGAGTGTACCTTTGTAAATATAATACATGGTTTAAAAGCAAGCATATTTAATGATTAATTTGCCCTGAAGACTTGGGATGCATTCGTGGCCAGTACAGCTACTGGAAAAGTCTGTTAACATGTCTGGGGATGGAATAGAAATCCTCCAGGGACATTTCCATAAAGCTCTCCTGGATGGTCACTCCTCATGGTCACCTGGTTGAAATAGGGTAATTTTATTAAGGGGACGTTCGGAGGTGGCCGTTCCTGCTGGGCTGTGTGTCTGTGGCTGAAAAGAAATATTCCCCGCTGTTATCCACGCAGTGGGGGGAGGGGTGAAGCAATCATCCCAGAGAATTGGGTGTGTGTGGCGGGGGGAGGGGTTAGTAGGGTTTGTGCTGCACCTTAACCCAAAAACTGCAGCCCCTCCTTTTAAATTTCCAACCCATTTTAAATGGCCAACCCAACGCTGTTTGGTATGGGAAATGAGGGTGCTGCTGTTTGAAACCATTCCTACATGTTATGAAGGTTAAAGAAGCCAAAAGACTGTGGCTTACCATGGCTGCCTAAAAGCTGAATTCTGTTGCCCGGCCCTGTGTGTGTGATCTCTCACACCAAACTGGCAGACCCGCAATATAAGAGGCAAAATGCGACTTTGTACTGAAAGCACATGTGCCATGTAACGTTAACAGCAAAGTTCACCATGAAAGCGTCTACCCATTGTTATCTAATATGTGTCTTTTTAACTACTACTCTCCTTTTTTTCCCTCCCGCAGCTGCAAATGTTTCAACGCTCACACTATCATCTTCGTCCCAGAGGCTAGTGAAGATTAGAAGGCGAAAAAAAAGCACTCGCAATGAAACGTTCTCTGAGCTCATGCAGTCCTCCCACACTGAAAGATCCCAGCAGAATGTGTGGAGGCAAGCAATGTCAGAGTCCAGGAAAGCACAATATAAACGCGAGGACAGGTGGCGGATTGAAGATGATAGGTGGCATCAGCTTGCTGACAGAAGGCAGGAGGCAATGCTGATGCTACTGGAGGATCAAACTGATATGCTTCGGCGTATGGTTGAGCTGCAGGAAAGGCAGAAGCACAGACTGCCGCTACAGCCCCTGTGTAACCAATCGCCCTCCTCCCCAAGTTCCCATAGCCTCCTCACCCAGACGCCCAAGAACGCAGTGGGGGGGGGCCTCCGGGCACTCCAGCACTCCACCCCAGAGGACTGCCCAAGCAACAGAAAGCTGGCATTCAATAAGTTTTAAAGTGCACTGTGGCCTTGTCCTTCCCTCCTCCCTCACCCCACCCAGTGCTTCCCTCCTCCTCCACCCCTCCCGGGCTACCTTGGCAGTTATCCCCCTATTTGTGTGATGAATTAATAAAGAATGCATGAATTTGAAACAACAATGACTTTATTGCCTCTGCAAGTGGTGATTAAAGGGGGGCGGGGAGGGCAGTTGGCTTACAGGGAAGTAGAGTGAACCAAGGGGGCGGGTTTTCATCAATGAGAAACAAACAGAATGTTCACACCGTAGCCTGGCCAGTCCTGAAACTGGTTTTCAAAGCTTCTCTGATGTGCACCGCGCCCTCCTGTACTATTCTAACTGCCCTGGTGTCTGGCTGTGCATAATCAGCGTCCAGGCGATTTGCTTCAACCTCCCACCCCGCCATAAATGTCTCCCCCTTACTCTCACAGATACTGTGGAGTGCACAGCAAGCGGTAATAACAATGGGAACATTCACAAGTTTCAGAGTAGCAGCCATGTTAGTCTGTATCCGCAAAAAGAACAGGAGTACTTGTGGCACCTTAGAGACTAACAAATTTATTTGAGCATAAGCTTTTGTGGGCTAAAACCCATTCATCAGATGCATGCAGTGGAAAATACAGTAGGAAGATATATATACACACAGAGAACATGAAACAATGGGGATAATTTTATATTGCAATGATTACAGTCAATTCAAAAAAGTTATTTCTTGGGTTAAAAAAAAGGATGATAACCATTAATCCATCAATGTTCTCAGTTTAGATGAGGTGGTAGAAGAGTTAATTAAATATATAGAAGGAATTTTATAAAATACGTTGGAAAAAATAGGACACCTGTATTTGAATTTCTAACAAGAAATTAATAAAAGGATTTTACTCTTTTATAAATCAAAAGGCTACTAATGAACCCACACCGGGTTACACAAAATTCTTTTAAAAGCTCTAATAAAATGGAGAGTTGTTATTAATGTTTGCATATATTACAAATTAACATCAAGATCTAACACTTGCTCTGCACTGGCTGGGAGTGGTGCATCTGTGTTTGTTTAAATGCATATGACAGGCTTCAGACAAATATCAAATATACATCAAAACTCTAGTGTACACAAAGCAAACAGGTATTTTAGCATGTACTAGCCGGTCAGATTAAAGACTGGGGACAGTATCTATCCAATATCTAGTACAATGGGCTCCTGGTCCTGACTGGGGTCTTTAGGCATTACTGCAATACAAATAATAAATAACAGTAATACAGAAGAACTTGAAAACAAAACAGATTCACAGATTTTAAGGCCAAAAGGGACCTGGGGTCATCTAGTCTTACCTCCTGTATAACACAGGCCATAAAAATTTCCAGTATTGAGCCCATGCAAAACAAACAAAAAGGCTTTTTGGTCTCGCATCTTTCCAGCATACTAGAAGTTGATGGAATGGTTGTGGTGTGTTGGATTGGGTCATTGTGGTACTGCAGCTGCATTGAAAGGCTGAGAGTTCACAAGCAAGCTGTGCTATTTTATCAATATTAAAAATGACATGACAGGCAATGAGGTCTGGTTTCAGATGCTGTAAGTACGCTGTCACCCTTCCCTCTAACCCCATGGATATATGGAATATCTAACCATCCCTGAATAAGCTCATGGTTCTAGATTAATGAACAGCATTAACAAGGCACTGATGTGAGGAAGTACATCCCACTTACAATGTCACTGTGTACTGCTCAACAGATCTAGGAGAAAAATTAACAGAGAAAAAGAGAAAAGGGGAAGGAATCAAACCTGTTTTTAAAAAAGACAAATTTTCAAACCTACACACGCATTTTACAATTTTTTCTAAAAGTGAAATGTCAGAATGCTATTACAACATACTAAATAAAATATAAAAGTTTAGAAAAGTTGATAAAAATCTCTTTATTTAATACAATATTAAATGTTTACCTATACACGGAACAAATGCATACAAGGAAAGTCATTGTCGTCAGTGAATCTGAGACATGAAATCTATAATACCCTTGCTCTGTAAAAAGAGCACTTTTTCTAGATGAAAAAGCCTCTGCTTCATAAATGCAATAAAACTAAGCCAACCATCTCCCACCTGCAAAAGAGCTAACAACCTTTTGATGAACCAAACATATTTCTAATTAAAACTTCTATTCTGCAACCTTCCACTATGGCATTTCTAAAATATACAGAGAGTGCTGGATTTGAACAGATGAAAAATCAATAAAAAACAGATCAACAATGTCAAGGCATTGAATTGGACCTGCATGTTCTGTTTGAATCTCTGACTCAAAACAGGATTACAAAACAAGCATGTACTACTCAGCAGGAAACACTAAAATCTAATCATCTAACCCCTATTCTGAAGCTCGGCAATTTATAATATGTTGTTAAGGTTACTTTTCTGTGCTTGAAATTGTATTTTTTTGTACGCCAGATTTTAGACCAAAATACTATTTTAACTCAATCATTCCCAAATCAGCAAGTGAAAAATAGATCTAACTGTGACTTTTATTGTTATGTTGGAACAAAATACTTGAATGGCATTAATGAACTGTAATATTGTGGAATCTTATTCTTTCAATGGTGTACAGTGGACACTATTAAAAGTTCAGTATTTGTCTACATGTTTAGATTTCTGAAGTTCTGTATTTCTAATCAAACAGTACTGCATTTTACATTTAAAATTTTTTCTTTGTTATCTTATTTATTATAAACATACCATATCTTTTATTCTATAACACACAACATTGTCAATATAGAAATAATCATTTGCTTTCAACTATCCTGGCATACATTTTCACCCAGTGCATTCTATCTGCAAGTTGCTCTCGGACCTAAGTTTCCACAGTGAGCCTATTCAAGTAGTTACTATTTGATATTATGGAAACAAAAGCCCTTTAAAGTTGATAAACCAATAAGTAGTGGAAATATCAGGTACATTATTTGTGTTCAGTCTGTCAATGTTTTTGGATTTGTTACTAGCAAGAAATATTTTAATGCCAGTCCACCTCTTTTAAATAAATCAGAAAAGATCTCAGAGTAACGTGCCACAAGTACTCCTTTTCTTTCTGCTGATAATAGCTCATCTTAATTAATTAGCCTCTTACAGTTTGTATGGCAACTTCCACCTTCTCTGTATGTATATATATATATCTTCTTACTATATGTTCCATTCTATGCATCCGATGAAGTGGGCTGTAGCCCACGAAAGCTTATGCTCTAATAAATTGGTTAGTCTCTAAGGTGCCACAAGTACTCCTTTTCTTTTTTCAGAAAAGATCATTCCTTAATGCTAAAAGTCATCAGATATCAAAAGTTGAATTTATGTAATGAATATATTATACTGTCACCATTGTAAAAGAATGGACATCATCAGTGTGCAGAGAGGCAAGTCTAAGCAATTATCATGAGTTAAGAGCAAACTATAGCACATTTTCAACATTAGTATATTATTTAGTCTATAAGAGGAAGACTGAGATTTTTCAAAGAGGCTTAACAAAGTAAACAAATTTATTAGAGCATAAGCTTTCGTGGGCTACAGCCCACTTCATCGGATGCATAGTTTCCCATTGGAGTCTGTTTTTGAAACTTTTCTGTTGCAAAATTGCCATCCTTAAATCTTTTACTGAGTGGCCAGACTCCAAGGAGAAACTGCTGAGCTTGAATTAATATGCAAACTAGATACCATTAACTTGGGTTTGAACAGAGACTGGGAGTGGCTGGGTCATTAGACATATTGAATCTATTTCCCTATGTTAAGTATCCTCACACCTTCTTGTCAACTGTCTAAATGGGCCATCTTGATTATCACTACAAAAGTTTTTTCTCCTGCTGATAATAGCTTATCTTAATTAATTAGCCTCTTACAGTTTGTGTGGCAACTTTCACCTTCTCTGTATGTACATCTATATCTTCTTACTATATGTTCCATTCTATGCATCTGATGAAGTGAGCTGTAGCCCACGAAAGCTTATGCTCTAATAAGTTTGTTAGTCTCTAAGGTGCCACAAATACTCCTGTTCTTTTTGTGGATACAGACTAACACGGCTGCTACTCTGAAACCTAACAAAGTTAGGCACCTAGTTCCCACTGACCGTCATTGGGATTTGGGCATCTAACTCTGTTACCCTCCATTGAAAACTACAGTGGAACATCCTATATAACAGCTATAATATTAGCTATACACCCACAAAGCCCAGCCCTGCTTGCATCCACATCTTGGCGCTCTCTGCAGAAGAACACTGCAGCAGCGCTCCATGGCTGTGGGTGCCTTTCTGAATCCTGAGAGGGGACAGCCACCTCTTGGGTCATCAATACTGTTCCCTTCCTGGGGCACAGTCAATGGATCTGCCAGGTATTACCTGCCCACTGGCTTTATATAACTTGGAACATTATTTTGGCATTTGCAGGTGGGAGTAACCATTTATACGGCAGAGTAAAAAGAGTGATGGTTTGCAAATGTCAAGTTCGTTTCTCAAATTTTGGAGGCTTAATTTTTTGAGCGGGGTTTTACCCTATTTGAAAGAGCCTGTGTCCCTGCAAAAAATATGGCGAGGCACAAGTCACCTGTACTTTTAGAAAGATTGGCTTATTAAGTGCAACAGATCAGAACACATTTTATTTCCTTCTTCTTATAGTACAGTGTGCCCTCTAATCACGTTTAATCCACTGCCAATATAAAAGCATTGTGCCGTTTGTTCCTAAGAAGAATAGGTTCCCTTTTACTGCCCCTTTAGTCTTTCCATTATTTTGAATCTTTTTTTATTAAAATTTTACATTTAAGACAATATAACATAAACAGATAAATAAATAAGCAAGGCATGATGGTATAAGTAAGTGGAAATAGTAGTCTACAGAACCTATCTACCCAGTGCACAGAATTGTTGTAAAGATTAATTAGTTAATGCTCGCAAAGCACTTTGTACACGTAAAGTGCTTTGTAAGTGCTAGACGGTGTTATATATTATGCACAGAATGATACCACTACTGCATATGGTATAAAATGGAAGTGGTCAATCATCACATTAACCTGAGTTTTTTAGGTAGCAGAAACTGACAGAGTGAAATAATGGTTGACTGCTTTCCAAGTACCATTAAACCTTTCAAGATAGTTATTCTGTTTGTATACATACATTCAAACTTGTGGGTAATGGGCACCTAGTGCCACCAGTAATCTAAGGTAATATTGGGAAAATGTGTTCCAATTCATCACAATAACTTTGATGGCTTGGATGGTAAGAATGTTTACTAGCTTCCCTGTACATTTATCTGCTGGGTTACTGAAATTTTGAGATTCCAGGATAACTGGAGATAAAGCAGCAAGAATGTCCAAGTGGGTAATGTCATTTAAATCTGGATTAAAAATCGGCTAGAGAAACCAGCAAGGGTAAAGTATTAATGGAAAATCATATGGGCAACTGAGCCTTGAGAAATATTAGAAAAGCAAAACAAGTGACAAGGCTAAAATCTGGATCACGTTGGGTAAAATGGTAACAAAAACATTTCCTGGATAACATACTAAAATGTTGAATTTAGAGGAGACAGAGGCTTAGTGAGTGCTTCTAAACATTTTCCCAATGTTTCTCCCCATTGTGCTAAGGATAGGGAAATATGCAAGTCTCTTAGATGCCAAGCTAATGCAGATTAGAGTCTGCTATATAGTTTAGAGAGGCATTTATTGAAATACAGCTTGTAAGAATAAAATCTGGCTCTTCAAAGGCATGTGGGCTCAAGAAGCTGTGAAAAACTTTTGTAACAAAACCCAAACCTAAGAGGAAAAAAAACCCCATCATCTAGTTGTAGTTTTCATTTGAGTATAAAGTTAAATCTGAAATTTGGTGCAGGCTCACCAAGGTTTGCAAACTTTTTGGTGAGTGAGACTGGGTCTGTTTATAAACCATATGAAACTGTGGTTTTGGTTGAGTTTCACTTTGATTTTATTTTGATTCACCCAAAACTCCAAAGGAAATTTAAGGGAATAAAAACCCATGGGAAAGAAAACCTGGTAAAAAGGTTTCCATGAACCACTGTGAATGGAAACTATTGAGTCGTTTCAGAATGCAGTCCCTCACATCGCATGAAGAAAGCTCATGCTCAAATAAATTGGTTAGTCTCTAAGGTGCCACAAGTACACCTTTTCTTTTTGCGAATACAGACTAACACGGCTGTTACTCTGAAACCTGAATCACTGTGAATTCGGTAAATGATATTTCAACTATAGCTCAATGAAATACAAGAATTTCCCCTGTGACACAAATGTCCTTCACAAGGTTTATACCTGAGGAAGTCCAATGATCCCACTAAAATGTCTTTTTGTTAATTTTCAATCTGATGTTAATCCCAAGAGATGATAAAAAGCTGGTGGAAATACTGAATGCTATTCTATTATCCAGTATTCCCAATGAAGGTATAGGACTTGTCATTGGATGATTCTTTAAGCTGTTTAGGGACAGATATTTTAAGTTACATGAATGATCCAAATTAACACCTGGTATAAAAGGGTGCAAATCACTGACAAGAATAAAACTATGCCCACTTATACCAGCTGTGAATCTGGCCCTTTGCTTTCAGTAATGCTGAAAGTTGTTATTCTATGGTTAACCAAGTAAGTTTCATGCTGCCACTGTCCTAAAACCACAATATAACCTGACAAAGGAAGTGCCGTATGACCTTTATTCTAACACTGGACATTTTTAGTTTTACTAGACAAACCCTTTGTAAAAAATAATAGACATGTGTATCTAAAATTCACATTACTGAAAAAAATGTTAAAACAAAGAAATATAAAATGTTATTTATGTATTATGAATATGAAAAATACCCCCATCATGGGTGACATCCTGACTCCACTGAAGTCAATGGCAAAACTCCACTGATTTCATTAGGGCTAGGATTTTGCCCAACAAAAAGAAGATTTTCCAGCTGAAAAGCATAACAAACTTTTACTACATTTTCAGTATTTACCTCCCTATAACCTGAAATGTTTTCCAGCCAAACTGAGCATACAGCTTTTTCAGAAGCCACTATTATAATAATTCCTAAATTTAACACAGTGGGAGAGTTTAGTGTCCACAGGAATGGTTTTTGTATCACCAATCTTAAAAATCTTGAGGATGATGCCTTTTTTTATAACTTTACATATCAGTTAACCATTTATGGACAATTTTCCTTGTAATTCTATAAAAAAAATGAAATCAACTTCTTTAAACTAAAACTTCTCTAAACATCTTAGGAAAAATTAATTTAACCAGAATTAAGAAATACTGTAAAACTTTTAGCCTTTCCTCATATCTGTTATTGAAGCACAGAACCATCCTGTTTTTTTTCCAGATTGACTCTTTTGAAAGGCAAAAATGTTTTGATGAAAACCACAATATTTCTAGAAATAAATAAAAATAAAATCTAGCACTTACCTAGCACTTGTACTGGAATATCTCAAAGTAGTTAATGAACATCAATTCATCAAGTTTTACAAAACCCTTGTGAGAGGGGTATTAACACACCCATTTTACATATAGACAAACTGAGGCACACAAAGATTAAATGACTGCCAAAGCTCACACAAGCTAGCAGTGGAGTTGGGAATAGAACCAGGCCCTGTTCCAACCATTAGATTACCATACGTTCCTTGTAACAAATTCTTAAAAGTACCATATATAGTAACAATACCACATCTTTTGATTTTTATACTGTCCATCTCTACAGTACAATCCAAAATCTTTCCCCCCCCAAACTTAGTTCATTTTTTATATATATAGTGAGACTAATAGCTTCATGAATAGCTCTACAAAAACCCAAGATTTTTTCATTGGTTAGTAAATTGTTCTTTTGAACCTGAATTCCTTATTTTGCCTTCATTGCCCCAAAACTATGGCATTAAATGGGACAATTAACCTATTCTATTCATTGGCCAAATCTCTCTGAACCTGGTTGCATTGCATTACTCATTATTTGCTCTATCTTCAATTTTCTTATTCCCAATGGAAATTACCATGTCCAGAAATTCAGTATTCAAGGTTTTGAGTCAGTTTTCAATTTAAGAAACCATCTGACCCCTATACTACAACTCTTACTTAAATCAATAATCTCTGGTGTGAAACTTTGAGCCTCTTGAAAATCTAAGTACAATATATCCACTGCATTTCCCACATATCCAGTGGCAAGAATATCTTTAAAGAGTTCAAACAATTTGGTTGAGCCAGACATCCCTCACACATATCCATATACACACAACTAGTAATTTTTTCCCCAAGGTTTTCTTTCTGTAACTCTTGCAACATTACTTCTGAAATTTTCCCCACAAATGAATGTAAACAATATATAATTGCTTAGTATATCTCAGAAGGTTTTTTAAAAAATCAAACTGCTGTTGTTTAACCATACTGTTGTTGCTCCAATTTTCAAAAATCCATCACCAGAGAATGTCTAAAATATCTATCAATTAATACTGAAGCAATACGGAACTGTACCTGGTACTCTATCCACCTCACATCCAATCGTTACATAGCCATTCACATCACTACTGTACCTGCACATTATCTAATTCATCTCCTAGCATCATGTGAGATACTTTGTAAAGACAAAAGCAAAACAAATCTGCACTCTCTGTATCATCCTGTCTCCAATTCCCAGCTCTCATTTTTGGTGATCTCATTTTCTCTTTTACCTTCTGTCTTCTGCAAATATATGTGAAGAATCCTTTATTTTTTGCTGAAATATTCTCAGCAACTTGACGTTGAGTATTTCTTCTTCGCCCCTCTAATTATCCTTTTAACTTCCTCCTGCTTAGGTCCATAGATCTCCCAATCCTCTCCTAAAAAGACTTCTTACATTCTTTTTAGAAGTCTTCAGTTTATTGCTTGTACTAATCTATATGTTCCTATTCTCCACTTAACTAGATTGGCCTCTGTGGCTTTCTACAATTTCTCTTCCTGTGGTTTCTGTCATTCTATCCACATTTCAGAGTAGCAGCCGTGTTAGTCTGTATTCGCAAAAAGAAAAGGAGTACTTGGTGAGCTGTAGCTCACGAAAGCTTATGCTCAAATAAATTTGTTAGTCTCTAAGGTGCCACAAGTACTCCTTTTCTATCTGCATTGTTACTAATAAATATGGCCCTTGCTTGGAAATATAATAGGGTTCCTTTCTGGCTCACAGTGGGATAGAGCCACGTATCTTCTTAAAATAGGTGCAAATGTACAAAAAGAAAGCATTAATGTATGCACATATTCAGGGTGACAAAAGCACCCAAAGTGCCAACATGAATAAGGTGAAAGGGGCAAGTCTGGCAGCTCTACCACTGGCTACAAAAATGCCGTGTCAGACACATCTGCAAAAAATAATGCAGAAGGTGAGGAATGTGGAAGGATTCGAATGTTCCTGAAGATCTAATCATGTGTACCACAATGGGCTAATGACTTACTAAAGGATATTTTTGAGGTGGGTAGATGTGGCTATTCATTTGACTCCTGGCCTGAGATGGAATAAATTAAGGTGCATCACACCCAGTTTGGTCCTGACAACTCCTTTTTCTAACCCTATTGAACATCTCCTCAGCAGCCCTTGTAAAGTACATCCATATGATGGTACTGCAACCAGGATTGGGGCAGAAAACTTTCCACGTGCATGGATTATTTTTTCATTTGCATCTATGAGCTGTGAGCTCATACACATGAAAATAAGATCAACTAAAATGACTATGTCTTTTACACCAATACGATGTATTCATTGTATTCTGACAGACAGAAATCTAAAACACAGAGATCCTTTGATCACTAGCTGGTTTTTTATTTACTGTGATTTTTTTCAGACATTCTTGCTAAAAAAAACCCCCTACAAAATGGAAAAATAAATAAATAAAAGAATCGTATTTGAATAAATTACTGTAATCTATGTCAATGAATGAGCTAATTAATTATTCCATTGGGGCTACATTGCGTGTGTTTTTTGCTTTGAGGGGTGAATGAAGTGAAAAACAATGCTCAGTTGTTAATAGGCTAAATTCTGTAAATGAATATGGGTCAGGGAACCAAAGTCTAATTTCTGCTGCATTTGTTTTTAGGCACTTAATTTACTGTGCTTCCTTAACCCTATCTGAATAGTCTTAAACAGGTCCTGCTTAATAGCAAATGAAGAATATGATTCCCCCTTGCCGCCCCGCTTCCCCTCTCCTCCCTTCCCTGTTTAAACTCAAGAAGATGCTTTATCTGTGACATCTGAAACAAGCTGGAAAAAGTTAGGCAAGTGGAAAGATAGATATTATACCTTGTAATTCCGCATGTGATGCTGTATTTTCACCAACTCTGCAGATATTGGACAGAAGTCAATTTTTTATCATTTATTTGTAAGCATACTGATCATATTGTGTACTTTTGCATTCTTATTCACCATTTACCCAATTATATCTACCCTTATTTAGACCCCTGCTGAAGGCAGCAAGGCAGTTTTGGCCACAGAAGTCCCATAGTTTAACTTAATCCTATTATCTCTAGATAAAAGGGGCTGCATAGGGCTCTCGATGGCCAAATTTAGCTTTACCCTTCCATCCCCAGGAGGAAAAATGCTGTTCCTCATCCTTATGCCTGATGTAATTAAGATCTGGAAATATGCCCATTTCAATCCTTATCCAGTGTAAGCATCACTGTCAATGCTGAGAAATGAACTGCAGTTATGATGCAAAGGGTTGACACTTTAGTGACATTTACTGATGTGTTAGGCCTTTCCAGTGCCTTGGCACTATGTAGCTAATGTCTTCAAAAATGTCTAAAATGCCTGCTTAAAAATCTTATAAGAGGATATGGAATATGAAAAAAAATTAATATTGACAAGCTAAGACTTTACTATCTTTACAGTATTTGGGGATAGATTGTCAAACTCCTTCAGGATACAAGATTTTATATAATTAGAAAAAATGAAATTAATAGCGAAAAAGATAGATAATAGAAGTAAAGTAGTGATAGAAAAAAGTTCCTTTCCCACTGACTCCATTAGTGTAATAAAGTCCACAGTGCTTGTAGTTTCTGAGAAACACAACCAATATACTGAACCGTGATTTGTCGTACGGTGGATGTCTGAAGGACAATTAATAGAGCAGCCTGAGAACAGCAGATTGTTGAATAACATGAACTAAAGCCCCATCTAAAATTACCACATGTATACATTCATAGATTCTAAGGCCAGAAGGGACCACTGTGATCATATAGGCTGAGCTCCTGTATAGCACAGGCCATAGAACTTCCCCAAAATAATTCCGAGAGCAGATCTTGTAGAAAAACATCCAATCTCAATTTAAAAATGGTCAGGGATGGAGAATTAAAGCAATATGTAAGCTTCCCCATATAGCTCTGCCAGTATACCTGAATCTTGATCTATAACTCTCCAGCTGTTCCAGTCCACAGTGCGCCAAACATGCCAACTATTTTCAAGATTGAGAGGAGATTTTATGATATAATGAGGCATACACCATGAACTAGGTTTGGTATCACCATACTAATATTCTCTGGTCACCTAAGCCAGAATTTAACCCTGCTCTAGTGAGGTGAAAGCCTAGTGCAGCTCTAATAATACAAATGTTTAAATTTGTAATTCGACTCCTGTATAGGACAGGCTATTTTGTTTATCATGAGCTTAGCTCAAAGGTTCCTAGGGATCGAAGAAACTTGAGTTGTAAGCCTGTCATTTTGGTGATTTTATATTTTTATATGATCATGATATTAGCATAGTTTTGACCTCTGCTTTGTAGCATTTTATATCTTTTGAGCACTACTTTTGATGCTATACCCGTAACATATAGCATCAACAAATATTCACATCATTCTCTATTTTACTGAACATTTGGTGTGAAGTATTAAGTCTGATTTAATGTTATTAGTGGCTAAGAGTGGAGCAAAATACATGAACTTAGGCATTCATCTCCCAGTTTACCATAACATTGCCATAAAACATTAGTAAATGGGTGATAAACATTTCTTCTACTTTTCCCTTTTTAATTCTTCCTGCTGGATGTTCTGCCTCTACCCAGAGAGCTCACAAACTGATGCCAGCTCGTCCACATAGATCAATCATCAGGGTTTTTCCACTTGCCCAAGCTGCAACAGATCAACTGAGGTTGGCTCAGTTGCAAGCCCCCATTACAACTATTCTAAAAGTAACATCAAGGTTTAGATAGCTCAGTATTTGGACCAAACTCCAAATATTTTTTGAGGATAATGCAAAAGAATCAATACCAAACAGAAAATTCATAGATAAAATAGATGTTTTTAACTTTTCTGATGAAAAATATGCAAGCAATAGAAACACATTCAAATGTTCAATTGTATAGAAATCACCACCATTTGTAAAGAAACGTATGTGAATTTGAAATGTTAGAAGAGATTATGTTACTGATTTATTTTTTAAGAGAATGCACGACCTGTAATACTGCTTTTGCAAGGGACCAAACTGACAGCTTTGAAGGCTAAAGTTCTCTCTTTCTCCAAAGAAAAAAATGCAGCAACAATACCCATTTTCCCACAATGACCAGACATTTTGCTCCAACCTATATGAGGAACCCTGGCAACAGTTTTGTGATATGGACACCTTTAAACAAACAGGTAGATTCTTTCAGCCACTTCTAACCTCGGCTGGATCCATATACAGATGGTATGTGTGCATTTATAATAGATATTGTTTGTCAGCCTGAGAAGCTGTGTGAAGTAAAGAGATTGGGAGAGTCTCTGGGAAAGTATATTAACCTAGAAAGAAAATCTCCTGGAAATCGATCAATAAGAGAAGTCACGTGTAATGTGTAGGGTTGTCAAGCGAATAAAAAAATTAAACACGATTAATCACGTGATTAAAAATTAATAGTGACTAATTGCACTGCTAAATAATAATAGAATACCATTTATTTAAATATTTTTGGATGTTTTCTACATTTTCAAATATATTGATTTCAATTACAACACAAAATACAAGGTGTACAGTGCTCACCTCATATTTATTTTTGATTACAAATATTTGCACTGTAAAAAACATAAGAAATAGTATATTTCAATTCACCTAATACAAGTACTGTTGTGCAATCTCTTTATCATGAAAGTTGAACTTAAAAATGTAGAATTATGTACAAAAAATAAATGCATTAAAAATAATACAATGTCAAACTTTAGAGCCGACAAGTCCACTCAGTCCTTCTTCAGCCAATCGCTCAGACAAACAAGTTTGGTTACATTTGCAGGAGATAATGCTACCCGCTTCTTGTTTACAACGTCACCTGAAAGTGAGAACAGGCATTCGCATGGCACTCTTGTAACTGGCGTTGCAAGGTATTTACATGCCAGATGCGCTAAAGATTCATATGTTCCTTCATGTTTTAACCACTGTTCCAAAAGACAAGCATCCATGCTGATGACGGGTTCTGCTCAATAATGATCCAAAGCAGAGCGGACTGATGCATGTTCATTTTTATCATCTGAGTCAGATGCCACCAACAGAAGGTTGATTTTCTTTTTTGGTGGTTTGGGTTCTGTAGTTTCCGCAACAAAATGTTGCTCTTTTAAGACTTTTGAAAGCATGCTCCACACCTCGTCCCTCTCAGATTTTGGATTGCGCTTCAGATTCTTAAACCTTGGGTCAAGTACTGTAGCTATTTTTAGAAATCTCACATTGGTACCTTCTTTGCATTTTGTCAAATCTGCAGTGACAATGTTCGTAAATCAAACAACAGGTGCTGGGACATCATCTGAGACTGCTATAACATAAAATATATGGCAGAATGCAGGTAAAGCAGAACAGGAGACATACAATTCTCCCCCAAGAAGGTCAGTCACAAATTTAATTAACGTACTATTTTTTTTAACGAACATCATCAGCATGGAAGGATGTCCTCTGGAATGGTGGCTGAAGCATGAAGGGTCATACAAATGTTTCGTATATTTGGCATGTAAATACCTTGCAATGCCAGTTACAAAAGTGCCATGCGATTGCCTGTTCTTACTTTCAGCTGACATTGTAAATAAGAAGCAGGCAGCAGTATCTCCTGTAAATGTAAACAGACTTGTTTGTCTTAGCAATTGGCGGAACAAGAAGTAGGACTGAGTGGACTTGTAGGCTCTAAAGTTTTACATTGTTTTGAGTGCAGTTATGTAACAAAAAAATTCTAAATTTGTAAGTTACACTTTCACAGTAGAGATTGCACAACAGTACTTGTATGAGGTGAACTGAAATACTATTTCTTTTGTTCATCATTTTTACAGTGCAAATATTTGTAATCATAAATAAGTGAGCACTGTACACTTCGTATCTTCCATGTAATAGAAATCAATATATTTGAAAATGTAGAAAAAAGTCCAAAAATGTTTAATAAATTTCAATTGGTATTCTATTGTTTAACAGTGTGATTAATTTTTTTAATCACAGTTAATTTTTTTGAGTTAATCGCGAATTAACTGCGATTAATCAACGCCCTAGTAATGTGATATAAAAAGAACCATCTACAGAGTGACTTCCTGTCAGTACGCATGCACAGAACTAAGACCAAGAAGGCCACTTAACAAAACCCAGAAGAGACATTTTAAAGATGGACTCTGGCAATGGGAATTTCCAAGCTCAAGAGTAACAAAGGCTACTGTAATAAGAAGTGGTCTGCATAGGCAAAGAGTCACAGCAAGAGGACCACAATAAATGGAGCATATGTTCCACATGAATAAAAATCAGTGTGTAGCAGGTGATGGAATGGAACTCAACCAAAAAAAAAACAAATGAAAGGATAAAACTATTCTGAACTGGGCATGGGAAGAAGTTAATGGAAAATCCGTAATCACCAAGAAACAAAAGCAGGTAACTAAGGCAAGAGGGCAATGCCAACAGATATGTGGGGGTTTGGCTGCAGTTCCTGTTTCACTATATCCACATACAACGGGTACCAATTAAATGGTATTGCACACAGGTAGAAATACCTTGTGAAAAAGGGAAAGAAAAATATATTTAAATATCTTTTTTTGATATTGAATACTAAATTGACAAGGGAAATTATTGACAAAGAAAATTAAATTGACAAAGGATTTTCAGTGTGCAATTTTGAAGTATACTAGAAACCATCATTCTGGAATAAAGAAGTTCAGGGTGGTAGATTAATATTTATTTGCTTTCACTTTTCATTCTAATCATAACTCTCTACTTAATTGGCCTAGTTAATTTATGAAATCAAATCTAGATCAGTGAAATTGACAAGCAGTCATTGAGGAAAGGATATTACAGTTTAAAAGCATGAAGGATAGCAGTATAAATGATATATATTCTGCTATTAAGCAAGTCACCCTAAAGTGAATTACAATGAGCATAGATTAAATGTATTTTACTGTGTCAAAAATAATTTTATACAATGTGCAAACTTTATGTTTCATGGTCACTCTTGATAACATGACTCTTCCCTCATTATATGGACTAAATCCAGATTAAGTATACACCTGTATGGGAATAATTCATATTTTATTTTATACAAAGAAAGGGACTACATAATGGGATTGTATAGCATCAACAGATTATCAGCATGAGCTTGATAATCTACAAATAAGTATCAAAATCTTTTATTATATGAAACCATCATGTATTCTGTTTGCAACATATGATTTACAAAAAAAAAATTGTTTAGAGAGGTGTTAAAAAGTTACTGGCACTATTTGTTGTATCCCTCCACCTACAAAGCCCTGCTTCCTTAGTGGAATTTAACTATAATTCAATTAATTTAGAAGGATACATTTTTTCCGAAAGTTCTTTTTTATTACTTGGCAACTTATTGGCAAAATATTTCTTTCCAAGAAATATACTTTGCTGATAAATTAGTATTCTGAATAGGAGATTTTATTTATGAAGACCTGCGTCATTTATTTAGCTTATCTTCTTAGTGTTCCTCAGATGATATCTACTAATTTCCAAGAATCTCAATCATTTCAGATATTCACTGCATGAATATGAAAAATTTAGCATTTTACACCCTAGCTGGAAAGGGAGTAAAGGATGGCTTTTGAATCTGACACCCATTAGTAGTCCTCTTCAAAAAGCCTATTTGAATAATCAAATGGCATTTTGAGTTGGCTGGATTTAAAAAGGTATTTATACCTTTAAGTAACTCTTTTCTAATGAGCCCTTTAATTCCTGCAGGAGTTATAATGCTGTTATCAATGCAACAGAAATCCATTTTGGGATAACATAATAATATAACAAATAAAACTTTAGGTCTACGTGAGCTCAATCCTGCAAGTCCATTGACTTTGACAGGAGTTATGCTTGTGTAAGGACTGCGGGATACAGCCTTATACAAACATAATCAGCTCTTTACCATTGTTAAAATGTTTTGAGTAGTAAATTAAATAAGTATAAAATATTATAAAGAAAAGTATCTAGATATCCATACAGAGACACAGAGCAAAGACTTATAGACAGTATTAGACCAAAAACCACTGGAAGTTCTTGTAGTAATGTATGGTTATGATGCCGACTCCTACATGCTCATTGACATGCTCAAGTAATTCCCATCAATGCTAATCAGAGTTATTTGCATGTTATCTTCAGAGAATGGAACCCTAAATAACTGTAAAGGGTTAATATACTGACTTCTAACACATGAATATATGACTTCACTTAACATACTGGACAGCAATAGAAAATTATCTGTCAACTGTTGGTAATGTGGTCAGCCTGAATGAACTATATTATATATGACAGGTTTCACAGACCTTGGGAGACAGGCCAGTCCTCGCTTACAGACAGCCCCCCAACCTGAAGCAAATACTCACCAGCAACTACACACAACACAACAAAAACACTAACCCAGGAACCAAATCCTGCAACAAACTCCGGTGCCAACTCTGTCTGCATATCTATTCGAGGGACACCATCATAAGAACTAATCACATCAGCCACACCACGGGGGCTCGTTCACCTGCACATCTACCAATGTGATATATGCCATCATGTGCCAGCAATGCCCCTCTGCCATGTACATTGGCCAAACCGGACAGTCTCAGTGCAAAAGAATAAATGGACACAAATCTGACATCAGAAATTATAACATTCAAAACCCAGTAGGAGAACACTTCAACCTCCCTGGACACTCAATAACAGACTTAAAAGTGGCAATTCTTCAAAAAAAAAACTTCAAAAACAGACTCCAACGTGAAACTGCAGAACTGGAATTAATTTGCAAACTGGACACCATTAAATTAGGCCAGAATAAAGACTGGGAGTGGATGGGTTATTACAAAAACTAACTTTACCATACTAATTTCCCCCTACTGTTACTCACACCTTCTTGTCAACTGTTTGAAATGGGCCACCCTCATTACCACTGCAAAAGTGATTTTTCCTCCCTTGGTATTCTACTGTTAATTGAATTGTCTCATTAGACTGACCCCCACTTGGTAAGGCAACTCTCATCTTTTCATGTACTATGTGTATATATACCTGCTCCTGTATTTTCCACTCCATGCATCTGATGAAGTGGATTCTAGCCCATGAAACCTTATGCCCAAATAAATGTGTTAGTCTCTAAGGTGCCACAAGGACTCCTCATTATTTTTGTATTATATATGCTTTGGGAATTTCCCAAACTAAGTTATATTGTTGTGAAGTATGCACAAGAATAGAATTTGATTCAGAATGCTCTGTCCTTAAGCATTCAGACTGGGACTTTCATTTTTTGGCTCACTAACTGAAGTCTAACCCCCTCATCTTTTCGAGAGATGCCAAGATGATACTAGCAAGGAATGGACAGACCTACTTTTAGGTCACCCACCACCAGCTGAGAAGACAAGGTGATCAAACTAACTGTCTGGGTGGTGATATACTTGGCTTATCATAAATCAAAAGTTTAGAAAGAATGTCAACATGTCAAATCATCTACGAGAAAAGGCAAGAAGTTCATCTAAGCATTCCCGGAACTTTATTCAGCTTAATACCTTCTGCTCTATGACATAAAAAAGGCTATTACTGCCTAATAAAGGTATGTACTGTCAGTTTATTCAAAGGGATTTAACTTTTGGGAGAATGCCTCTCTTAGACCAAACAGTCTTTAAGAATCCTGTACTGGTTTGATGCTTCAAATATGTTTATTTCAAGCTGGAAAAAAAGACACGTGTCATCTTCCATAACCTCAAGCCATTCATATAGATGAATCTTTCCCACTGTCTCTTGAAATTTTGATATATTAGTATAGTTTCTTCTTTCTTAAGAGAACAGGTTAGAGAGAGTCTCTAAATTAAAAATGTAAGGACCTCAAAGGTCATCTTTAGGTTCCTTAGCAGAGTTATAGACCATGATTTCAAATCTTATGCTACATATCACCAGACATTTGTTTTGTTCCAAGGAGGCTCTCTTGAGTGAATTCCATTCAAAGATTGTGTTTGTAGTATAATAGATATTCCTTGTCATTAAGATGCTTTTCACAAAATAATATGATACTACTGTTCACAGACTGAAAGCCTCAAAAAGAAAATCATGGGACAAAACTTTTAAAATTGATTAAAAATCCATGAAGAAAATGTGAGTGCAGGAGAGGCAATTTCCGAGAAAATGGGTACACTACTAACTCAGTGAATTGGGGTGAGTACTGTGTGTAAACAGCTACACTACGGTGCACTTTGCAGAATGATATGAACTTCTTTGTGACTAATAATATCCTCTTCCCCATTAGGTTTGAAATATTACCCTGTGGTGACCATTCCTACTTACATCTCTGCCTGAACAAAGTGACGGTGAGACAAAGGATGCAGCAGCAGGTTTATAACAGGATCTTCTGTCTTTTATGGGTTTATGTCACAACTTTTATGTTTTTAATGTAGTTTTCTATGTCTTCATTTTACATAAATTCAAATTCACATAAGTCAGCTTGTCCTTCACAATAATGCCCTTTACAATAATACCTCATATTCATATACTAGGTTTTACTTTTATATTTATGTTTTCTTATAAAGTTATATATTTATATACTTAAATATTTATTAATTCAAATTTTCTGACTTTCATAAATAAAATATATTCTGCTAATTTGCATAACAGCCCTTGTGTCTGCGCTAGCCTCTAAATCAGATAGTTCAGCAATTCTCAAACTTTAGTGCACCACGACCCCCTTCTGCCAACAAAAATTACTACATGACCCTGGGCGGGAGTGGGCCAGATCCCAAGCCACACCACCCTGGGCTGAAGCCCTTGGGCTTCAGCTTAAGCCCCGGGCGGCAGGGCTCAGGTTTCAACTTGAGTCCCAGGCCCCAGCAAACCTAACGCTGGCCCTGGTGACCCCATTAAAATGGGGTCACAATCCACTTTGGGGTCCTGACCCACAGTGTGGGAACCACTGAGATGGTCTATTTAAGTTTTACATAGTGAAATATTCTATAGCAGTGGTGACAGGTTTCTGAGTGGTAGCGGTGTTAGTCTGTATCAGCGAAAACAACGAGGAGTACTTGTGGCACCTTAGAGACTAACACATTTATTAGGGCATAAGCTTTCGTGGGCTAAAACCCACTTCATCAGATGCATGCAGTGGAAAATACAGTAGGAAGATTTTTATATACAGAGAACATGAAAAAATGAGTGTTGCCATACCAACTCTAGCGAGACTCATCAATTAAGGTGGGCTATTATAAGCAGGAGAAAAAAAATTTTTGTAGTGATAATCAGGATGACCCATTTCAAACAGTTGACAAGAAGGTGTGAGTAACAGTAGGGGGAAAATTAGCACGGGGAAATAGTTTTTAGTTTGTGTAATGACTCACCCACTCCCAGTCTTTATTCAAGCCTAATTTAATGGCATCCAGTTTGCAAATTAATTCCAGTTCTGCAGCTTCTCATTGGAGTCTGTTTTTGAAGTTTTTTTTGTTTAAGGACTGCGACTTTTAGGTCTTTAATTGAGTGTCCAGGGAGGTTGAAGTGTTCTCCGACTGGTTTTTGAATGTTATAATTCTTGACGTCTCATTTGCGTCCATTTATTCTTTTGCGTAGAGACTCTCTGCCATGTACATTGGCCAAACCGGACAGTCTCTATGCAAAAGAATAAATACACACAAATCATACGTCAAGAACTATAACATTTTTTCATGTTCTCTGTATATATATGTCTTCCTACTGTATTTTCCACTGCACGCATCCAATGAAGTGGGTTTTAGCCCACGAAAGCTTATGCCCTAATAAATTTGTTAGTCTCTAAGGTGCCACAAGTACTCCTCGTTCTTTATTCTACAGCAGTGGTTCTCAATCAGGGGTACACATACTTCTGGGATATGCAAAGGTCTTCCAGGTACATCAGCTCATCTAGATATTTGCCTAGTTTTACAACAGGCTACATAAAAAGCACTTGTGAAGTCAGTACAAACTAAAATTTCATACAGATAACAATTTGTTTATACTGCTCTACATACTATACCAGGGGTCGGCAACCTATGGCACGCGTGAGAAAGACGGCGCGCGAGCCAATTTTTAATGGCACGCAGCTGCCTGCTGGGTCCCAGCCACTGGCCCCGCTCAGTGCCCGCTGCCGAACCCAGGCTGGGACCCCAGCAGGCAGCAGCGTGCCATTAAAAATCCTGCCCGCCCCGGCCCGCTCTTCTCCACGCCCATGCGAGGGCAGGGTGAAGAAGCTTGGTCCTGACGGCTGCTGCTGCAGGGCAGGCAAGGTCTCCCCTCCTCCGACTCTTCCCCCAGCGTGCTGGGTTCCTGCCCCTCCTCCTTTTCCTCCCTACCGCCAATCAGCTGATGGCCCTTGCGAGGGACGGGGAGAAGCGGAGCCGCAGCGCGCTTGCTGCTCAGGGGAGGATGCGGAGAAGAGGTCAGGACAGGGCCTTGGGAAAGGGGGTGGAATCAGGGTATATCCCCTCCAGCCCCCTGCCGTGAGCCGCTCTGGGCATGGGGCTGGGAGCACCCCCATGACCCTAGCCCACACCTCCAGCCCTCTTCCCTGACCCCTGCACACCCCTCACAAACCCCCAGCCCTCTGACCTGACCCCTGCACCCCTCCACACACATCCAGACCTCTGCCCTGATCCCTGCACCCCCCCCACACCCCAGCCTTCTGCCCTGACCCCTGCATCCCCCCACGACCCCATGCTCTGACTCCTGCACCCTCCTCACACACTTCCAGCCCTCTGCCCTGACCCCTGCACCCCCCATGACCCCAGCCTTGATTCCAGCACCCCCCACATATACCCAGACCCCCATGCCCTGACTCCTGCACCCTCCTCACACACACCCAGCCCCCTGCCCTGACTCCTGCACTCCCACACATACGAGCTCCCCCACATCCCGTGCCCTGACTCTTGCACCCCCCACATTCTCACCCCCACCATGAGCATGAAACGGGAGCTCCTGCGCCCCCCCCCCCCACATTCCTACCTGCACCCCTCGCACCAAATGGGAGCTGCCCTGGTAATCACTCCACACCCAAACCTCCTGCCCCAACCCTGAGCCCCCTCCCTCATTCTAGCTCCTGGCCAGACCCTACACCCCCAGCCTGCTCCTTCATCCCCAGCCCTGTGCTCAGTGCACTCCCATCCTCAGCTCAGTGCAGACAGAGAGGAAGAGAATGGGTTGGAACCAGGGAGAAGGTAGGTACCCACTCTATGTGGACAGAGCCGGGATCCCAGACCAGCAGCGGGCTGAGCAGGGCCAGCAGCCGGGACCCTGGCTGGCAGGAGCCGGCCGACGGAACCCCAGACTGGCAGCGGGCTGAGTGGCAGCGGGCTGAGCCGCTCAGCCCACTGCCGGTCTGGGGTCCTGGCCACCGGCCCTGCTCAGCTCGCTGCCAGTCTGGGGTTCTAGCTGCCAGCCCCTTGCCAGCCAGGGTCCTGGCCGCAGGCCCCGCTCAGCCTGCTGCCAGCCTAGGTGAACGGAACCCCAGGCTGGCAGCGGGCTGAGTGGGCCGGCGGCGTAAGATCAGCATTTTAATTTAATTTTAAATGAAGCTTCTTAAACATTTTGAAAACCTTCTTTACTTTACATATGACAATAGTTTAGTTATATAATATACAGACTTATAGAGAGAGACCTTCTAAAAAATGTTAAAATGGATTACTGGCACGTGAAACCTTAAATTAAAGTGAATAAATGAAGACTCGGCACCCCACTTCTCAAGGTTGCCGACCCCTGTACTATACACTGACATGTAAGTACAATATTTATATTTCAGTTGATATATAGTTATTTGGTAAAAATGAGAGTAAGCATTTTTTCAGTAATAGTGTGCTGTGTCACTTTGGTACTTTTATGTCTGATTTTGAAAGCAAGTAGTTTTTAAGTGGGGGTATGCAAAACAAATCAGACTCCTGAAAGGGGTTCAGCAGTATGGGAAGGTTCTACAGCACTTGATGGTCATCAAATAAACATGTAAAAGATTCATAATATAAGCAAATAAATAGTGAGGCATAAAAGATCTCTAAATCTGACAAAATGACTTCATCCCAGAATAGGATACTATGAGCGGTCCCCCACTTTAGCAATCCTCCAATAGTGTTAAGTCATAACTGCATCAGACTTTGTTCTGATCTTACATTTGTACAAAATGAAGAAGGTATTCAAGGCGGGGATTTCCTGATTTTAGTCTGTTTTATCATGCATTTTGTTAATTTTTGTGAACATGATGATTTATCGCACCCTGCTTATTCTCTTGGGGAAAATCAGAGACAACAAAGACAACTTTGAGAGATTTTGACTTTTGGAGAACACAGAAAATCATTAATTTTAAATGTAAAGACTACTTATTGATTCAAATGCCTGATAAGCATTCAGCACATGTTTCAGGTTTGCTTATATTAACACAATCTCTATGCTAACTTACAAAGGACATTTTCAATGCTCCAATATGTGTGCTGTTCAATACTCTGAATGAGTAAACAGATACCAAGGGCCACATTTTGCCCTTCGCTCTGCACCACACACCACTCT
This sequence comes from Lepidochelys kempii, assembly GCF_965140285.1. NCBI lineage: Eukaryota > Metazoa > Chordata > Testudines > Cheloniidae > Lepidochelys > Lepidochelys kempii. Next base: position 86,057,020 of record NC_136385.1, on the reverse strand, counting down.
AAAAGGAATGGTAGTGAAAGCTGAGCATTTGATAGACTGACCGAGCACCTGCACTAAGTGTAATTCTGAGGGCATTCTGCCACCCTTCAAAAGACGTATCTTTATATTTGCAAGGCAAAGTCCTGATCCAGCAAACCACGTGAGTTGTCCCACTGAAGTGAACTAAAATTAAGCACGTGCTTAAATGTTTTGCTGGACTAGGAGATAAGTGATGCTGTTAATATTTACCCAGCTCCTAGTCAGAGCCAACCTTTGGGGCCCCCCATACACTTCTCTTGAGTTGGGAGGCGTAGCAATGTCAGGACTCATTTCAGCTTCAAATGAAGTAAGTTTCTAACCCCCTCTTCCTTCTTCTTTTTTGCAAATGTGAACTGTTCACTATGATTGAAAGTCCGTCCCAATCTTTTGTAATGATCATGGTCCCTGACTCCCCTACCCTCCAAACAACCTCCCTCTCTAGTCAATCTGGCCTTTCAAGTCAGTGAAAGCCATGGAAACAAGTCCCTCAGTGTTTGAAAGGACCCTAAATCAGGCCAGGCTGCTACTGATAATGCTAGTCTCTCCAAGTTCTCTCCAAGCCAGAGACGTGCATCTGAGCTGAGAAACCAGTGTGACCTCTGGTCACAAGAAAGGGTCAATAATGTAAGAGGCAGTGCTCGAGTTTCTGCTGAGGATAGAGGTACCTGAATTTATAGCAGGAGCTCCTCAAAAACCCCAGCAGTAGAGGCTACTGAGAAAATGTGCTGAATCAGCTGCCTTGCCATGCAACCTCTGTCCTTGGAAGATGAGAACACTGAAATCCCAGATGCCTTTCTATAAGGGGGATATTACAATGGGACAGTATGTGGTTGAAAGATACCGTACATAGACACAGCAGAACAACAAAAAGAGCAGTACGGTAAGGATGAGTTCACTTAGCAAATGCATGCACAAAAAATTGATTTTATAAAAAAAATAGGGAATATCAAAGGTAAATGAAGATACCTTACTGATAAATTAGTTGTTACATCACTCAATCTATCACTTAAGTTATCCATTTACATGTAAACAGAGTATTGGTAAGGGCATGCAGGCAAATGAAACATACATGTGGTCTGAATTTTTAAGCAGCAGGCCACAATTTTATGAACTCTAACCAATGGAAAGGGGCTATCTGCTCACTCCCCTGCAAATCTCAAACAATTTAATTTGACGCAATGCAGGGTAACGTCTATGGTCTCAAGTCTTCTAACCAATAAATCAGGGCTGGCTCTCGTCACTCTAACCTGTAGACTCTGAATCCCCCTCTGAATCCTATTGACCCGCCCTCCCTACCTCTCCCTACCCCCTGGGGAAATAAGGGTACCTCTGAAGGCCACCAAGCATGCAGAGACCTAAGGTCTCCACTTCTCCCTTTCAGCTACTAGGTCCACTGGTCATACTCAAGGGCTCTCATACCCTGGGAGTCTCAGGCACTCATACCCAGGGAGCTGATAATGCTTTTTATCTGCCCTGGACACATTGCTTACAAATGGTGGTGAAACAGACATTCACATTGTCACAACTTGGCCCAGTGCTGCTGTCTGGACAGACACCTGTCTGTTGTAATTGGATCCAACCGCTGAATCCCATGTGCTTCTCAGTCCCCCGGGTCTGAGTAGTGACTGACCACTGCCTCTAGCTCTGGGTCTTTCAAGTACACTCCCAGATGCTGACCCAGAGTCGGACACCCTTGTTGGGCTGTGGGGCGCCGGAGTCCAGACACCTAGACCGTAGGACCAGTGCGCCAGGGCTCCTGAGGCCTCCCCAGGCCTTCCTTAGACACGTTCCTCCCATAGTCCAACTGGTTGTGGGAAGCAGAGAAAGCTCTCCGCCTCCCATGAGGGACATTCTCCATGTGTGCCCTGAGGCATGAGGAGTGGTGCAGGGAGGGGAAAAGTTCAGACAGCTGAACATAAGCACTTCCACTTGCATCTCCACGCCTCTCAGGAATCTACTGGCTGGCCATCCCTCTGTTGGTCTAACCAAACTCCCCACCCATCACCTGCTGAGATGGGAAGGGGATTTGAGTTTGAAAAATCAGTATATGAATGCCAGAAAAAAATGGGTAGTTTAAAACCTTCAGGCTTGACTTAGCCATGAGATATGCTGACTCCCGCTTATGACAGGGCTGAATTTTGACCAGATTTTGCCACCTTGACATTTTATAATAGCACTTGCTTATGATCCGACTTGTGGTGCCAGTGATCAAATCAGCAGCTTTTTCGGGCCCCATCCTTCTCTCACTGAAATCAAGAGCAGTTTGGTTTTTACTATGGAGGTCACTGGGAGAAGGATTGGGTGACTAGGTTTGCAAGTGCTCTTCCAAGACTTTTACTTTGCTTCGTATTCTAAGTATTGTACAGCGTGTGAGACTTTTGAAGATATGGAGAGCAACAGGGCTTACATAATTTAAAAAAAAATTATTTATGTAATCTGTAGTTTTCAATTAACAAGTCCCCATGGAAGGGACATCAAAACGAAAAAATATTGTGTTTATTAATTCTTTGCACAATATATGTGACAGAAAATGTGTGTTTGAATTACAGTCTTTCTTGAACTAGACAGCAACTACCTTGAGCTCTTTAGCTCAAGCAGAAGACAATTTGAGAAAGGGCACATCTGGGATGTCTCAGCAATAGAGATTTTCCCACTTAGAAGAGGAAAACGAGTAATAATACTTTGCATTCCCATAGTGCCTTCTACCCGAGGACCTGTAAGAACTCTGCAAACATTAATCAATTAAGCCTTCTGATGCCCATGTGAGGTAAGGAAGCACTATTTTCTGCATTTAAAAAGTGGACAATCCAAGTCACAGAAAGCTTAAGTAACTTGCCCAAGGTCACCAAAGATGTGTATGGCAGAACTGAGAATGAAACCCAGATGTCCCAACTCATTCTGAGCTTTAATCACATGGTTATCCTCCCCCTAGAAGTGTTATATTTTATTCTTCCTGGCCTGCCGCCATTTTAAAAATGTCTTTTATTAATAGCTCTCATGTACTGTGCATCTATTTTACTGGCACAGAACCAACTGCAGCTCAGAGGCTGATGAGAGGATGGGAACAGCATACATCACGATCCAGCATTTTATTTGAAATCCTTGAGAGTATTTTCTTCAAAGTTTATATGCTACAATTGAGTCTATGGAAAAGATGTTTTTGTGTGCCAGCCACAGAAGAACAACATTTTCATCACACTACCACACAGTATTTAGCAATTCACTTTCTTGACTTGTATCAGGTACTTGACCCCTAATAACCATAGTTACATATGGTGTTAGCATAGCAAATACTTCTCTCTACCCCATCCTTCCATAATTTTCCTATCAGGCATCCACTCACTAAATTAATTTCCCTGCCTTTGTTTTTTCTGTACTTTCAGGGTTGAAGACTACCTCTTTTTCCTGATGAGTTGTAAATCTGAGTTCCCTGCTATCCCCGTGATTGTACTTTTTAACCCCCACCAAACAAGTTATGATTCAGGGCTATGGGAAATCAGTTTTGATAATACATTAGAATCTGTAAAGCATTTTCTTTCGAGCTTCTGATCAACACCACCACTCCTTGAAAACAGTTTTAATCAGGAAGACACACTGAAACAGACAGTTAAATATTGCTTCTATTATTTTTTAATGTCATCTTGCACAGTTAAGCAGCCACTAAATGTCGGTAGTATTCCTGATCTGACTCTTTCTGCTTAAAGAGTGTATCTTATTTTAAAATATCATGTCTGTTTCTATTCCTACAGTTTTATCATTTGTCAACAAATCAACTACCTGCTTAGCAGCCCTCCTGAGTGATTTAAAATAACCGCCATGAAAAGCCATCCTGTGCTTTTACTATTTTTCTAACAAACTTGATTGTCACCTGTGATATTTCAAAGATCACTTCCCATATAGTCATCATGCTGGAAATTAGATGCAGGGCTTTGCTTTCCATGGAACATTATGCAGAGGCACTCTGGCTAATAAATCTTTGTAGCTAATGCATTCCAGATGGAAGCCATGTCTCACAGATTTAACCTTCCTAAACCCTTCCAAAAATTCCTCCCATCAAAAGCTCTCTCAATGAGAGATGTTTGATTGAAATGGGATCATCAATACATGACATCTAAGTAATAGTACAGATGATTACTACCTGCAAAAAACGATCATTTTCCTTCATACAAAGATGCTCTTTTTGGACAACCCTGGGGGCAGGAAGATGGGCCTAATGTGTCTTACTAGATAGTTTAAATGTTTTTCTTGAACTCTTAATGCTGTTAACAGATGTTGTAAAGAGAACATCTACTTCTGTCTCTTTAACTTTTGTACATGCATAACAAATGCTGCTAAAAAAAGGGATCAAGTCTCTCACAGAAGCCACTAATTAATATCACTGTTTAATCATGTCACCATGTTTAGCAGTCTACATCATTAGTTTATGTCAGACAGAAGCAGTGAAACATCTAAACACCTACATGTAGATCCTTACAAAATCAGTCATGTGAAATGGTAAGGTCAGGGTTATACAAGACTTCAAATACACCTCTGATATTTAGAAACCATTACAAATCACCTTGATAACAGACTTTAAAGTAGCATTATTTCAGAAACCTTAGCTTTTCTTCTAAGGCATTTTCTCAAACAAAGTTCAGATGTAGAGTAATATTTTAAAATCATTTGTAAATTGTATGGATTTAAAGTTATAGACAATTATTTTGGTTACCCTATTGCTAATACTGATAGCTATGGAACTAAGTCTATATTGCAAATTACTTTTAACATGAATGTCTAAGAGCCCATGTTACACTTGTGAGTCAATCTGAAAAATACCCAGGAATAATTAAAAAAAATAAAGGTCTCTGATACATGCAGTATATTTTATGCATGCTAATTCCAAAGAAAAATGATGAAAGTGCAAATCTGAAACAAAATGGAGGTGGAGGACTTTTCTTCAGTAGTAAAGTTTTTTTTTCTCCTTCACATCTATAAGCTTCTGTAAACTATGACTTACGCATTTTTGGGATAAGTTGCCAGAATGGTAAACGTCAATTAAAAATATCAAAATATTTCAGGTACTGTACAATTACAGTACGTGCTTTGTTCATAAAAGCATAAAGTGATGAATACAGAAACAGCTCTAAATCTAAATCTAAAACAGCCAGAAGCTAGGAATGAGCGACAGGGAATGGATCACTTGATGATTACCTGTTCATTCCCTCTGGGGCACCTGGCATTGGCCACTGAAGACAGGATACTGGGGTAGATACTTTGGTCTGACCCAGTATGGCTGTTCCTATGGTCTTATGTTAATCATACAGTGTAATTAACTTCCTTACGTTAAAGCTATAAAGTTCTTAACAGCTCCTTTCCAATGTGTAGTTCACTTTGATCCATGGGTTGGGATATTACATGAGAACTCAATAACACCCAAATGTCATTTGTAAGCTTTCAGATGAGATCTTAACAATAGACCCCTGACTGTGGAGACTATGAAGTGATCAAGCATACTTCAACTTGGAAAGCAGCAGGAGCTTGAAGTCACAGGCAGACACATGGGCAAGGTTAGCTGTGCTGTGGAACCAAATCAGTTAATTCAAAAGTAACCTGCTACACTTATGTTTTTGAAAGATAATAAGCAACCACTAAAACTGAAGATCATTACATTTAGTTAGTGTCCTCAACCAAAGGAGAAAGTCAGTGTCACATATGTATTTTTATATCAGGGAACTATGCCTAGCTACACTTAATAAGAAGCAGAGGGGGGAACTTAATAGGAAGTGGGATACATTTCCTTTTATAGAAGCCAAGTGCTTTCTGCACCTTAAAGTCAGATATAGTGTCACTCCGCAGAAGTGACTGGTCTTTTTCCTTATTCTGACTCCGCTTTAACAAAATGGTGCTTCAAAAAAGCACCAGAAAGAAAGCAGTTATCTCCTTTCAAATGAGATTAGAAAGTTGGGTCCATTTTTCATCTCTAATAATCCTATTATGCTCACTAATGAACTCAGTTTGCCTCAGTGGTTAAAATAAAAGTTGGCAGTTGTATCCTAAAAAGTACAGATTCTCCTTCACCGAACAATTCAACATTACACATTTATACCATCCAAAGGAGTATTTTCAAGACATGCTGCTGACAGTACTGTACAGTGTGAGTATCAAACAGTTTTAATTGCCTGAGTACACTTTACATTAAACTAATACAGATCTTTGCTACAGCTTGAGCCAAGCCTGAGGGTAAAAGGACATCAACATTATTATGGTAAGAGAATATGATTTTATATTCAACTTTTCTGTTGGAACACTGACTTTAGCAGAAGATTTAAACAGAACATAATAATGGCTGTACTGGGTCAGACCAATGGTCCATCTAGCCCAATATCCTGTCTTTGGCAGTGGCCAGCACCAGAGATTCAGGAGGAGTGTATGGAACAGGCCAGTTGGAGTGATGCTCCTCTGCCTTCCTTTCTTGGCTTCTAGCAGTAGGTGGTTTAAGGTCACCCTGAGCATACAGGTGCATCCCTGTCAGTCTGGGCTAACAGCCATTGATGGAACATGTAGTAGAAAAAGAGGGCCTGTAGTATGAGACCTGAACTAAAGTAGTCTGGCTCTGCTGATATAAAGCAAAGTTAGCAAAAGTCAAGCTGTGAGCAGAAGTTAGACCCTGTTACAAAACAGAACTGAGCAAGAACAGGGCTGGTATTGCAAAAACTTGAACACTCCTAAGAAGTGCTAGGCACAGGACACTCATGTAAGCATATTCTAGAAGGGTAGTACCAGAACACCCCAATACCAAGTATGGTACAAACACACTCCCTGAAGATAACAGGGACATACTACCGCTCGTAAAGATAAGGTCAGGAACACGGTTAGAGATGTTTTGATCGAACCAATATGTACAAGGTAAATGGTGGTAACTAACCATGTCAGAGGGGCAATACATGACTTGTTTATATCAGTCACAGAGGGATCCATAAAAGAGGGGTCACAGAGGGAGTGTCTTTGGCCGGCTAAGGGGGGAATGGAAAGTCCTGCCATTCACTGAGCTGTCCATTGTAATGGGCATACATGTCTTAGTATCCCTGTGAAGTCTGCCGGGTGCTTCATTGATAATAAACCTGGCCAAGAACCTCTTCTACTGACACATCAATGTGGGACAGTACTTGAAATCTGTCACCCAAAAAGAAGAGCTCTGATGTGGGTAGCTCCCTGACATCTTCTGCAGTGAAGACTGATGCAAAGAGTTCAGTTAGCTTTTCTGCAATGGCCTTGTCTTCCTTGGGTGCTCCTTTAACACCTTTGTCATCTAGTGGCCCCACTGTCTGTTTGGCAAGCTTCCCAGTTTTGATGTACTTAAAATTCTTACAGTTAGTTTTTGTGTCTTTAGCAAGTTGCTTCTCAAATTCTTTTATGGCCTGCCATATACGTTTACACTTAACCTGCCAGAGTTTGTGCATGTTCCTATAATCCTTGCTAGGATTTGACTTCCAAATTTTAAAAGATGTTGAAGAAGATGTAGATACTAAACATGCACTCACAAAAAAAAAAATCACCCTTGCATAAATAATCTCAAAGCATCATGTGGCTTTGAAATACATATTATGCTGAAATTTGGTCTGATGTACTTCATTTTTATAATCATGTCCGGCTGCCCTCAACAGATGTGTTTCTGACTATAGGCATCTCAGTCATAAGCAAAGGGTCAATTGTACTGTACCCACAGCAGCTTACAAAAATTTTAAAAAAGCAAAAGTAGTGATATACAATATGGAAAACTTTTATTATGAGCTTACCAAAGATGTTACACCTGTATCTCACAGACATAAATGACTCTGTACTTTCACTAGTGAATAAGCACCACCTAACAACTTCCCGACATAAGATCCAATGTCATATTTTTCCTGGCTGCAGAATTCAGAGCATGCTGGGGCATTTCAGCCACAAAAGCTATGTCTACTCTGGAATTAGACATCCATGGCTGGCCCATGCTAGCTGATACAGGCTCATGGGGCTCAGACAAAAGGGCTGTTTAACTATGGTGTAGACATTCGGGATTGAATTGCAGCCCAGGCTCTAAGACCCTGTGAGGTCGGAGGGTCCCATAGCTTGGGCTGCAGCCCATGCCCAAAGGTTTACACCGCAATTAAACAGCCCCTTACTCTGAGCCCCATGAGCCCAGGCATGGGCCAACCACAGGTTTTTAATTGCAGTGTAGACATACCCAAAGTATGAAAGGACTAGTGCAGTCAGATAAGGAGCTCTGCTATTGGTACTTTTGCAGCAGAAAGAACTAGAGCAGGTGTTCATTGTAACAAATATCCTTGTGAATATCAAATATCCAGATTTATGAAAGGATAAAGCAGATCTTTCTGGCTAACTGGTCCCTTTGAAACTAAGTTGGTTGAAGTCCCCATCACCATAGTACCTAAAAGTTGCTAAGATTTAAGTCAGAAGGGAACAAAAAAATGCCATGAAGTTGCCCACTCCGCTCTCTAGTAGAGTCCTGAGAGTAAGAATCTGTGCTGCTGAGAGAAAAGGGATGATGTGACCTGTGCTGAGATACTACTTTATGAAGTAGGTGGGAGAAGGAGGCTGGCCCCAGGTGTTTCTCTCTCTCTCTCTCTCTCTCTCTCTCTCTCTCTCCTCCACAGGGAGTTCCAGTGTGGCAAAGTTTCTCCCCATTCATTAAAGGTGGTGAAGGGAGAGGCGCTGGAATAATGGTTAAGGTGATTGGGCAAAAAGAGCTAAGACCAAAGGAAGTCTTCCCCCTGACCTCTTGACCAAAGACAGCATGTCTGATGTTCCTGCTCAACATTATATTTAAACATAGCTATGCTGTGGTGAGGCTCCTTTATAGCCTTTTCCTATGTATACTTTGTGATGGCAAAATTGACATACTGTGTTCTCACATGTACCATAGTTTGCCTACTTTGAATCTCATATTTCCACGGATTTTTAATATTTTATTTCCCTCATAGGCAAAACATACAGATCATACGAATCAGCTATGCTTTTGGTACACAATGGGAAACAGGCCATAATAACAAGAATCAACTACCACCACCATCATTATGCCTCAAAGTTGTTTCTCTCATATTCTGGCTGTACAACATTCTGGTTTAAAGTTACATGGTTCCTTGACTGTCTCCCTCTTAGGAGCCTGTCATATCCCCATGGCCTTTAAGAGAAAGAAGTGTACAGAAGTTTGCAGTGGCAGGACTCTGACACCTCACTCCGCATGTTCCTGACAACTTCTGTACCTGCTTGACTTTTTATGTCTCCTGGACAGGCAGCTAGGACACTCTGTGGCCTAGTGGTATGTGTAAAGAGAGACCCCATTTAATCAGATACTGATATGAGGCTTGGAGGGTTAAATCCAAGCAGAGGTTTTCAGTTTCCTAACTGAGAAAGCATCCCAAAGTGGTAATCAACTGCAGCTCAGCCTAGCTAGGCTCGGAACATTAAGAAAGGGCTGGTATTCTTTCATGCTTCGGAAAGAAAAGGATTGCTGTCTAGAAGTCAGGACAGAGTGCTTTAGAGACAGATGAGCTGTCCTATTTATGCATGGAGTTTAAGGATTTAAGCTGAAAAAAAGCCAGAGGTTCTGAAGGGTATGTGTGTGTGTTTGTTTCTGATTGCAGAAAATGCCCATAAAATAAAATGCTTGTGTTTAACTTTAGACTCCTGTGATGTTTCTCTCATTTGCACAGATCAAGGCCATGTCACAAACCATCTATGGCTCCAAGTTATGATTATCAAAATTATTTGAGTCGGTCAATAAGCAGAGTGGAAATCAAATGGATTGTACCAGGATTATGATTTTGGAAAGATTATTACGCGTTTTGGTAACTGTAAATGCTTCCCTGAAATAGAAAAAAATAGATTTAACTCCAATGGGCCAGATTTTCAAAAGAGCTCAAGGCCAGATTTTCAAGTGCTCAGCACCCACAATCAGGGCCAAGTTTTCAAAAGAGCTCACTCTCAGTGTGCTGAACTCTACTGAAAATCTGGCCACTCATTTTGGCACCTAAATGGAAGCTGAGGTCTTTCTAAAAAACAGCTTACTGGCTTCATTCCACTGAAGCTTTCACACTGAAGTAGAAGGCGGCCACAGTCTCTGAAGTGCCATTGCTTCACTGGCACTTCAGAAGGGATGTACCAGACATATGGAACAGTGCTGGAGGTGGTTTCGCTTAAAAGAGATGGTCTATCAGGCAGCAGTGAATTGGTTAAATGATAGCATCCAAATCTCTGGCTCAGTTATACTCCCAAATCAGATTCCTGATGAAGGTGACCATATTTTTAAGAAATCATCAAATCTTCTGCTCCCACTTTGAACTCAGGATCCTGAGTAACAATAAAATCAATAAATTTTAACTCCCTGTTCTTTTTTCCCCAACAAGATGGATTGCTAGCTGCCTTGCTCACCCCCCCCCCACTAGCATAACATGATGTCATTCTTCAGATTCGTTCTCCCATTCATGGTCTTTCAGCAGCCTCTCTCTGCTGCCAACAAGTAAGAAAAAACATCGGTGGTGACATGGGTTACATCTACCCTTTTTCCGAGAGCTATAGTTTGGGGAGACAGAGCAGAGCAACTACAACATTGATTTTTTTTTTTTTTTTTTGTTACTGAAGTCAGGGTCTTCAACTCTACAATCAGAAGAGATTTCTTACTTTGTAGAAGGTAGTTTAGTCAGTGTTTGTATGCTGACATCACCAAGGATCTACAAACAGAATTAGATGCAGAGTGACTCCTGAAGAGGACTCGTAATACAGTAATGGTCACAGGAGGGCTTAGTAAAGAAAGCATGCAGTGAGACATCAATGTGCAATTACGTTTAAATGGAGCTCCGTTTCCAAGAACTCCTCACTACAGACTATATCACACTTTTTACTGCAATGCAAGGCTTATATTTATTTAAAGTATGTCACTGAATGAAACAGAGAATAAAACAGTGGAATCAAGGAACTTCAGTGATCTGTTCGACTATAAGTATATCTTGGATTGCCAGGTGTCCGGTTTTCGACCAAAATGCCCAGTCTAAAAGGAACCTGGTGGCTCCAGTCAGCACCACTGACCAGGCCATTTAAAGTCTGGTTGGTGGAGCAGGCAGGCTCCCTACCCAGCTCTGCACGACTCCTGGGAAGCTGCTGGGAATCTCCCTCTGGCCCCTAGGTGGAAGGACGGCCACGGGGGCTCTGCGTGTTGCCCCCGACCCAACGCTACCTCAGCTGCTCCCATTGGACAGAAACTACAGCCAATGAGAGCTGAGGGGACGGTGCCTGCAGGTTCAGGCAGCACGGAGAGCCACATGGTCACATCTCCGCTTAGCAGACAGAGGGAGATGCCGGCAGTTCCCGGGAGCCACCTGAGGTAAGTGCTGCCCAGAGCCCGCACTTCCTCCTGCACCCCAAACCCGGCCCCACCCCAGAGCCCGCATTCCCAGCTGGAGCCCTCATCTGCCCCCCCCCGCACTCCAACTGCAGCCCCAGCCTGGATCCCTCTCCTGCATCCTGAACCCCGCATTTCTGGCCCCACCCCAGAGCCCACAGCCCCAGCCCAGAGCCTGTACCCTCTCCCACACTCCAACCCCAAGTGACAGAGGGAGGAGGATCGAGTGAGCAGGGGTGTGGCCTAGGAAAATGGGCGGGGCAGAGGGTGGGGCAAGAGTGTTTGGTTGTCTGCAAATAGAAAGTTGGCAACCCTAAGTACATCTGTTCTAAATGCATGAATTGGTCCATTCAATTTCTAACTAACTAAACAAATAACAACAACAACAATAATAACAACTGCCTAGCTCTTGTATATTCAGTGTAGTTGTAGCCATGTCCGTCCCAAGGTAGGACCTTTCCTAGACCTGAGAAAGAGCTCAATGTGGCTCCAAAGCTTGTCTCTCTCACCAACAGAAGTTGGTCCAATCAAAGATATTACATCACCCACCTTCTCTTTCAAGATCTTATATAGTCCTTGTCATCCATACGTATTAAAAGTGCTTTGCAAAGGAGGCAAGGTTTATTATATGCATCTAGATACATAGTCCTACTGCTGTGTATATAGTTCACATTCATCAAATCTCCACCATACACATAATATTTGCCAACCCTTCTGGCTATTTTTATTTAATGGTTTCCAAAAAATTATCTTGAAGATCAAGGTAGCATAATATGTAGTGTACTTTATTGCCAATTTAAACCTGTTTGTGTTGCCTAGTGTTAATACACAAAAGCAGAGAAATTCTCTCGTGCGTTGTGGCTTTGTTTGATTGCTATAGCTTCTCCCTGAGCTCCCAATCAATCGGGGATAGAATGCTGCTCTTTAACTTGTCTAATGTTAATTTTTCTGGTTATAGGAGAAATACAAGATTTCAAGCTCCCACCCGCTCCACACCTGATTAAAACAAATGACATTAACATGTTCACTGTTGTTAAACGTAATGAAATATCCACTATAAAGGAGCTTTAAAGAAAAAATATGCTAGAAAAAAATGAGAGTTTTACTCTCCCATATGTTGAGAATTCAGAGTGGTGGGAAGGGAAGGCTCTGAGGACTCAAGGGGAAGGAGTAGATATAAAAACCAGTCAGCATAAGGCCCTGTGCTCTGTATTATCATTTGAAAGATGGGGTATGATTTCTGAGTTCACTCCCTGGCTTAGCGGGCTAAAAGTGCTGTGGAAGGAGCAGTATAATTAGGGCCTCATTCAAAGCCCAATAAAGTCAACAGTAGTTTTTCCACTGATGTCAATGGGCTTTGGAGCAGATCCTTAACCCTTGTGAGGAAGAGGCATTTTATGTCACTCTGTATCAACTCATCTGGCCACTCAAGTGGTGGCACTGATAGATTCCTAATGGAATCCATTGAGCCTTCCTTACGCAAAAAAAGGTTAACTGCAATGCTAGTAGGTCCTGGTGTACGAGAGAAAATGGAAAATGTCCATATGTACTCAAAACACAGCGTGAAATGGTGAGATCTTACTCAGAGAACTGTGAATCAAAACCAGAAATGGTAGCAGCAAAAGCAGCATTTCTTATTGTTTCTGTCTAAGATTATCATATGATGAGAACACATTCTAGCTGCAGCCTGGTTCATCAAGCTAATATGAAGGCAGTAAACAACCAACACGTTTAGTAGAGCATACAGACCCATATTTTAGATACAGATACAAAATACACATATTCATTGCCAACCTAAAGAAATAAATGTTCTATACAATATGATAATTACAGAACATTTCACCTCAAGGTCTCCATTTTTAGTTTGGGCTATTTGAGCGGTATCATTACCTTTTGATGATTGTTAGGTGACCTATGTGAATTAGTTGTTCATCTCAGTCAACTTGCTAGGAGACTAGTGTCCACATGCTAAAATACAACAACACACCTCGTATTATAGTTGCTAGTCTCAGCACATAAATAAACTCTCACCACTCGACATGGGTCAAGATTGAGACATACTGGCTCTCGGAGAAGTCTGAACTGCTATTGCTTAGGCTAAATGTGTGTCAGAGAATTTCTAAGTTGCCAAATTTGCATCTTCATAGACTCTAAGTAACAAATGAAAAATGGCCAAAGTAAAATAAATAAAAAATGGGATAATTTCATATCTTGCACAGTTTTCTTTATATCCTCAGGCTGGGGATATAGCAGTAACCTGATTCTCAGGGAGGGACATGAATAAATAAAAAAAAAAATCATGCTCCAGACTCCTTGAAAAATTCACCATTGTACACATTTGGATGCAGCTCTCAAGCCATATCATTACTGGCCTCTTATTATTACTGATTAAGCTCCTCACACAGCACTTTGGGTTAAATAAACATTTTGGGGGAGGAGGGAGAGAGAAAGGAAAAAATCCTCTGATGCTTCAGGCTCCTAAGAACAACTCAGGGCTTATATACAATAAGTTTAGATGTTCAGTTCATGCTTAGAAATCTATTGCAGCACCACTCAAGACTTCCCCTCCCCTTACATGCTCAATTTACCCCTAATGTTAGAAACAACTCAAGCACTTTCAGCCCTAATACTGCTCTGGCCAACTTGTAACAAAGGCAGCACACCATGTTTTGCCATAAGAAAACAGTTTAAAACCAAACAACAAAGCATTCTCTGAAATGATGTATCTTTAGATCTATCAGCACGCCTTGCCAAAATACAGAGCTGTTATTTATCATTTTCTGTGACACCAGACAGTTGCCTTCAAAGGCAACAAATGATGGTTTTGTGAATTCGCTGATTTATTACTCAAGAAAAACTCACTTTTCTTTAATTCACTATTCTACGGATTTATTAATTATTATTAGTAATTCTATTATCTGACATTTGCATGTGGCCTGCCATGTGGTTAATAACCAAACCTACTATCTGATAACAAAAAAAAAAACAAAGTAAATAGAAAACTAATTTTGAAGTATGGAAAACACAAAAATTTAAACTATTTATACTATATATGTAGTACAGACAAGTACAAGGAATGGCAAGGAATGTCTACCATATAAAGTAATTACTATAGAAACGTGTGTGATAATTTATTATCAGCTGAATAATTCATTTCTAAAATTATTTGTAATGAATGTTAATTTAGTACAATTATCCCATGTGTTAGAATATGCTGATGTACCATGATTTATAGCTAACCTAAAAGATGAACATTTTTTTTTTTTGACAATTGCATGTCTTTAAAAATCAGGAAAATGATGACACAACAGGTTTTCCACTGATGCATGTGGTTGGCTTATGTATTTTTTAAATAACAAGTGGCTTTTCAGTAATATTGAATATAACCTATAAATCACATATAAATATGTTTGTATATATGTGTGTGTGCATCTGTATGTGTATTGTACTCAAGCAGAGTACTGCCCAGCAGAGGGCTCCTTTGAAACAGAATGTGCAAAAAGAAGGCAGAGTCTTTCAATGTATAGAAAATATGGAGATTATGAAAGCAGTATAGATGTTACGGATCGCCATTGTGATAGAAAACCACAAATAGGTTTATGATGCATTTGGATAGTGATTTCAAATGGTTTTTAAAGATATTTTTGTTTTGTTTAATGAAACCTGTTGAATAAAAATATGCCAAAGAAATGAACACATGCTTTTACTTTAAACATATGCTTATCCCCCACATTTTTATTCATTATAGCTACACATGCTTGTTCAGAATGGTCATGTTAAGTGTATTTTTTACATAATCATCTGTATAAAGCAACAACTAGAATTTGCAGAAATATTGTCTATTAATTGGGTAGGAGTTTATTGTGCAGATAATTAAACCAGTGGGAAAACCACAGGCAACTAACAAGCTTCCAGACTTTTTCTATTATCACAACCTAGCTACAATGGTCACTGGCAAAAAATTGGTTTCAGAGTAACAGCCATATTAGTCTGTATTCGCAAAAAGAAAAGGAGTACTTGTGGCACCTTAGAGACTAACCAATTTATTTGAGCATAAGCTTTCGTGAGCTACAGCTCACTTCACCGGCAAAAAATTGCCAGTTTTGACTCTGGAACTACATAATGCTACTGTGATATTCTCAGTATTCCCTACTTTTCTCTATTTTTAATATTCTGAACCCTTGTATATGCTGAGTAGTAACTTGCTCCATGGACAGTCACATTAATTTTAGCCTAGCCACACGGAGGACCTCGGGAATATGGTGATAACTTTCTTAGTTAATAAGGCAATAGAAGAGTTTTCAGATTGACCACTGAAAGGAGAAAGAGATCACAAGTTAGAACTGGTCTTTCATGTTATTTTATAAGGAATTCAAGCATCAGTACACCAACGGGGGAAAAGTGTATAATCACATTATACAGTTAATCTTTCTTTGAAGCTTTTAGATCCCTATGTTTTTTTCAGGCTTCGTACTGAATTATAAATAATAAAAGATAAAGAGATTGCTGGTCCATCAAAATACCACTACTCATAGGTAGCAATATAAAATAGGTGTAGAATTCTCAGTAACTTTGGGTATAGATTGCTGAACGACTTCACTTTTATATATCACAGCAACTCAAAAGTTTAGATTCTTTCATCAGAAATATTACACTGACAGTAAAATCTTAGTTTAGTCCTGAGAAATCTCCTTTCTTCTGTAAAACTAGGTGATGCAGTGCCATCACTAACGTGCCACTCTAATTCACTCTTCATAGTATTCATTTATAAAATGTGTACTAAATATTAATAAATGCAGTATTGCTTGTAGAAAAGAGTGGAGTACAACAATCTATCCCAAAAGATGATACTGGAATTTAATGATATAAAAAAAGATCATGATAATACATTTTTAAACACAAGAACAATGAAAGCCTTTGTAATTGCTACAGTTGAATTTGTTCTGTTTCATAAGGCAAAAAAATAATGGATGCATCAAACACCAACATAGATAGAAACACAGAAATCAACAACTACTGCATAAACTACATAGATACACAGAATCCAGAAATAGGAAAGACCTCCTTATCTAATCCATTTCCATGCCATTTCTCTGTTTTTTAGGGTTAGGGCCTTTCTGCAGCTGTGCTGGTGTCTAAGGAGGGGAACAGGACATAGGAAGCCTTCTTCCTAGCTCTCAAGTGGAAAGGGTCTGGCTACCGAGGTGGTCTGTGCGCTCTCTGCCCTGTGGGACTATATCCTGAGCACTGAACTGTAGGATCCCCTGCCATCCTCTGTGCTCCCCCAAACAGCACCAATCACAGCTGGATTTGGCCCATCTGATTGAACATATTGTAACAACACTTAAAAAATGATTGTGTTCTAATTAGGCTCTTAGCACATGCAATTAAAAATGAAGCAAAATGGTAAATAATCTTTCTTATCCTTCCTGTAGACTTATAAAATGTGATAGTTTTCTTTCTGCATTTTCCATATGAAGCTTTTACATTCCAGTATTTATGTTGCCACAAGCAAAACATCATTATTTTACTAAGGATACCTATTTTTTGAGACAGCATATCATACTGGTTAACTCCTTGGTTCACCAGGCAGTTTGGAAGCTCCTACTGTGATGTTTTGTTCACACACATGCACCAGAAAAGGCTGCCACATTCCTCATTAAATAAACAGGCATACACGCCAATTAATAATTTAATTTGCAGAGAGAGTATGAACATGGATCTAGAAGGTGAGCTGCCAGCCCTCCTGAAGAAGAATACCAAGGAACTAGATTTTAGTCCCACCTCCCAATTTATGCCTCTGTTATGACATTAGAATACTGGTATATCATTTTTTCTGCATGTCCCTGTCATGGTGAAAAAGTACTGTTTGTTACTATGGTGCTGACTCAGCAATAAACAAAGTTGTTTATTAAAAATAAAGCCACACCCTGGAATTTGGCAGAAGGTTCCAAATTTTGGCAGGATTATGTGCAACATCTGTATTTCAAACATGCTTAATTTAAATCTGGCTTTTAATACAAAAGACTATTCTAATGGTTTGAGTGTTCAATACAGAGCATACCACTTTTATTGTCTTAAAAAAATCCATTTTCCCTCAAATAATTCACCTGAATAATCAGTGAATTTTCATTTTTCATTTTTCTCTTCTTTGTATTTGCTGTAGAAAATTTCTGACAGTGGGCTTGGGAGGATTCCCTTGAATTTCAAAGTATTCTTTCTTTAGGAAGAATAAATCTCCCTTCTTGCTATAACAAGTTGGCTAACAGCATCAAAATTACATCTCCAGAGAAGCAAATATACAAACACTTCTAGTGGTAATATTTGGATCATTGTCTCATCCTCAGTTTGGGCACCAGGATCAGTTTTCTTGTGGTTTTCCAAACTAATGATTTGTACTACACTGGCTGTGTACATTTGATCAGGTGTCCCTCTAGTGGCTGTCCCCAATGAGCATGTCTGTTAGCTACTGACAGCCAGAGGAGTTACTAACAGTTCAAATGATAAAGTCTTTTGGTTTCAGTGTTGAAAGTCCCAATTTTAATTTCAGTTTACAATTGTCATGTCTATATGTATGTAGCAACAGTTCATTACAAATGTATAAGATAATGCTCATCAAATCAGAGTCACCAGAGCCAGTAAGATATGATCTCATCAAATCGCAAACAAAACAAGTTCTGGCTGGGATGGTGCTTACACATGAAAACTCTATGATAAGCCTAGGGGCTCCAAGCTAGTGATAGTATTTCAAAATTCAACACACATCCCCTGAATAGGTGATGAACCAATATACCCGAATAATGTTAAGAGCAGTGTTGCGGCTGAAGGTTGCACCTCCCTTCCTATGAGATGTAAAACCCAGGCCCTGACCATTTGTGACAATTAACCAGTCTACTGCACTTTTCACAAGACCGGGAGGTAAACTCCAACATGATAATTTTCTTGCTACAATATTTCTGTTTAGGAATATGGGAAAGATATCTTTAAAAAGGGGATATCTTAAAAGAGGACTCCCATTTAATTAATTAAGGCAGCTGGTTAAGTAGCTGGATAGAGCTATGCAGTTTCAAGCAATACAATTACATACATTAACAACCTCTGTCTAGACCAGTAGTTCCCAAACTTGTTCTGCCGCTTGTTCAGGGAAAGCCCCTGGCGGGCTGGGCCGTTTGTTTACCTGCCATGTCCACAGGTTCGGCCAATCACAGCTCCCAGTGGCAGCGGTTCACTGCTCCGGGCGCATGGGAGATGCTGGAAGCAGCGCTGGCTGAGGGATGTACTGGCCGTTGCTTCCAGCAGCTCCCATTGGCGTGGAGTAGCGAACCGCGGCCACTGGGAGCTGAGATCGGCCAAACCTGAGGACGCGGCAGGTAAACAAACTGGCCCGGCCCGCCAGGGGCTTTCCCTGCACAAGCAGTGGAACAAGTTTGGGAATCACTGGTCTAGACAGTCAAGAAGTATAAATGTGCAAGGGCAGATGCAAGCACTACACTCCTTTACCTATGACCTCTTCTTCTCCTCTTTGTAGCACTGCATGAATAATAAACTATCCATGATTGCAAGCCTTGTAGCCACATGACACTATCATACTTGTTGGGTCTCCATCTGTCTTTGCTTCCACAGCCCCAGCTGTACTGATGATACAGAACTTACAAATACATATTGTGAAATATATTCATGATCTGACACAGCATCTTTGACTTGATTTTGCCCTTATCCTGCCAAGTTTTCTAATTCACTATTAATCTCAGTCAAAGTGGGCAAGCAATACTTCCTACCAAGAGAATGGCACAATAAGGAGATGGGTATACTAGGCCTGTTTCCCAGAAGTTTCTTTCCATAGCTACCACCACTTACAGCATATATACAGAATGTGGTGCTGGTAATGCTGCTGGTTTCCTGGAATCCATGCTACATTAGCCCTCCCATCACTGTTACCATCAGTGCTGTAAGCAATGGTGGGAATGTTACGAAAGCATAGAAAAGTAAGAGCGGTATATAGATAAATCTAAGTTGTTAAGTGACTTGAAAGCATGTTTAACAGAGTGCATGTCATATTCTCAAGTATTTTTAAAATGAAAGAAAATGGTCTCATTGTGCATAAGCTTTCCAAAGCATACCTAAGAAAACCAGGCCTATAGAAACAAGAACAGCATGAATTTTTTCTTTAATTTCCACAGGATATAAATCTATAATAAAGAACCCAATAAAAACTAGAAGCATACATCAGCTCCTGAGACTAGATAGATGACATTTTAAATACAGAAGCCAAATTATGCCCCCAACCTCCCCGCCTCAACTCCCCCTGTGCAAAATGAGGGCCGATTCGACCCTGTTGACTACTGTCAAGTAGGCCCAAAGAGTAACCCTGACAGAGCAACTCATGTGCATTCTAATGACACTTTCAGTTTTGTTACAAGGAAGCCATCTTAGAGGGGAATATCTATGCATTTTGTGCATAAAATCTGATTTTAACAACAAAATAATGTAACAAGGAAGTGTGGTTATTTAACAGCGCACTTGAGAAAACACAGAACTGTTCAACGTGCTGCTCTTGCCAAGCTTGTCACAATGACTGACATTTTCTAATATTAAACTGGAAATAATATGGATATTTAATACTGCAGAGTTTACACCAAGTAGAAGCAAAGTGCTATTGTTTATCAGCAATCCACTTCTGATGGCATCAATCTATATAGACATAATTATTGCTGAATGATGAAACCTGATTGTCACATTATGAAATAAACACATCTGTACAATAGTCACACTGTTTCAGATTATGTGATTTTGAAAATCTTGTAAAGCCCAGTTCTTAAACATTTTCTGTGCTCTCACTTGAATTTTGACTAAAATTTACCTTTTAGATCTGTTATGCTGCTCATGAATTTTTTACAATACCCATCTGTGCATTGCAATCTCTATTCTCCATGGCTCCACATTGTTTTGGCTAACTAACAGGCCCATATGTTGCCTTAATGTATTTCTGCACAATGTTTGTGCTTTTGGAAAAAAAAACACACCACAGGGAAAAACCACAGGTCTAAATAAGCTATAAAGAGCATCCACATACAGTTAGACTGTCTTTACTGAGTCTAGAGACATTATGATTCTGCTGCGACAAGCAGCATTTGTCTTCATTTTGTCTGACTGTCCTCATGTGTTATTATTAGTGGCTGTCAGGCTGCAGCAGAAAAAAAATAGCATCACTTGACTAAGAAGTTGAATGCATAAATGCAATAACTACACATTTGGAAGCTGAGGAGAGAATGTCTGTTAAGACATATCTAAATGCAAAAACTGTTACAATGAAATTTGAAAATGAAAAACCCCTATTTGGCAAAATGTAGGCAAATCCCCCCTCTGTCTGTACCACTAAATTAACTATGGTAATTATAAATACAATTTAGTAGCATCTAAAGAAGTTTCTTCAAGAATGCCTTTTCAGAATGTCAGCTTAGTTTAATGATAAGAAAACAAATATGTTGGAACATTCACATCCACTTATGTTTTTCAGATAACGTTGATAAATACAAACATTTTAAAGATGAACTTCTTATCGCAAAAGAAGTTTTCATTGAAACACATTTAACAGTTTTTAAACACAATGCAGAAATCTCTTTTGTATGGATTTGTCCATATAATGGAGTTCCTTTATCATCAAATTCTAGATTTTTTTAAATATAGGAAATAATATACAATATGCATCTTTAAAACTATTCAAAACTCTATACTCAGAAAATAATCACTACAAGAAGCAGAAACTACAGGAACACAACTGTGAAAGACATACATTCAGAGAACTCCCATTCTAACCATTTAAAAGAAGATGTGGGTCCATGACGTTCTTAACCTAATGCTGATAAATGATGATCTACGCACAAACAACACAAAAAGTTTGCAGAATGTCTTCTTCTATAGTATCCTACTACAGTACCACCACAAATCCTTCTATAGGAGTGGGAATGGTGGAGTAAGGAGTCCCAGAACAAACTGATTTACTCTGAAATTTTCCTAGTAGTTAGAGTTATTAATTCATTGTAGAATTATTAATCATCTGATGATAAATAACAGCAGCAGAATGACTACCCTCCAGGAAAAAATAGATATTAGGTGAAATCCTGACCCAATGTAGACAATAGCAAACTCGTACTGATTTCAATGGGGCCACAAATTTCAGGCGTGTTTATAATGCAAGAGATTGAAAGTGAGCAAGTGAAATTGGGAGTCATAGTTAAATGATAAAATGAAGCTAACACTAACACAAGAGGAAGAGTTCTGGGAGCAGTCCTGAACAGTATAAGCAGCAATTGGACATTGTAGATGGCATTAAGAGCATAAGAACTTGTTGCTGACTACTGCAAATTTGGCTTTGGAATAGACTTTCAGTGTCTACTCACTGCACTTACTAATACAGGAACATATATTGAACCATTTGTCGAAGTGTTTTTAAGCCTGTGAATAAGAGCTTCTGGCTTCAAACTTCCTAAATTAACTGTACTTTTAAAACTGTTTTTTTCTGAAAGATTTTTCCCCATTTCCTTTTTTTCTTTTCCCTAAAAAATTCACACCATAGCAGCTCCTGAGATGGGAGCAGTGGGAGAGCAATGTTTTAACTAACCCTGCTCAGATCCAACACAGTAGTTAAGGATCTAGCTGCTGACTGCAACCTACCTGCATGAGTTGCAACGGTGACTGGCTAATGAATTTATCCTCAAAACACACCAATAAGGTAGGGAAGTATTCTCTCCATTTTATACATGGGGAAACTGAGGCACAAAAAGATTAAGTGACATGCCCAGGGAAACACAAGAAGAGTGACGCAGAGTTGAGAAAAGCACCCAGATTTCATGTGCCTCAGTCCAGTGCCACAAATCAATGGGATTACTCACATACTTAAACTTAGGCATGTCTTTAAGTGCCTTGATGAATCAGAGCCATTAATACATTTTCATAACTTCTTATTCCTGTTAGCTCTACAGACTTTCCGTAATTATTGGGGAATGGCTGGACACTCTTCTGCCTCATTCTCAACAGAATTATGAACTCAGTTCCAAATGCAGAATTTGTAAAGTTTCTGATGATGCACAAGCTGGAAAGAGAACACACTGACCCCCCACAGTCTAAGTTTTAGCGGTGCAGGCAGATCATTTATTTTTGTTCTTTTTTAAAGTTAACAAGTTGCTATGAAATAAATGAGACACAATCATGGAATCTTATGTAGTCATATTTACAGAATCACTTTTCAGAGCCGAACCACACTTCAAGGTAACTGCATGAGACTATACCGTAGAAACACATAAAACATTATATCGTCTTTAGAGAAAGTAGCCTCTCTGTGTCATGTAGAGGAGACAGGAGCAATCTGTTTTCATGGTCTACTTACAGAAGAAATGCCTCAGCGCTATATGCTTTTGCTAGTAGTCCCTGATACTGTGCTAAACACGGTTATCTCCACAACCTCAGGAGTTGTCAGATGATGGGCTAAAGGGATCTGTGTCCTAACCCTCAAAGAAAGTCTGTAATATTGTAGACGTATAAAGTGTGCATGTGTGTAAGCTCCAAGAGACCGCTCTTGTGGCATGGAAGTTGCTAAATTCTACTAGCTGTTCTACAGAACTCTACTCAAGAAGGGAAAGCGAATTAAAATAAAAGATGTGGAACAAGATTCTCCACGTTTCATACACCAGCTTACCATATTTGGATGGGGAGAAGAGAATGCAAGACAAGTACAATTTGAGATTTTTACTTAAACTGGCCACAAAATTCCACGGAAAAAAAGAGGTGAAATCAAATTAAAGTGTGCCTAATGTGCAGTACTGTACTTAATACTTCGGAAAATACATTTGAGAATAGTTCAGCTTAGAAATATGATCCCCATGACGTTGTCTAGGTCCCTGTCAAATTGGCTATGTAGGGTTAAGTGACCTTTTATGCACTGGTCCACACTGGGATGGCACGGGGGTATAGCACTCACTCCAGTGAGAGCTCTGAAGGGATACTCCGCATGCAAAGGAAGTGTGAACACTTCAATCTTCAGCTCTGCCTCTCCAGTTTACCTAACAAGCATCAGGATGGAACAGTCCTTTCCCTACCTGCATGGGGGGTAGTGCGCGGGGAAGGTCGAGGTGGGGCTATGCAAGGGACAGAGTAACGCTTTTAGTTTCCTTTCTTCCGAGGCAAAGGCACAAACTAGCCTTGTGTATGTCTGTCTTCCGGCTCAAATAATTTTAATGTGAGCTTTTCAGATACCGTGGTGTTTGGTACCATGGTTCCACCAAAAAGAACCTGGCTGCCCAGGCAAGCATTGACTTTATTTCTGTGCCCCTTTCTACTCTGCATACTCCTACACTGTACTAGCCAGTGGTTCATGGCACACAGAGGAACTAATGTTGGTGAACATCAATATCATGTGACTCTTCCGTAAAGATCCATTTAAATGGAAGGTTACAAAATTCCTGCATAGGGAGCCCTTAAATAGAGTCCTTCATGTTATCAAGATACAAAAGAAATCTAGTTTGTAAAAGTTAGGGCCACATAACAATGCAATAGCTACTCCATTACAAGAACAGATGGGAAAGCTGCATAAGTTTAGTTGCATTTGGTGTATTTTAATAAAGGAAAATAGTTCACAGGAATGTCTTTTATCATAATTTTTAATTGCCCTGTCTTCTGGAGTTTCATTAAACAAAAATAAGCAGAAACAGGTTAATAAAATAAGTTTATAAATGTTTGTGAACATATTACTGACATACCAACTTTGAAAAAAAAATGTTACTCTTCTGTACTGATGCTGGGTCTGCAAGAAGGGCAAATATAGGCTGGCACCTCACAACTTGATCAGTTCTCTAGTTTAATTAACATATCAGCTACATACAAAGTGCTTTAAACTGTTTGATGTTTTCTGAGCTATGTTGTTCTGTTTTTCTTGCTGTGCTGGTCTTTGTATTCTATCTCACTCAGATCTACAGGGTGCAGAAGCATGCAGCTCTGTCTTTCAATGCACTCCAAGAGTCTTCACACTGTTTTCTTCTTTCATGGGGCCCTGCGATGGACTGTTCTTGTACCACAATCAAAGATTTTATTTCTGAAGGAAGAGCTAAGCATACTATTTCTACTTTAGTTGGCATGTCAAGCTAAGCCAGACAGCAGCTCTGATATTTCAGTTTTCCACATCTCACATGAGGTTGCGCTTACGGACAGAGTATAGGTTTCAGAGTAGCAACCGTGTTAGTCTGTATCCGCAAAAAGAAAAGGAGGACTTGTGGTACCGTAGAGACTAACACATTTATTTGAACATAAGCTTTCGTGAGCTACATCGGATGCATCCGATGAAGTGAGCTATAGCTCATGAAAGCTTATGCTCAAATAAATTTGTTAGTCTCTAAGGTGCCACAAGTCCTACTTTTCTTTTGACAGAGTATAGTACTTTTAGAAACTCCTCTATCAGGTGAGTACTGAGAAATAAAAAACATATTATCCTTCTTGTAGAGGTGTGTTAAGAAATCTCAATACCATAGCCATCTAAGATTCTTTTAATTTTGCCTCTGGACAATTTCTTGTACACAACAAATAGAACAATGTACAGTAGAAAATATTTAGGGCACTCTTGAATTAATAACTAATTCCCCCTCCCCAGTGTTTCTTAATTTTTTTGATCTTCTGCCCCCTCTTTCCATTGTTCAGTTCTTTTTATTCTGTATGATTTTTCAAAGACAATATACCTCATCTTCCTTTTGATAGATAATTTAAAGAATAATAGAGAAACTGAACTTATTAATTACAGGGACTGAATGGATTTTTCACAGGATCTGATCATATTAAAACACAAAGTTGTTGTTGGAGGGGTTTTTGATCGATATCATTTTAAGATTGTTTAAAAAGAATCAGCTAGGAAATACTCAGACTTTGGATTCTAAAGACATACTGTACACAAATAGACTGTGTCAAATCCCTGTTGAAAACTGCACACTCAGACCACCAAAGCCACTGGTAAAAGTCCACTCTTTCGTTGACTTCTGGATGAGGAAAGGAAGCAATCTTGGAGAATATCCTGAATCAAACAAGCCAAGCAGACATGGTTCTTGGATACCGAACTTTTGTTCCATGGATCTCCAAACATAGACAACCGGAGAGTCATAGAAACTGGTGACATGCAGTATGTTGGAGCAGCATTCAAGCACAAGAGGTTTTAGAGGCAAATAAAATCTGAGTGACAAATCCCCAATTTCAACAGAGGTCTTGAGGTGGTATTGAGTTCTGGACACACACTGGACTGAGACACTCTAGAGCAGTGGTTCTCAAACTAGGGCCACCGCTTGTTCAGGGAAAGCCCCTGGTGGGCCGGGCCAGTTTGTTTACTTGCTGTGCCCGCAGGTTCAGCCGATCACGGCTCCCACTGTCTGCGGTTCGCCGCTTCAGGCCAATGGGGGCTGCGGGAAGTGGAGCGGGCCGAGGGATGTGCTGGCTGCCCTTCCTGTAGCCCCCATTCACCTGGAGCGGCAAAAAGTAGCCAGTGGGAGCCGCAATCAGCCGAACCTGTGGACGCAGCAAGTAAACAAACCGGCCTGGTCCGCCAGGGATTTTCCCTGAACAAGCGATGGCCCTAGTTTGAGAACCACTGCTCTAGAGAGGAAGCCAGTAGGCAACCTCTGTGTGGAAATGGCTATACTGGAGAATCCCTCTGTGAGACCTATAGGTGGAGAGAACCTGACTTTGGCTGACAATTTCATATAGATGCAAACACAAATATTTAACCTGTTACTGAAACAAACATCAAGGTGGCACATTAAAGGCAGCCTTGAAGTTCAGCATTCTAGCTTCATCATGAAGGTAGAAAGCCTCTCTATAGGAAATGATCTGGATGATGGGATAGATTGAACCCTCAGCAAGGGTGACACTAAACTGGAGGGAGAGGCAGATATGCTGGAGGGTAGGGATAGGGTCCAGAGTGACCTAGAAAAAATTGGAGGATTGAGCCAAAAGAAATCGGATGAGGTTCAACAAGGACAAGTGCAGAGTCCTGCACTTAGGACGGAAGAATCCCATGCACTGCTACAGCCTGGGGACCGACTGGCTAAGTGGAAGTTCTGCAGAAAAGGATCTTGGGATTACAGTGGATGAGAAGCTGGATATGAGTCAGCAGTGTGCCCTTGTTGCCAAGAAGGCTAATGGCATATTGGGCTGCATTAGTAGGAGCATTGCCAGCAGATCAAGGGCAGTGATTATTCCCCTCTATTTGACATTGGTGAGGCCACATATGGAGTATTGTGTCCAGTTTTGGGCACCCACTACAGAAAGGATGTGGACAAATTGGAGAGAGTCCAGCGGAGGGCAACGAAAATTATCAAGGGGCTGGGGCACATGACTTACGAGGAGAGGCTGAGGGAACTGGGCTTGTTTAGTCTGCAGAAGAGAAGAGTGAGGTGGGATTAGACAGCAGTCTTCAACTACCTGAAGGGGGGTTCCAAAGAGGATGGAGCTAGGCTAAAGAGGATGGAGCTAGGCTGTTCTCAGTGGTGGCAGATGACAGAACAAGGAGCAATGGTCTCAAGTTGCAGTGGGGGAGGTCTAGGTTGGATATTAGGAAACACTATTTCACTACGAGGGTGGTGAAGCACTGGAATGGGTTACCTAGGGAGGCGGTGGAATCTCCTTCCTTAGAGGCTTTTAAGGCCTGGCTTGACAAAGCGCTCGCTGGGATGATTTAGTTGGTGTTGGTCCTGCTTTGAGCAAGGGGTCGGACTAGATGACCTCCTTAGGTCTCTTCCAATACTAATCTTCTCTGATTCTATGAAATGTTTCACTCTACTTTTCAACACCCAAAATGCCAACTTATTTTTGATGAACTCAAAGTCAGTGTTAACAGAGCTAGAATCACTAAAGCCAGGGCTTGAAGGCAACACTAAGTATAAAGACCAAAATAATCTACATTGAATTTAGTACACTTGTCCCCGAAGATCCTTGTGGACCCTATCTGTAGAAGACCAATGGCTAATAGGAATGAACGGCACTCTGCTGAACACATAAGATATCTGAAGACTGACTTCAAGTCTTGTTCTGACATGATGAAAGCTTCCAAACTCTAGAAGAACCTTCCCAAAAAATAAAAACCCAAACCCTCTGTGATATACCAGGATACAATTCAGATTAATTAGTAGCTGTGTCACCCCTGCCCAGAAACCTTGGATAACTTACAATGCTTTGGTTGAAACAACTCCCACCTGGGCTGCTCACAAAGAGCCTTTCAGCATGCAAGCCACACCCTCAGCATTTGTGTCTAACTGAAGCATGCCAGCCACACCTGGATTACACTCTGGCTCTCACCATGGTTGGTTATACTGTAGGACAGGGTTTAAATTCATATGGAGCTGTCTGGAGAGGAGCTCCGGTACATATTTTCAAACACACAGAGCTGAAGCCCCGAACCCCAGGGAATACGCTGACAATTTAAGTCCTGCTTCAGGGTGACCCCAACACACTCCCAGTCTTAGATTTTTCCACAGAAATGTATGTCCTGTACTGCCCAGCACTCTCCTGGACAATACAACTCATATAAAGTCTGTTATTGGTTTTATAGAAATAATATGCACACAACTTGCCACCCCAAATGGAACTTCTGAAACACTTCAATTGAAACACACTGATTAGATAAAACAATAAAATAGGTGTATTGACTACAATGAGATAGGTTTTAAGTGAGTAGAAGTCATAAGGCATGAAAGTTGGAAATGGTTATAAGAAAAATAAAGATAAAAGTAACTGGTGCCTAACTTAAACTATGTTTAATTCAAAGCAAAGTTTTCTCAACACATACTTTCAGCAGTCTTACTGACCAAGCTTAGGTCAGGAACCCTTCTCCAGTTCAATGGCTGCTTACTTTATCTCTTCAGGTGCAAAGAACCAATCGGCACGGGTAACTGGGGGTGTTTATCCTTCCTTTTTATAATTTCAGTCCCCCTCTTGAAAAACATTTCCAGCTGGGTACCAGGAGACAAAAAGTCAGTGTGGAAGGATGTTCCCTGCTGCTTTTTTCTCACCTATTTGAGCTTCCTTTGTTTCTCTTCCTGTTTGATGACTCTGTGCTTTCTTTGAGACTGACCAGTTTGCCAAACTCAGTTTGGAATACTTGTTAATAACACCGTACAGTGGAATCTTATAACTTCACACACAATGTTGCCACACATGTTTTATCAGGATGATACTGCTCAGCAAACTGAGTTTTCAAATGATACCTCACAAGGCATACTTTGTACAAAAACAATAATATAGGTGTGAACACAGGGCTAACATTCTGTCACCTCCTCCCAAATACAACAAAATAAACAAAACATAATTGTTTTCTTCCTCTCTCTCTCTCTTTCATTTTTTAAAAACTATAATTAACTCCAAATACAAACTTGAAATATAAAAGAAACAAGTATGCCCCTGGCGAGATGACAACATTCACAGAATTCCACAAATATAGGGGGAGGAAAAAACTCTGGAACTAGAGGATAGGTATCCTAAAGACTTTTTACAGATGTTTGGCATGTGTGAGAGTCATGAGAATATCTTAAATTAGCTGCTTTTACAGGGTTTACAGAGTCCATACAGAATGGCACATGACTTGCAGTGTGCAGATCGGAGGAGATCTTTTCATTACGAGTATATGCAGGAATCGTTTGCTGCTTTCTGAAGAACAGAAAAATGTGCAGGCAATTTTGAAAGAGAAAACAGATTAAAGATTAAATGAAGCATGAATAGTGACAAATACACCTGGATTTTATCTTATTGTAGTTCATTAAGAATTACTGATGCAAAATTCCACCAGACATATTGTGCATTTTACTTGCATACTGAATATGTGGATTACTGGGCTCAAATATGTTGAGCTGTTTAAGTAGAAAGGAGATGGTGACCTACAGTAGCTTGAGAAACTCTAGTTGTTGACATCTCACAGACTGCTGTCATTGCAGCATTCAGGTAATGGACTGGGTGAACCAAATAATTCACAAACGATAGGGCAATTTTTGGGGGGATATTCAGAATAATAAACTAGTGAAAGCAATGACAAGGATTACAAAGGTTTAAAAATTAATGTTAAGATGTTAATGATCATGCCCCTGTGTAAAGTTCTTCAAGCAGTTTAAAAGGAGTAAGTGTCAAGAGTTTAGGCCAGAGCTAGTCAATTATTTTTTGTCAAGGTCCAAATTTCTTGGTTAAGGTACAGTCAAGGTCCAGACTCCAGAGACAATTATAAGTAAATAAAAAGATTTCAGGGTCTATTCAAAAGCATCTGACAGTCTAGATTTGGCCCACACTCCAACTATTTACTATGCCTAGTTTAGGCTGATTTAAGTGTGATATAAATACATTCCCACCTTGTAAAAAAAATTCTCCCTGTCTAAGAGAATACCCTCACAGTGTGAATACTATGTAAAAATTCTATTTAAACATTTGGGGGAAGATTTCATATACTGAATTTTTGCTGTCCCAGAGTGCAGGTCTTGTTTAAGAACCTGAGAGCAGGAATGATATGATCTCATCCTCCATTACTTAGGCTTGGAAAATCCACACTCCTAAGTGATGCAGTTATACCAGCCGAAATCTTGGTGTAGACTGCACTATGTCGACGGGAGGGCTTCTCCTATCAACATAGCTACTGCCTCTCAGGGAGGTTGAATACCTACACCAATGGGAGAAGTTCCCCCGTCAGCATAGGTGAAGTCTTCTCTAAGTGCTACAGTGGTGCAGGTGTGCCACACCAGGACTGTATGTGTGGACCAGCCCTTAGATAGCTGCATTCGATGCATGCCGACAGAAAACTGAAATATCTTATCAGAGGATAAAACAGAGGATTCAAATATACTCTTTAGGTACTGATCTGGAATTTGAGAAGGAAGCCCCACCTGGCTGCTAAATATCAATGAGAAGTTGAAAGAGATAATGGAGATCACGTAACTGCTGTTAAAGCAGATGCAGTTATTATTAGGGTTCTTAAATTTTTCTTTTAGGACATTTCCAATGGATCCAGCCTGGGTTAAGGAATTGTGTCATTCCACTAAGGTCACAAGTCATTAAAAGGAACGTATCCATCAAATTGAATATTTCTGGAACATTTCACGTGCATTCCACAGGCCAAAGGTAAGCCAGAGCTCCTAAAACCATCATGTGCCTTACAGTTTTATCAGGAGGGATAGATTTTAGAGCTTATTTTCATGGCTCCTGTCTGCCAGAGAAAGAAAACTAGTTTTCTACATTATTATGAAATGTATAATATTTTTAGAACATTGTCAAGTTCTATAATATTGATCTTGTTCTATAAGGTGAGAGCTCTTTAAGAAGTATAGGATTGTCTTCTGGTCAGACTATACAAGAGATGTGCAGCAATTAACAGGCAGACAGCAGATTCAGGAACAGTGATTAAATTATAAAGAGGTTTTGTCCTGAGGTGTTTGATCCTCAATATAACTTTCAGGGCCAGGCATGTGCTCAGGGTTTGTAATCAAATTACTGATGCTCACTTTCACTTTCGATGTTTTGGCTACAGCATTCTGGCTTTTGAAGTCTGTATCCAACACTGGTAGTTCTTTGGAGCTTCTGATATTAAGGAAATTTAAGGAAGCTTGTGGCCAACAGTACACAGCAACAAAAATGATGTAAACTGAAGAAAAGTGACCAATACAGATACAACTTGCTATCTGGTTTCCATTATTGTTCTATGAGGCTGGCTTGTTCTATATGCTTATAGCTCCCAAATTGTCAGATTTCCATGATATAAAATAAAATAAATGACCACAGTATATTGCACTTCTCTTCATGGTGCAAAAGTCACTGGATTGAATAAAAAATAAGAAGGCCCACATAGCACAAGGAGCTCAGAAATTACTCTAGACAAAGTGTGTGAAAGTGTTTAATTTCAAAATAGCTAATTTTTAAATCAGTTTTTGTGTGTGAAATTTTCAGTACTTTCCGAATTAGGTAAGCAATTCAAACCGTTTGCTCATAAAAGAACCATTGTATCAAAATGTCAAATACCTGGTGCCTAGATATCCAAGTGATAGGCACAAGGTTAATACAATAAACCTCAGATAGGTGTCCATGTGACACAACCAACACAGTCAGCTTTCCAAGAGGTACTGAAACCATCCCATGTAGTCTCCTGCATAAATCGTTGCTAATACAGCCTATAGTTCTGGCAGTATTCTTGCTCCTTCCAAATACACCTTGAAACGGATATGCTTCTGCTGGTGGCATCCCAGGGTAGTAACAAGTTCTGATCATCAGCTAAAATTTTGTATACTTTGTGTTGACAAATTTTGTAACTGCTGTTTTAGGAACACGTTTAACAAGGTACCCCTGCTCTGCTCCAACCGTGCACCCCGACCAGTGTGAAGATACACACAGTGAATGAAAGCATGAAAAGCAGCAGGAAATAGGTCAGTGCTCAATATGGATTTATGTCAAGTTCAAAGGGGACTGTGGCTCTTCAGCTGGATATTATTGTGACAAGGCACACTGTTTTATTCTATCTGGGTGGTGTCCAGTTTTACCCAAAATACGTTACATTGGATTTGTAAAATTACAATTCTTTGACGAAGCATGACCAGACAGCATTATTAGTCCTGCTTTTGGCACTTGGGTTATTACAGGGGATAAAGCCCTGTGGTTTTTGGTTCATGTCAACTGAAATCTAACTATAACGAAGAGCTTTATAATGGGAAAGAATGGGGGCTTGTTTCTCATTAGCTCAGTTTTTGGAAGGGGGTGATGGTAATATAATGCTTAATGCATATTCCAAGTAATGCATAGGAAAGTTCTCTGTGATCCTCTTTCTGCTATATTTTTCTCATTTTCCTGCTGGATCTAGTCTGAAACAAGCTCCTTGTCCCCTCCTCTCACTCAGGAGTCACCTGCTTGTCAGGATTTTGTCAACCACCAATGAACAGAAATCAATCAATTCTACCCTTGTTACTAAGTTTCATTACCTATATTATATACAGAATTTCAGAATCTATCATCCCCAATCAGGATTACTGTCTGTGTGTCTGCTGGCTCTCACTATCATGTACCTCTGAAGAGGTAAACTCATGGGTGGCAGGTGAACTACCTGGGGAGGCTAGCCCCCAGACCGGCCCCTTCCACTCGAGGCCCTGCCCCTGAGCCCCAAGCACACCCCCCACCCCCATCGTGGCCGGAGCCTCAACCTCTTCCCCCCCAACCTCCCCTGGCCCAAGCCCCGAGCTCCAGGTCACCAGCTGGAGCTGAGTCCCCACTGGCTTCTGGAGAGAGGGGGAGTGAGGGAGGGCCTTGGGGCAGAGTGTGGGTGAGGCCATGGCCTGGTTTAGGGCAGGCTTAGCCTCCCATGGCTTTCGATACCTGCCGCCCACTGGTAAACTATAAACCAGAAACCTTTGATGGGGTTTTGGGGAACATGCAAGGGCTGCCGGGGGATATGGCAATAGTTTCAAGGGCCTAAGGAATTAGGTTGCAGTGTCCACACTGCCAAGAGGTGTGTCAGACAGGAAGTCTGCACCTGGAGGCCCAAAACAAGGGACATTGCCTGAACTCTGCCCTGCCCCAGCAAGCTAACGGCACATGGGATTCAGCATTCGGATACCCACAAAGCAGACTGGTGAGCATCAAGGAAGGGGAGCTCAGCAAAGTCTGTGACACACCCTCACACCTTTACACAACTCTGATTAATCTCCAGAGCATGGCCCATGCTGTGCACTGAACAAGGCTGGGGTCTGGTGAAAAAAATATTTGATCATGTAAGTAGACTGTATCATAAAGTACACACACAAGTTGGATAAATTGAATTGCACATGCAATCATAAATCTGGAAATTCCTAAGTTTCTAGTGATTGATACATGTGTGCAATACTGTTGTAGCCGTGTTGGTCCCAAGATATTAGAGAGATAAGGTGAGGTAATAGCTTCTGTTGAACCAACATTTGTTGGCAAAAGAGAAGCTTTCGAGCTACACAGAGATCTTCTTCAGGTCTGGCTCAAAATCTTCTCGCTTTTCACCAATAGAAGTTAGTCCAATGGAAGATATTACCTGACCCACCCTGTCTCTCTAATAACCTAAATAGCGTTCTTTGAACAGAGTTTTTAGCACCACGTAACTGTTCTGGGGTTTTTTTAAGAAAAAAGGTAAAACCAAATTCTATTATGAGCAACTTAGAAACACCTCAGTCATAAATACTTCATCAGAAGGGTTTAAACCCAGACCCTTCAGCACTGGAGCACGGCTTGAGCAAAAACACTAATTGCAGTAGCCGACAGCAAGCTGAGAAAAGGCTATTTTTCTTGGGGGAGGGAATATGGGCTGCTGGGCCCATGTGCTGGGTCCAAAAGGTGTGGGGTAGGGAGATGTTGGCCAGAACTTGGCACTCTCTCTTCCCCACTCTTGAAAGGTTGTTTTTTCCCGGAGTTCCCAGTGTAGTGTGCGGTTCTGCTGCTGCTTTGGTGGTGATATGACCTGGCTTTAGACTAGAATTAGAATTGGTTGAAAATTTCCAAGTTTTGAAATTTTATGCCTCCATCCCCCTGCCCCCAAAAGGAGGGAGAATAAATAGTTTGTAAAAAATGTATTTTTCCCTGACCAGCTCTTGTTAGAATATTCATGTTCAGTTATTGTTTTGGCAGCTTGCCAACATTTTTGCAAGCCACAGAAGGAAGTTGACAATTTTTCAAAATTTTATATCTCAGCCAAACTTGAACAGAATTTCATGGGCCGAATAAAAGGCACTTGTTTTGCCCCAGGGCCTTTCCTCTGCAGAATTTTCAAGTCCTTTTGTAAATAATGGAAAAAACAAGGTCTGAAGAATCTTTTATAATGGAAAGTGAAAAGCTCCCTAAATATAAAGATCACTACTAGCTCCCTCTATAAAAGGCAGCTGGAGGCATCTGCCACGGAAAGCAATTCCTGCAGGCAATCCAGTCAGCCCCTCTGTGGAAGTACTGGTCTTATTGTTTCTTTCCAGACATCAAGTGTGACACAACAGTGACAGATCAGGCTCCAGAGTATACATGTTCTAAAATCTAACTCTGGGACTATTTAATACCATTCAGCTGACATGAAATAGCTTCCCCATTTCAAGAGATCAGTGTTAGAGCTGGTCACAAATTTCTGATTTTCTTTCTATGAAATACAGGGACAATTTTTTCAAGATTTCTTTTTTTAAAAGGTTTGCATTTTTTCAGCCAGATCTAATCAGTGTGCCTGCCATGTCTAAAAATGAACTGAAGAGAGGTGTTATTCCCAGTGGAAGGGGAACAATTTTCCCCATTGGAGTTGTCTGCCCACTGATTAAGGTCATTATTATTATTTTGTGTAAACACTGTAAGGAGTGTCATGTTAACCAAGTTTTAGCCTTATTACTGGTTCCATCTTAATTAAATTGGGACCTAGGAGGGTGTGGGTAGATGCCAGTGCTAAAGTCATAGCTCTCATAGATTTCAAGAGGAAGCATAACAGCTTAGTAGGAAAGAGACTGGCACAGAGCAGACCATGCAGATTCCCCACCATTATTCACAAACAATTGTTAATGCTTTAACATGCTGATTTCTCGATAGGACATGAGAAGCTGCATTTGCAAGAATATCGGATAAAATAAACAAAGATAAAACAGTGTTGGGTCCATTTATGAACCTACAATTTTAAAAGTGTTGTTTAACAAAGAAATTGAATATAAAACATGTAGATCTCAAAAAATAAAATTTAAAAAAGGACAAGTCTACAGGCAAACTATGTAGCTTTATGCAAGCTGCATGACTGACATACACTATTTATCATTTTATCAGTAATTGAATAATAGCAGCAGTGTTCTAGTCTAAATGGAATACTCTCACTAAACATTTTCTACCTCTATCTTTCTTGTATCAATGACGTATTGTGCTGCTATATTTTCCAAGGCTAAGTTATGAAATAATTCACATTACATCCATTCGGCTTCAACCAGTGAGGTCCACATCTCAGATATTGTACAGTATTTTAAATTCTTCATTTAGGAAAAATAAAATTCAGTTCTCAAGAGCAGATACTGTACTGTGTTTTCCTTGAATTTGCTATACACAGTGAGCATGCTGTCAGTGCCTGAGGTATAAACAGTATTAACAACAATAATCATGACAATGCTATTTCATGGACTTCAAAAAAAAAAAAAAGGTAGTTTATGGCAATATAACTTGCAGACTATCAACAGAAAAAGTACAACAGGTTTCTTTTTAAACAACATTTAAAATGTCTAAGACACCATGTCACAAGTGGTCTCAGCAGAGCATGTTAAATTACTAACATTTTACTAACAAAGCAGTGTGAGCTAGCTTTCTGATATCTGCAATACTTATGAAATCTAATTTGATTCTGTAATATCATGTGGGAGCGTCTTTTCTAGTGATGGGAAGCATGTCTATCCATAGGAAGGAGAAAAAAAGACACCATTGGAGCTATGCAATTTTCTGTAGGTTTTTTTGTTTAAAGAAAGAAATCACTCCAGAGGCATAAGATACTAATCAACTTGAGGGCCTGTCTATATAGTGCCAGCAAAGCACACCAGAGAAATTTTTATCAGTTTACATGTAAATGAAGTATCACGTGGTCCACAATTGGGCCTCCTCTGACCAGTCTGAATCAAGTGCTAATGAAGGACTGCAAAGACTTCAAAGAGAGAAAAGTGAAAGGAAGAAGCAAACAGTGGCTGTGTGGTGGCAGGGTGGGGGATTCTATGCTTAGGTGCACACGAAAACTTTGTTCTGGTATATTCTGCTTCATGAAAGACGGGTCTCAACCAGACTTAGTTGAAACTGCTGAAGAGAACTTTTGGTCAGATAAGCTTCCATAGACAGGGAGGATAACTTGTTAGTTAAGTTTAGACTCTAGAAAGAGTGCTATGATTTTGTTTTATATGTAACCATTTGTTTCCAGTATTCTTACTCATTGTCCTGTGAATCTCTGTTCTTTGATAATAAATGTATTCTTGTTTTTACTATAAATATATCTAAGTTATGTGTGTTTAGCAGAGCTGTGTTATAAGACACTGGCTCTCAACCTTTCCAGACTACTGTACCCCTTTCTGGAGTGTGGTTTGTCTTGCATACCCCCAAGTTACACCTCACTGAAAAACTACTTCCTTACATAATCAGACATAAACATACACAAGTGTCACAGCACACTATTACTGAATAATTGCTTACTTTCTCATTTTTACCATACAATTATAAAATAAATCAATTGGAATATAAATACACATTTCAGTGTATAGTATATAGAGCAGTGTAAACAAATCATTGTCTGTATGAAATATTAGTTTGTATGGACTTCGCTAGTGCTTTTTATGCAGCCTGTTGTAAAACAAGGCAAATATCTAGATGAGTCGACGTACCCACTGGAGGACCTCTGCTGGGAGTGCAGGAATGCCTTTTATGCAGCCTGTCCACAGCCGCATAAGGGCCCTCTTCAGGATTTCTGTTGTGCTCTGCAACTGGAGTGCTCCAGCTAGCCCTGCACTACAGAGTGGTCTTAGAATTTGCCTCAGAGCAGAATTCTTAAATGACCCCAAATGGTAATTTAAATAGTGTGGAAAATCATCTAAAATATAAAGATGAAAATCTAAAACTCATCTCCATTTTGAAAACAAGGAAAACATCATATTCCACGATACGTATTTCACTGCTCCATTGTCAAATAAATTATTTTGGACCTGACTGAACCCAGAAACACTGACAATCCCATACTCAAGCCAGTGGACACAACTCTCTTGTTTCTTCATGAGGTTAGGTAAAAAAAAAAAAGGACCAGAAAATGTGCAACGTGGAATCATAGCACGTACGGTATTGGCATAAGATTATTATGACTTGAGACTCATAAAAATATGTAGTTATGAAACTAAAATGAGTTTACCAAAAAATAAAAATAAAAAAAAATCCAGTACCTGCTTGGCTGAGTACAGCTTATTATCTTTCCTGTTACCCAGATTTTAGCTTAGCCATACTAGGCCACAGGCTTAAGAACACTTAGAATCATAGAATCATAGAATATCAGGGTTGGAAGGGACCCCAGAAGGTCATCTAGTCCAACCCCCTGCTCGAAGCAGGACCAATTTCCAGTTAAATCATCCCAGCCAGGGCTTTGTCAAGCCTGACCTTAAAAACCTCTAAGGAAGGAGATTCAACCACCTCCCTAGGTAACGCATTCCAGTGTTTCACCACCCTCTTGGTGAAAAAGTTTTTCCTAATATCCAATCTAAACCTCCCCCACTGCAACTTGAGACCATTACTCCTCATTCTGTCATCTGCTACCATTGAGAACAGTCTAGAGCCATCCTCTTTGGAACCCCCTTTCAGGTAGTTGAAAGCAGCTATCAAATCCCCCCTCATTCTTCTCTTCTGCAGGCTAAACAATCCCAGCTCCCTCAGCCTCTCCTCATAACTCATGTGTTCCAGTCCCCTAATCATTTTTGTTGCCCTTCGCTGGACTCTCTCCAATTTATCCACATCCTTCTTGAAGTGTGGGGCCCAAAACTGGACACAGTACTCCAGATGAGGCCTCACCAATGTCGAATAGAGGGGAACGATCACGTCCCTCGATCTGCTCGCTATGCCCCTACTTATACATCCCAAAATGCCATTGGCCTTCTTGGCAACAAGGGCACACTGCTGACTCATAT
This sequence comes from Lepidochelys kempii, assembly GCF_965140285.1. Taxonomy (NCBI): domain Eukaryota; kingdom Metazoa; phylum Chordata; order Testudines; family Cheloniidae; genus Lepidochelys; species Lepidochelys kempii. The sequence goes on along the minus strand of NC_136385.1, from coordinate 86,018,968 downwards.
CCAGCTTCTCGTCCACTGTCACCCCTAGGTCCTTTTCCGCAGAACTGCTGCCTAGCCATTCGGTCCCTAGTCTGTAGCTGTGCATTGGGTTCTTCCGTCCTAAGTGCAGGACCCTGCACTTATCCTTATTGAACCTCATCAGATTCCTTTTGGCCCAATCTTCCAATTGGTCTAGGTCCTTCTGTATCCTATTCCTCCCCTCCAGCGTATCTACCACTCCTCCCAGTTTAGTATCATCCGCAAATTTGCTGAGAGTGCAATCCACACCATCCTCCAGATCATTTATGAAGATATTGAACAAAACCCGCCCCAGGACCGACCCTTGGGGCACTCCACTTGATACCGGCTGCCAACTAGACATGGAGCCATTGATCACTACCCGTTGAGCCCGACAATCTAGCCAGCTTTCTACCCACCTTATAGTGCATTCATCCAGCCCATACTTCCTTAACTTGGTGACAAGAATACTGTGGGAGACCGTGTCAAAAGCTTTGCTAAAGTCAAGAAACAATACATCCACTGCTTTCCCTTCATCCACAGAACCAGTAATCTCATCATAAAAGGCGATTAGATTAGTCAGGCATGACCTTCCCTTGGTGAATCCATGCTGGCTGTTCCTGATCACTTTCCTCTCATGCAAGTGCTTCAGGATTGATTCTTTGAGGACCTGCTCCATGATTTTTCCAGGGACTGAGGTGAGGCTGACTGGCCTGTAGTTCCCAGGATCCTCCTTCTTCCCTTTTTTAAAGATTGGCACTACATTAGCCTTTTTCCAGTCACGAGTTCGCCACGAGTTTTCAAAGATAATGGCCAGTGGCTCTGCAATCACAGCCGCCAATTCCTTCAGCACTCTCGGATGCAACTCGTCCGGCCCCATGGACTTGTGCACGTCCAGCTTTTCTAAATAGTCCCTAACCACCTCTATCTCCACAGAGGGCTGGCCATCTCTTCTGCATTTTGTGATGCCCAGCGCAGCAGTCTGGGAGCTGACCTTGTTAGTGAAAACAGAGGCAAAAAAAGCATTGAGTACATTAGCTTTTTCCACATCCTCTGTCACTAGGTTGCCTCCCTCATTCAGTAAGGGGCCCACACATTCCTTGGCTTTCTTCTTGTTGCCAACATACCTGAAAAAACCCTTCTTGTTACTCTTGACATCTCTGGCTAGCTGCAGCTCCAGGTGCGATTTGGCCCTCCTGATAACATTCCTACATGCCCGAGCAATATTTTTATACTCTTCCCTGGTCATATGTCCAACCTTCCACTTCTTGTAAGCTTCTTTTTTATGTTTAAGATCCGCTAGGATTTCACCATTAAGCCAAGCTGGTCGCCTGCCATATTTACTATTCTTTCGACTCATCGGGATGGTTTGTCCCTGTAACCTCAACAGGGATTCCTTGAAATACAGCCAGCTCTCCTGGACTCCTTTCCCCTTCAAGTTAGTCCCCCAGGGGATCCTGGCCATCCGTTCCCTGAGGGAGTCGAAGTCTGCTTTCCTGAAGTCCAGGGTCCGTATCCTGCTGCTTACCTTTCTTCCCTGTGTCAGGATCCTGAACTCAACCAACTCATGGTCACTGCCTCCCAGATTCCCATCCACTTTTGCTTCCCCCACTAATTCTACCCGGTTTGTGAGCAGCAGGTCAAGAAAAGCGCCCCCCCCTAGTTGGCTCCTCTAGCACTTGCGCCAGGAAATTGTCCCCTACGCTTTCCAAAAACTTCCTGGATTGTCTATGCACCGCTGTATTGCTCTCCCAGCAGATATCAGGAAAATTAAAGTCACCCATGAGAATCAGGACATGCGATCTAGTAGCTTCCGTGAGCTGCCGGAAGAAAGCCTCATCTACCTCATCCCCCTGGTCCGGTGGTCTATAGCAGACTCCCACCACTACATCACTCTTGTTGCACACACTTCTAAACTTAATCCAGAGACACTCAGGTTTTTCTGCAGTTTCGTACCAGAGCTCTGAGCAGTCATACTGCTCCCTTACATACAGTGCTACTCCCCCACCTTTTCTGCCCTGCCTGTCCTTCCTGAACAGTTTATAACCATCCATGACAGTACTCCAGTCATGTGAGTTATCCCACCAAGTCTCTGTTATTCCGATCACGTCATAGTTCCTTGACATCACCAGGACCTCCAGTTCTCCCTGCTTGTTTCCAAGGCTTTGTGCATTTGTATATAAGCACTTGAGATAACCTGTTGATCGCCCCTCATTCCCAGTATGAGGCAGGAGCCCTCCCCTCACAGACATTCCTGCCTGTGCTTCCTCCCGGTATCCTGCTTTACCACTTACCTCAGGGCTTTGGTCTCCTTCCCCCGGTGAACCTAGTTTAAAGCCCTCCTCACTAGGTTAGCCAGCCTGCTGGCAAAGATGCTCTTCCCTCTCTTCGTAAGATGGAGATATGAGTGCGTGATATGATATGAGTTTGATATGAGTGGGTGAACTAGGAAAAAACCCTATGCCAGTAAGGTCATAAGATTGCTGTAAAAGATGTGTCAAAGGTGATGTTCCGGCAAACTAGATTGCAATAAACCACAATGGACTGTCCAAGATCATGAGACACTTGACGTTATGAAATGTCCTGTCCTGACCGCAGGGTACATGTTGTATGTAGATGCTAATGAGAATATAAGGAACTAAGAAATACCTATGAAAAATGTGGTATCCCAGTATTCATTGGATGTGGAAGTACAAATAAGGAACAGAGGGTTGAAACCCTCCTGCATATGCATGAGGTGTTAGGTGTGGTGAGCACAACAATATAAAGGAGTTTCCCTGTGTAAAACTGGGAAGACCCCAAGGAAAGACCCACAGGAAACCCAGGAGGAACCATTCCTCTATTGGCGATCAGCTGTTGAGAGATTCAACAGATCTTATAATATCTTTGAGGACATGAGTATGACTACAGTCTTAGTCATTGTGTGGATTTTTGTAGGATATATATGTGTGTGTGTGTGTGTTGTGCCAGGGTCGGGCCCGATGACTATAGGAGAGTAATAGAAGGCAGATATATTAGTCACAGGCTAAGTAGGTCCCTTTTCCCTGGGTAAGGTAACAGGGGCAGCTCCAGAACAATCAGGAACCTTCTGGAGACAATTAAGACAGGCTGATTAGAACACCTGCAGCCAATCAAGAAGCTGCTAGAATCAATTAAGGCAGGCTAATTAGGGCACCTGGGTTTTAAAAAGGAGCTCACTTCAGTTTGTGGTGTGCATGTGAAGAGCTGGGAGCAAGAGGCACTAGGAGCTGAGAGTGAGAACGCCGACTGGTGGAGGACTGAGGAGTACAAGTATTATCAGACACCAGGAGGAAGGTCCTATGGTGAGGATAAAGAAGGTGTTGGGAGGAGGCCATGGGGAAGTAGCCCAGGGAGTTGGAGCTGTTGCACAGCTGTTCCAGGAGGCACTCTAGACAGCTGCATTCCACGGGGCCCTGGGCTGGAACCCGGAGTAGAGGGAGGGCCCGGGTTCCCCCCAAATCCTCCCAACTCCTGGTCAGACACAGGAGGAGTCGACCTGGACTGTGGGTTCAGAAAAATGGCCAAGCTGAGGGCTGCCGTGAATCGCCAAGGCGAGCAAATCTGCCAATAAGCGCAAGACCCACTAAGGTAGAGCAGGAACTTTGTCACAGTGTGTATATGTACATGTGTGTGCATAATTGTAACTTTACTTATTGCTTTAATAAAACTTGCAGTACAGCTAAAACTTTGTACTTGTGATTGTGTCTGTGGTCACTATCCTTGGTCTTAATGTGTTCCTGGAGTCTACAAATCTGATAAAAGCACCCGAGGTAATTTTCACTCTGTGGAGCTTGAAGCTGTAGCAACAAGAGCTGAACCCATGATAGTTTAATACTAACTTACTAAATTCAAGTTAAATACAAAAGCCTACACATTTGCACTACAAATGAATTCCTCTACAGTTTTGCTCCTGTATTCAGTTGTCTGTTCAAAACTGGAGACTAATTCTAGGAATCAAACTCTTATTGCCTTCTTTTTCTTTCTTTTCCATGTTACTTCTTAGGAAAAGAAGCTCCAGAGTGGGAGCTCAGGGGGAGGAAATCTCTACGAGGATTCCCTCACGGATAGTCCCCTTCACACTGTTGGGATGGGGGAACGGTGAAAGCCCAACCATGGAAAACATCCAGTCCCAAACATAGTGGATCTCAGGGAGCTACAGGAGAGCGCATGCCTCGGTACCAGCTTTGGCTCCCAGCAACCATCTCCTCCTGAATCCACCTGAACTGGAGCCATGCTAACAGCAACTGCCTGTGGCTATGGCTGACTCTTGGATTCCCAGGGGAGCTCTGCATGTAAAATATAGCTATATTATCTTTCCTGACTAATTTCTGCAAACTGAAAAAGGAAGAACATGCATCATTCCTAGCCCTGCGTCCAGATTGCCCACTCTTCTCCATGATTAACTCAGTCTCCATCCTCTATGTCAGTACAGACCCTGCACTGCATAGATAGGCCTTCATGGGGTCAAGTGGGAAGAGAGGGGTGAGGATGCCATGAGTGTGTCTGAATCTCCCTCTGGGCAAATATGGGGAGATCCATGAACAGAATGACCTGCCCTATTGTGCATATCTAGGCAGATATGTGTACTTCATACTAGCAGTACCATTACCCTTCACTTGTTTTATGTATTGGATGCCATATAAGAGGCTGCAAGAAAATTTTTAACTCCTGAAACACTTAATTGAATCATTCTGCCCATCATGTAACAGTCCATTAGGATCTACTTATTTTAAAAGTTTGTGAACATTGAAAAAACATTTGTGTTAGCGTCCTCATGATAGCTACCCATTGCAGCCTATCTTTTAGTAACTCCCTTGGAGACTACCAGAGATGACTACATTAAATAATCTTGAAATCTGTGGTTATTCTTGACCAATAAAACACTTTATCATGGCTCCTGTGTGTTCACAACCAACCTCAGTAATGATCCATTTCCAGTTACAAGTCAAGACAGCACCAGCCCTTAATCTTCTAATAAATAAATGGTTTAACAATTGGGAGCTAATTGTCACAGTGGGACAGCCTGGTAGGCTTGTAATCAGGGCCTTTATTGTCACAATTCATTTTCATATTGTAGCAAAATAATAACCTCAGGAGCCCTTTTGAATTAAAAAAATCTCATAGATGTCTGTGCACTTTAAATCAGATTCAATAATTTTACACCAGTTTAATCTCCTTAAAATCAACGGCCAACAATGTCTAGGAATGACATAGCAGCAATAAAATCCCATTTCCAAAAAATGGATGGGATTCATTCAGTGGCAAATTACTTGCAATATTTTATAGATTTACTCAGCTACACCTTTACTACAAATCTTAGAAAATCAGCACTTATTTAAACCAAGGGTACATTTATTGACAAGCAGATATTATGAATTACAGCCAGGATCTAAATGGTAAAATAAATTTGCAATGAGACCTCTCTTCTAAAAGTATTCTAATAAATCCAAACTTAACTTTTAATGGATCAAAAAGCAGCATGCAACATCACTGAGATTCTTCCAAAGTAAACAATATTGAAACTGCTCCACCCTGTACAGGTTTGTTTTTTCTTTTAATTTTTTTTTTATCCTAAGATACTGAGGTTTGGACAAAGGACATTAAAAATATAAATAATAATAAACTCAGTTAAAAAAATATAGTCTTCAAAAGAAGAGCAGTTTAAACAGGTAGGTGGACCAAATAAACCTAGGTCATGTAACAAGTGTAGAAAATAAAAGCTGTAAAACCACTGGGAAAATCAATTGTAGTTCCCATTTGTCCAAATAAATACACCGAACAATTTGGCATAACTGCCAGCCCCTGCTCCAGAAAGGCCTGGGACTTCCATCGGAGGTGTGTTACAGGCCAAACTGATATGCATTACCAGAGACATGTGGTCAGCTTGTAAAACACATCTGCTCTAGCTGGGGACTAAAATTGTTTAGTCCCTCACTTCCATAGGCACCAGCTTCATCCAGAAATTATTTTAAAAGGGATGGAAATAGGGAAATACAAATGGGTAGATTTTCAGCTGGTCTCCTGTCTGACGGCACCATTTTTGAGGGAGCTATTATGCACCCGGTGAGCAGGGCAGGCCTCCCCGCCTAGCAGCGATGCTCTGCAGCAGCAGCACTGCCTAATGGTAAGGGTCTGTGGTGGCAGCCCTGCCAAGCGGTTACAGTCTGCCCTACTTAGTCGCTATGGGAAAGGGGACCCAGGCTCTCCCACTCCCCCAGGTTCTGGCCCAGGGGACCTCTTAAGCACTGAAAGGCAGGAAAAAGAAAGGAGTACTTGTGGCACCTTAGAGACTAACAAATTTATTAGTCTCTAAGGTGCCACAAGTACTCCTTTTTTTTTTTTTTAGGATACAGACGTACACGGCTGCTACTCTGAAACCTGAAAGGCAGGAGTTTGCTATTAGCCGTCTTTTTAACGCTCTCCCCTGGGCCTCTTCCTATTGTTCTGTCCCCCACACTTTGGGGTGTGTTGTGGCTGGTGGTTGTCCTTGGACACCTAGTCCCCAGGTTTCAGCAGGGTAGGGAGTCTCAGCTCTGGACAGCAGATCTCCCCCGGGAATGGCTTCCTGGCATAGTACCTATGCACCAGCGAGTGCAGGTCTGCTTCTCACCGCCTGCCTTGTTGCTGTGCTGAAGAGACTCCTTTTTAAATGCCTTCTTCAACTGGAACATACCCAGCAGGCAGAGCACAAAATGTGGAGGCAATTCTTTGCACCTTGAGAAATGCAGGCCACCTTTGAAAACGTTGGATAAATTATTTTATTTGGACTAGAACAAGACGAGTTTGAACAATCCTCCCTATCGCATCTAGCCCTATTAAAAGTCCTCATTAAATTCTAAACAAATGTCTCATTTAAAGTGAAAGAAACCTTGTCATCTACCTTTTTAGAACCCACGTCTAGTTGCTTTTCTTACGGCCCTAAATATATCCCAATAAGTTGTACATAAGAACTAATTGGAGTTTCCTCATTATTCTTCCTGCTTGTAACATCAAAAGGGCTAGATCCCAAGGTCCTTCCTCAGTATTACTTCAGTAAACTTTGGTGGTTCTTACTCAGGTAAACTTCTAAAAACAGAGTACAAGTCTTAAGTTTGCCAACATCTGGCAAATCTAATATAATAATATTTCATTAAAATGAATCATAAAATCCTTTAAAAATCTATTGTCTGTAGTTATAGCTTAATTCTGTTCAGTCAGTATTCAGTCTTTTGTGGACCCTTAGCCATAGTCCACGGACCCACCAGGGGTCTGCGGACCACAGGTTGAGAACCACTGCTCTAAACCCCTCCACAAAACACAATGCAACTTCTGAGAATCCCTGAACTTTCAAGATAATGAAGACAGACAATCCTCATGGCAAATTCCTTCACACATCTGATCTCTTGAATTTTAGTTTAGTTCAGGATTTTAGTTTAGAACTCTGTGCAATAAAAGCATGCTTGCACTTTCTGCATCTTGACTGTACCGGCTGGTGTTATACCTAACGGTTCTCAAGAAAATAACAGTGGTTAAAAAAAACCTGAAATGATAACCATAGAAAAAAATGCACTACATAAGAAGGGACAGTCAGCAGAAGAATAACAATAAGCTTTAGAATCAGTGAACAGAATCAAAGTAATATTTGAACACCATTAACGCAGAATGAAACTGAAAAAGCTCAAGTTTTTTATAAACAGAGCAATGCAGGCATAGAACTGAATTTAAAGAGAGATCATTTTATTTTATAATATAAGATCTTAGTTCTGATTTGCACTTAAGTTTTGTTAAACACTGCATTTTTACTTTTGTGCCCTGGATTTGTGGAGTAAATATTGACATTAAGTAGTCATGTTCTAGAGAAAAAATATATGGTATGCTCCTTTGGTGAAACAGTTTTTAAATTCTAATAGAATTTCAAGGTTATTATCTATTTCAGATCAACACTGAGGGTCAGAGTTCACAGCAGCCAGAATTTACAAACCTCCAATGGGTTTTGATTGACAGCAATCAGCATCTCTTCAGCATCACTGAGGGAACAAAGTACAGGTCAAGACAGCAGGCGATTTCATCTGTCATTTTTAATTATCTAAATGATATTCACAGACAAAACCTTTCCCATCCATCAGGGCATCACATTACCATAGACAATGTTTGTTTAAAGAAGGGGCCATAAAATCAAACAATTATGAATGCAGACAAGCCTTGCTATTGACTGCATAAATAATCAAGTGAGATTTCCAAACTCTCTGCAAATGAATTGGTAGATTGCCGGCAGGAAGCGGCAAGTAATAATACAGACAACAGTCTAATGTTCTTATTGACTTTTACTAAAGCTTGGCTACAGTAGCAAAGATCCAAAAATGACGTCAGCTAAGGTTTCCATAGGAGCCGTATTGATAGCGGTACACAGCTAAAATACAAGTAGTTAACTCCTGACCTTATAGTAGGACCAGCGATCCCCTGAGAGGGCTGAAACGTTAGCAGTACAATACATCATGAAGTGAACCAACAGCCGCAGGGCCCTGACAACATCACTGCACAGGCAAGGGTCCCTCCTTTAGCCATTTATAACAGAATAATCTGTAATAATTCAACTGGAGTCCTGAAAATTAACTCGATTTGAGTCTGGTCTATGAGTAAATAAACCCGTTTAGTAAACGGAGATTGAAAAGTATACATCTGATGCAGTTGTGAAAGAAATACTGTGAAAGAAATACGGTAACAGGAGTTATACAGTTTACAGGCCAGATTCCCGGCCAGCATAAATCACCATAGCTCTATTTACACCAGTTGGGAATTTGCCCATATTGTGAAAGGCCCCTAACCTTTGTTATAGACACCAAATGACCTAAATGTTAATGGAAGTATTGCGTCCATTAGTCCAGCAAAGACAGGAAATGATCTTTTCTGCTTAAGCCCTGTACTCTGGAACTAACAAAGTGTTTCTTCTCGTCTCCCTTAGACAGATAGACCATTCTCATTAGCCAGCAGTTTTATACCACTCCCTCCCACAGCAGCCCATGCACCATAAACCAGTCTTTCCTCTGACTTGTTTCACATCAGACCTAGATCTCTGCTGTCAGGATGTGCCTGAATTCTCAAACTGCTTCTCAGATCTTGTCAATGTACAATAATGACAACATACCCGGGACTGGTGAGGAAGACAATATAGAGCATGAAGCACTGGCATGATGCACTCTCATAAGTCTGTTTTGCTTAGCAAGGGGCAGAACTCTATATTGCACCATCTGTAACTTCCTAGGTCATAAAGGCTTGGGTCACTCTGGTTAGGTCCCTGTTTGACAGAAAAGGATGCAGCCTCGTGGCAAGTTCTGGGTTGAAGAAAGGGGTTTTGGTCACTACTGCTATTTGTTTGTTCAGGAGCAAAGCCGAGTTCAGCAAAACTGTAACATTTTGCAACTCCATCAGCCAGGAGAAAGATTTCCTCAGCTGAGAGATGTGTTACTCTGCCAGTTCCTTGAAGCATTTCCTTCTCTAAACCATGATCACTATTGTGTCTGAATGGAGCCTGAGCTAGCTGATTTTCACTGGTGTCCTTATTTCATCCAGACAACACTGTCTACATTCCATGAAGACACTAGCATTATAAAATGCCCCCTGATCATCTTTCGGAGGAAGGTGACGGGACTGAAACCAGTGGCACTCCCAAGGGCAGGGTCCTCAGGGAGCACGGGAAACTAGAAGAAGCTCATGATCTGTGGTACTGAAAGACATCAATATAATAGAATCAGCATGGGCAACTGACCTTTGTTCATAGCCAGGATGAGGTCATTAATCAATGCCACATAAGCCAGCTCCAGTCTTTAAGACTGAATGGACAGCATCTAACAGACTGGAAGAAGTCAGATGCTAATGGAGCTAGCTTCCAGAAAGGGACATTTCTGGAGAGAGCGGTATGATTGCTCAGAGCTCCAGTATGAAACTGGAGAAAAGCCTGTTGACAGTCTTTGGGTTAAGTTTAGTAGCGAGAGCAACAAGGGTGATGTCATGGTGGACGTGTGCTATAGACCACTGGACCAGGAGACGAGGCTTTCTTTGGACAATTAGCTGAAGTTTCCAGAACACAGATTTTGGTTCTAATGGGGAACTTCAATCACCCTGACATCTGTTGGGAGAGCAATACAGCAGTGCACAGACAATCCAGGAAGTTTTTGGAGAGTGTTGGGGACAACTTCCTGGTGAAACTACTGGAGGAACCAACCAGAGGCTGTTCTCCTCTTGACCTGCTACTACAAACAGGGAAGAATTGTTAGGGGAAGTATAAGTAGTTGGGAACCTGGGAAGCAGTGACCATGAGATGGTCAAGTTCAGGATCCTCACAAAAGGAAGAAAGGAGAGTAGCAAAATATGGACCCTGGACTTCAGAAAAGCAGACTTTGACTCCCTTAGGGAACTGATGGGCAGGATTCCCTGGGAGGCTAATATGAGGGGGAAAGGAGTTCAGGAAAGCTGGCTGTATTTTAAAGAAGCCTTATTGAGGGCACAGGAACAAACCATCCTGATGTGCAGAAAGAATAGCAAATATGGCTGGCGACCAGCTTGGCTTAACACTGAAATCTTCAGTGAGCCTAAACACAAAAAGGAAGCTTACAAGAAGTGGAAACTTGATCAGATGACTAGGGAGGAGTATAAAAATATTGCTCGAGCATGCAGGGGTGTAATCAGGAAGGCCAAAACACAACTGGAGTTGCAGCTAGCAAGGGATGTGAAGGGTAACAAGAGGAGTTTCTACAGGTATGTTAGCAACAAGAAAAAGGTCAGGGAAAGTGTGGGGAGGCAACCTAATGACAGATGATGTGGAAAAAGCTGAAGTACTCAATGCTTTCTTTGCCTCGGTCTTCACAGACAAGGTCAGCTCCCAAACTGCTGTCCTGGGCAACACAGTATGGGGAGGAGGTGAGCAGCCCTCATTGGTGAAAGAACAGGTTAAAGACTATTTAGAAAAGCTGGACATGGACAAGTCTATGGATCCAGATCTAATGCATCTGAGGGTGCTGAGGGAGTTGGCTGATGTGATTGCAGAGCCATTGGCCATTATCTCTGAAAACTCGTGGCGATCAGGGGAGGTCCCAGACAATTGGAAAAAGGGAAATATAGTGCCCATCTTTTAAAAATGGAAGAAGGAGAACCCAGGAAACTACAGACCAGTCAGCCTCACCTCAGACCGTGGAAAAATCATGGAGCAAGTCCTCAAGGAAACCATTTTGAAGCACGTGGAGGAGAGGAAGATGATCAGGAACAGTCAACATGGATTCACCAAGGGCAAGTCATATCTGACCAACCTGATCGCTTTCTATGATGAGATAACTGGCTCTGTGGATATGGGGAAAGGAGTGGACATGATATATCTTGACTTTAGCAAATTTTTTGATATGGTCTCTCACAGTATTCTTGCTAGCAAGTTAAAGAAGTATGGATTGGATGAATGGACTATAAGGTGGATAGAAAGCTGGCTAGGTCATCGGGCTCAATGGGTAGTGATCAACGGCTCAATGTCTAGTTGGCAGCCAGTATCAAGCGGAGTGCCCCAGGGGTCGGTCCTGGGGCCGGTTTTGTTCAACAACTTTATTAATGATCTGGACGATGGGATAGATTGCACCCTCAGCAAGTTTGCAGATGACACTAAGCAGGGGGTAGAGATAGATATGATGGAGGGTAGAGATAGGGTTCAGAGTGACCTAGACAAATTGGAGGATTGAGCCAAAAGAAATCGGATGACATTCAACAGAGACAAGTGCAGAGTCCTGCACTTAGGACGGAAGAATCCCATGAACCGCTACAGGCTGGGGACCGACTGGCTAAGCAGCAGTTATGCAGAACAGGATTTTGGGATTATAGTGGATGAGAAGCTGGATATGAGTCAGCAGTGTGCCGTTGTTGCCAAGAAAGCTAATGGCATATTGGGCTGCATTAGTAGGAGCATTGCCAGCAGATCAAGGGCAGTGATTATTCCCCTCTATTCAGCACTGGTGAGGCCACATACGGAGTATTGTGTCCAATTTTGGGCACCCACTACAGAAAGGATGTGGACAAATTGGAGAGAGTCCAGCGGAGGGCAACAAAAATGATCAGGGCTGGGGCACATGACTTACGAGGAGAGGCTGAGGGAACTGGGCTTGTTTAGTCCGCAGAAGAGAAGAGTGAGGGGGGTTTGATAGCAGCCTTCAACTACCTGAAGGGGAATTCCAAAGAGGATGGAGCTCGGCTTTTCTCAGTGGTGGCAGATGACAGAACAAGGAGCAATGGTCTCAAGTTGCAGTGGGAGAGGTCTAGGTTGGATATTAGGAAACACTGTTTCAATAGGAGGGTGGTAAAGCACTAGAATGAGTTACCTGGGGAGGTGGTGGAATCTCCATCCTTAGAGGTTTTTAAGGCCCGGCTTGACAAAGACCTAGCTGGGATGATTTAGTTGGTGTTGGTCCTGCTTTGAGCAGGGGGTTGGATTAGATGACCTCCTGAAGTCTCTTCCATCCCTAATCTTCTGTGATTTGAGATGGGAAGACTTGGAGCAACAGTTTCTTGAAAAATAGCCAGATCACCAACAGCTTAGGAGTTGTCAGTAACCTGCTCTCTTCCAGGGGAGCCACCATAGTCTGTCAGCAGTGAAAAGGAGTCCCCCACTATCTTTTATCAGTCACGAGGGGAAGGAGTCCAGACTTCAAAATTAAGGACAACTGGAGCTTTGGCATAGAGGCTGGGAAGGGAGACATAACTGTCTCCTTTCACAGCAATTGTTGAAAGTAATGCTGTTGAAAACAAAGTTGGTAATATAGGCCAGGCATCATTTGCAGCTGCTTTAATTGCTTCTGGACAAATAGAACTCTAAGGGAGCAGAATGGAAGTCCAAAATCCTTCTAATGAGCAATATCAGATCATGCATTATTGTTGGTAGATAATATGCCCAATTCTACTGTAACTAATGCTTGCGGTGTGGTTCTCTTTCCCACTCTAGTGGCTGAACCAAACAAAGGTTACAAGTCTGCTACTGACTTTGAGCTACTAGACCTGGGTCTTTAAGCGCAGGCAATACAGGCTCAGACTTTTAGCTCCAAATATGCCATGTTGGATGCCTGCTGCCAACAATCTATTGAAGGCCATTGTATTACACTATATTCACAACATATAGAAGCTTGAGAAGTTGTAGTGTACCTATGCAATTGAACACCCGACATGCAGGACCTTGTTGAGACTTGACAAGGAGGCACCACATCAATATATTAGCAGTCAAAGCCTCCCTCAGTTTTAAAGAAGTTAAACGTCTCAGACCAGCTTCGGACAAGACAATTTGCCCATAGTTGTGTGTATATGATGGCGAGACATGTGATGCAGAAAGGAAGGTCCTGACCCACATGGAGTCGAGGACCACCCCTATGAATTCTAGCTGTTGCATTGGTATGAAGGTCAATTTATTTTCGTTTACTAACAGACCCAGGTCGTGACAGGCAGAATGCACCAGATCAAGACTTTTCTGCATTTGATCCAGCGATCTGTCCCTGATGAGCCAATTGTCAAGATAAGGATAGACCAGGACCCCTCAGCATTTCAGGTAAGCAGCTACCAGGGCCATGCATTTTGTGAATAACTGTGGGGCCGATGAGAGACCAAAGTGCAGCGCCATGAATTGGAAATGATGCTGGCCCACCATAAAATGGAGGAACCATCTGTGTCCTTGGAAGATGGAAATATGAAAATAAGTGTCTTTCAAGACAAGTGTGGTGTACCAGTCTCCCGAATGCAGCAAGGGAATGATGGAGGCCAGGGAGAAATTCAACTTTTTGAGATATTTGTTGAGTTGCTGCAGGTCCAGAATAGGTCTTAGGCCTCCTTTTGCTTTTGAGATTAGAAAATAGATGGAATAGAACCCTTTCCCCCTCATTTCCTGAGGGACCTCCTCCACCGCCTCCAACTGCATGAGGTTGTCGACCTCCTGAATGACCAGGTCGAATGGTAGGGATGAAGATGGTTGAGGAAAGAACGAGGCGGATCTGGGGAGGTGACTGGGGCATTGCTCTCGAGCTCACCCTCAAAATGAGCACTTCTGTCCCCCGTGATGTTTCCCTGGCCCAGGTTTCACGGGTGAGTGGGAGGAGGAAGGGCTGCAACTACTAAAATTCATGTCCCTATCCCTTCTCCTTGCAGGCCCAAGTCGAGGTTTCCAAGGTCTTGGTGGCGGGGGCAGCCGGATCTGCTTCCTCGCCAACTGAGGCGTATGCAGACCGAGCAAGCAGAGGGTGGCCCACATGTCCTTCAACTCATGCAGCCTCACATCCATCTGCTCTGCAAAAAGTCCAACCCCTTCAAACGGAAGTCCTGGATTGAAGACTGCATCTCCCGGGACAGGCCTGTGGTCTGAAGCCAGGAACTGCACCTCCTGACCACTGCTGAAGCGACCACCCTGGCCACTGAATTGACTGCATCCCATGCCATTTGGAGGGAGCACCTTGCCTCTGTAGTACTCTCCTCAACAAGGGTCTCGAATTCTTGGGCCGAGTTCTGGGGCAGGGAATCCTTGAACTTACGGAGGGAGTCCCATAAGTTAAAGTTACATCTCCCCAAAAGAGCCTGGTGGTTTGCGACCTGAACTGAACATTGGCCGTAGAATAAATTTTCCTTCCAAAAATGTCCAGCCTCTTGGCCTCTTTATTTTTGGGGATAGAACTGGATTGCCCTTGTCTGTCTTTTTTGTTGGCCACAGAAACGACCAAAGACCCCGGGGACAGATGGGAGTACAAGTATTAGAACCCTGTGGCCTGGACGAAATACTTCTTTTCCGCTCTCTTGGTGGTGGGCCGGATTGAAAATGGGATTTGCCAGAGGGCTTTGGCAATCTTTAGGACCCCATCACGGACCAGAAGCGCGACATGTCCGGGGGTTGATGCAGAGAGCCTATTAAACAAGGTGTCCGATTGCTCTGCCATTTCCTCCACCTCCAGGCCTAAGTTCATGGCCACCCTTCAGAGCAGGGCCTGGTGCTCCTTAAAATCATCCGGTGGGTTAGCATGAGATGGCCACGCAACAGCCTCATCTGGAGAGGATGAGGACGATTGGATCACCAGGGGAGGGCCGGGGGTGTCATCCCCCATGGGGGAAGGAGGTTTTGAGGTGGAGACTCGCTTCTGATTGTGCTTTGTGCACTGAGCCCCATGCCGCTGGTGCTGTCTGATGCTTTTCTGAAGTGGTGACTGACGATTGGTGCAAAGGGGGCATCGGCATTACCTGCATGCCCCAGGCACTCCAATAGGGCCATTGCCCCTGCTGCCATGACAGCATCGTGGAGGTGGATGCAGTGTCAGGAACCCAGTTGTGCCAGTGCTGCCTCGGAGAGGGGCTGAACTCCCTTTCCATGCTGGAGGAATCCCCCTCTGTTGACCATGGGGGGGAGGGGCATTGATGCCTGAGTCTGGAGGCTAACCGTCGCCATGGGTGAATGGTGCCTTGAATCGGCGGATCAGTGCTGGGAGTAGCGGGATCGGCACCATGTTAGAGAACCTTCCCACGGTCTACGTGATGGTGATCTATGTCCTGGAGATGCTCGGCAGGAGGATGACCGGTGCAGGCCATACAGTGACTGGTGTCTCCCTCTGTCAAACCTCATTGAGAGGGCGGAAGCCGGGAGTGCGGTGCCGGTGATCTGAAGCCGCGAACTTGGGACCTGGGCTGATGCTCTGCCTTCACTCTTGGGACCAATGGTGTTCACTTGCCTTCATGGCTGCCTTACCCTCATAGAGAGCCTTTACTGGTTCCATCATAACACACAGTGCCGGCTGCACTTGGAGAGTCCTTTACTCTCTGGGTGCCGGGAAGGGCTGGGAAGGTGTTGGCTACACCATGAGTCTGGGTCCCCTACCACTCCCTGGAGTGTGTGGCAGATCCCTTGGAGGGGTAGGAGGCCACCACATAGGGGATGCACCCTCATGTAGCCCTGGGGTGGGCGGGTGGCCTGAACAGGGTCCTTTACCTGATGCCCCTTGGTCTTTCTTGCTCAATGCCAGGTCATGTTTTGATTTCTTCTTTGGCACTGGGAAAGGGGAGTGGTGCCGGATACAGCCAGTTGCCAGGGGTGCACTGCTCATCGAGGCCGAAGTACTGGGAGTCAAGTCCAGCTGGGATGGCTCTGAGGCTGGGTGGAGAGCAGTCTCCATGAGGAGGGCCCTTAAATGGATGTCACGCTCCTTCTGTGTTCTGGGATGAAAGTTCTTACAGATGCAACACTTTTCTTTTATATGCAATTCCCCCAAGCACTTCAGGCAGCTGCTGTGGGGGTCACTAACCGGCACAGGCCTGTTTTAGTCAGCACAGGTCTTAAAACCCAGAGACTGGGGCATGCCCCGCCTGAGGCAAAGTCTCTGCCGGGACCCTAATTTATTAACTACTGTGCTAAACAACTGCTTCACTAGCTAACTACTGTAAACAAAAACTATTTACAACACTTAAAACATGAAGAAAAGGAGAAAACTGCTGATCACTTGCTAGGGAAGGGAAAGGAGGTCCAACCAACCACCACAGGCAGTAAGAAGGAAATGAGAGGGTGTAGGGCCAGTGGGGCCTAATATACCACCAATGAGCGCAGCACTCTTGAGGGTGCCACAGCTGACCCTATGGATACTGCTAAGGCAAAAATCTCTGACTACTGTGCACATGGGCACACAAACACCTAGAATGGAATCGACATGGGCAAGCACTCGAAGAAGAAAAGGAGTTATAGGCATCTATGGAAGGATCGTGTGTACTTAATAATTAAATCAGAAAGGCTAAGACACAAAATGAGTAATACCTAACAAAGGACATAACAGGCAATGCAAAGAGGTTCTTTAAATACAATGGGAGCAAGAGAAAGATGAAGGAAAGTGTAAGTTCTCTAGTGGGGAAGGAGAGCTAATAACTCATGACGTCAAAAATGCTGAGGTGTTTAATGCCTATTTTGCTTCAGTCTTCACTAAAAAGGTTAATGTGTGTGGTCAATACAATTAATATTAACAACTAGGGTGAAGAAACACAAGGCAGGGAAAGAACAGATTAAATAATATTTAGGTAAATCCGATGTATTCAAGTTGGCAGGCCAGATGAAATTCATCCTAGGGTATTTAAGGAACTAATTGAAGTAATCTCAGAACCTTTAGCAATTAACTTCAAGAATTCATGGAGGACAGGTAAGGTCTCAGAGGACTGGAGAAGCACAAACATAATACTTATCTTTAAAAAGGGAACAAAGAGGACCCAGTAAATTAGACTAGTCAGGCTAACTGATATCTGGAAAGATACTGGAACAAATTATTAAGCAATTGATCTGTAAGCACCTAGAGTATAACAGGGTTAAAGAAATACTTAGCATGGATTTCTGAAGAACAAATCATGCCAACCCAACCTAATTTTGTTCTTTGACAGGGTTACTGGCCTAGTAGATGGGGGGGGGAAGATGTAGACATAATATATCTTGATTTTAATAAGGCTTTTGACACAGTCCCACATGACATTTTCATAAGCAAGCAAAGGAAATGTGGTCTAGATAAAAGATAACATCTGGTTGAAAGACCATACTCAGAGAGTGGTTATCAATTGTTCACTGTCAAACTGGGAGAACATATCTAGTGGGGTTCCACAGGGGTGAGTCTTAGAACTGGTACTATTTGACATTTTCATTATAACTTGGATAATGGAGTAGAAAGTATGCTTATAAAATCTGTTGATTACATAAAGCTGTGAGGAGTTGGGAGCATTCTGGAGGACAGGAGTAGAATTCATAACAACCTTGACAAATTGGAGAATTAGTCTGAAATCAACAAGATGAAATTCAATAAAGACAAGGGCAAAGTATTTAACTAAGGAAGGAAAACTCAAAATGCACAAACACAAAATGGAGAATAACTGGCTAGGCAGTGGTATTGCTGAAAAGCATTGGGGATTACAGTGGATCACAAATTGAATATGAGACAACAATGTGATGCAGCTGCAGAAAAGGTTAATATAATTCCGGGTTGTATCAACAGAAGTGTCATATGTAAGATGCAGGAGGTAGTTGTCCCAGTCTGCTCGGCACTGCAGAGGCATCAGTTGGAGTACTTTCTCCAATTTTGGGTGCCACACTTTAGGAAAGATGTGGACAAACTGGAGAGAGTCCAGAGGAGAGCAACACAAATGGTAAAAGGTTTAGAAAACCTGACCTATGAGGAAAGGACAAAAAAACTGGGCTTATTTACTCTTGAGAAAAGAAGACAAAGAAGGATCTGATAACAGTCTTCAAATATGTTACGAGGTTCTAATAAAAAGGACAGTGATCAATTATTCTCCATGTCCACTGAAGGTATAACAAGAAGTAATGGGCTTAATCTGAAGCAAGTGAGATTTAGACAAGATGTTAGGAATTTTTTTCTAAATATAAGTGCAAATAAGCTCTGGAATAGGCTTCCAAAGAAGGCTGACTGCTCCGCACCTTATGTGGGGCTGGGGGTGGGGTGGAGGAGCCATTGTCCAGCTTGTTGGGGGAAGGGGCAAAGCGCTTTACGGAGAAGGTGCTAGTGAGAAGCTCAGGAGCTGCTGCAAAAGTAGAGTGGGTCAGCACGGCGTGGTTTACATTTGTTGTATGATAATATACTGAACATATGAACATAAGTCCCAGGGAGACATTTTTTAGGTTGAGCAAAATCAGATTTTTCCCCCAAAAGAAAATATACCATATATATACAGAGAGAGAGAGAGAGAGAGAGTGATCTCTTAAGTTCTATTCAATGCTATTCATTCTTTTAGTAAAACAATCATTTATACAATAGACAGTCTGAATTAAAATAATCCATCAGTGCATCATAGTTTGGTTCCAGGCAGTAATAAAAAGGCGAGAGTTCCAAGGCAATAATAAGCTAATGGTACTGTAAGAGTTCCATTGTTTCAATTGATACTTGTATAGTTATTCAGCTAGTTGTCTTTATCAAAGGTGAAGTTGTCAAAATTGACATGAAACCAAAGTTAGTAAAAAGCGTTGTGGCTGCTGAGATAAAGGTGGTCAAGAAAAGTGTTCACAAGCAAGTTATTTTTTCATTTATAAAAGAATTCTGCTATTCATAGGAAATGGACCCATATTCTGCCTCCACTTACAGTGAATAACATCATATTCTGCAGATAGTCCCACTGACTTCAATGGGAGTAGTACACCCAGACATTCTACTATTTGTGAGTAAGAGTAGCAGAATCTGGCTCATGAACTTCACCCTGAAACTGACTCAGCCATATGTTACTCTGGCAATGGATAGGAGTTATTATAAAAGCAGAGAGGGGCTCTTGGTCTGAACCTCTAGTTATTGTGGCCATCCATTGCTTTCAGTAGGACAGAAAAAAATATCTTTCTCTCTCTCCTCCAGGTACTATTACAGTAACAAAAAGACATTCCCCGTAACGGACAGATTTGTTACTGCTTTCTCCTAAGACACATTTGCAGAGCATTTCGGATTTTTGTTTTTTCTCCCTTAACTTCTGAAAAGTAAGGTAGCCCTATTGGCTTAAAGTTAAACATGTGTGTAAGTCCTTTGCTGGTCTAGGTCCTAAGTATGTTGGAATCAGAAGAAGGTCCTTGAGGACTAAACGTAAACAAGCTTAAGAATTTCTAGTGACAATTTCCCAGACATAACTAAAACCACTTTTCCCCAATGCCTCTAGTTCAGTGGTTCTCAAACTTTTGTACCTTTTATATAGCAAGCCTCTGAGTACGACGCCCCCTTATAAATTAAAAATACTTCTTTACATATTTAACACCATTATAAATGCTGGAGGCAAAGTAGGGTTTGGGGCGGAGGCTGACAGCTCACAAGCCCCCATGTAATAACCTCACAACCCCATGAGGGGTCCCGACCCCCAGTTTGAGAACCCTTGCTCTAGTCATTCCAACAGTCCAGGCTGAATTACTTGCAGATAGATTTTAAAACAGAAAAAAACCTCTTCTGAGGAAATTCCCTAGATTCACGGGACTATCTGCAGAAACCAATGGGCGAGAGATGGCTCTCTGAAGGTATCAGTGACTTAACTTTATCAGCTACTGCTTCTCTTTTGACAAAAGAATTACAAAATGTAGAGGCAAGCATTTTTAAAAGTTCAAACTCCAAGTGAAATCAGTCTGGGAGTGTTTAGCTACTATGAGATAATGGCCTACCTCGAATGGATCAGAGGTTGGATAAGACATGATTCAGTAACACAACCTGGAAGCAAAATGCAGGATCAACAATAAACATAAACCTAGTTCAAAAAGAGGATGGAGCTGCAAATTAAAACTGTCTTAAATTCAGTGTAATACATCCTGCACAAAATAAGGGAAAATATGAAAACTATTCTGAAATATATCCATTTTAATAAATGTCTCTGTTATACTGACAGAGATGTTAGTAGCAATCTTGTCTTTAAATGATGTGCTTGATTTCAAGAAGAAAATCTTTAGACCTAGTGAAAGCCTTTTTTATCCTACTACAAAATCCTTTCCAAACACTAGATCAAATTTAGTCATTTTTCTCAGAGGCACATGGAATCTCTGGGTGACTCAATATCTATTCCACTTTTGGATACTATTTCTAAAAGCACCTTATGGTAAAACTTTTGTTTCTTCTTTCGGGCCCCTATTCTGCAAAGCACAGCATTGTGCTTCATTGGGGTCTAGATCACAATTCCACACAGACTGGTTAATTGCAATTGATTTGCCAGACAGAGAAACTCCGTGATAATTCAGGAGCATAGAGTTTTCAGGCTTGACTCTTCTCTCAGTTACAGTGGTGTCAATCAGGAGTAATTGCACTGGAGTCAATGGAGTAACACTGGTATAAAATTAAAGTGAGAAGAGAATCAGGCATATACTAATTCCATGTGTGAGACATAGGGTGACCAGATGTCCCGATTTTATAGGGACAGTCCCGATATTTGGGCCTTTTTCTTATATAGGCGCCTATTACCTCCCACTCCCGTCCTGATTTTTCACACTTGCTGTCTGGTCACCCTAATGAGACGTGCAATTCGTAAGGTAGCGAACAAAATTTCTTGCTTCTCAATGAAGCATTAAAAGTAGACAATTATACTTCCACAGACTTGTCACTGGAAATTTCATAGGAGAGGTAACTGCTACTTTATGACCCTGACTAACTCTCAAACTTCTTACAAGATAAAGCTTCTAAACAGATTCAAAATTTTTCTTAATTTGAGATGCTGTGTGTTCTGAAAAGAGAATGTAGTGATAAAGGAATTTTTTTTAACACTGAAAACCTTTCTCTGGATTTTGTTAATTACTTATTCCTAAAATTGTGGTCAGGAATAAGTTGTACTCAACTCCCCTTCTCCCCCCCCCCACCTACATCGCTGAAATAATTATCTGAATTTCAGGGAGAAGATAAAACGATATTTGGTAATTGTGATCAGTTGCAATGAAGTCTATTGAACTGTTAGAAATGCATATTTAGTTCTTCCCTTTTTGTCCTATTTTTAGTGGGGCTTTTATAATCAATATGATTTTTATAGTTAAAAATGTAGGTGTTGATGGGCAGGCCGGATTCTTAGCTGTTGTAAATCAGCATAGCTTCATGGACTTCACTTGTGCTACGCCAATTTACACCAGTTGAAGATCTGACTCATATATTTTATTACATAAAATGGCGTGATACTGGCAGGAACAATGTCTGTTAATTTTTGCTTACATGGTATTAGGTTACTATGCTAAGTGCTTGCATATTTTTGGATATCACTGAATAAAAATAATGTAATTAACAATGCACTGTGATGTATTTAGGATGCAGTCAATTGAGGAGCTTGACCCAAGACCTTTTGCTGCCATAAATATTCTCTAGAGTGAAGGTTCTTCTCTACTTTCTGAAAAGCTAAAAAGAATAATACAACATCCCTTAGGATCAATTTCAAGGTTATCACAGATGCCCTCAATGGTTTTCTATTTTTGTCCACATTTCTTCAGAATAAAGTCAATCCAACACAAAAAACCCGTTGGGAGGGCTCGTTCCTGACTGTGTCACTCCTGATAGTCCAAACTTTGAGGTGTGTATATCTGTGGGCAGGAGGTAACATGGATGGAACATCTTATTCAGGCTTGAGAGGTGGGTAATGAGAAGATTCTGGTTTAATGAAGACATATGTTATCTATGTGTAACTATCTCCATGGCTCCATGAATAGTCATATCTTTCTTAAGGCCAGAAAGGCTACATGGAAATCTCTTTATTCATATAAATACCCTTAATCAGCCAGATTACTACAGTCTGAAATGTTGTTTACTAATTAATAATTTTCCCATTAATAATTCCATCCTCCACAGTGAAAGAACAAAAGGATTCACAGTTGGATCTTTTACATGACAGTGTGCCATGCAATAACTGGGCATTCAGGCTTGCCCTTGTCTTAGGTTTTTGTAGAAATGAATGAACTGCATCAATTTGTAAATCCAATAGTAGGGGATGGTGAAGAAAAATTAGATAACATCACCTTCGATTTTAATAAAACTCATCTGAAAAACAGGAATCTGCCATAATATTGACTGTTAAATTATCCAGAAACAAAACTTTTTCCTTTTTAAATTAATTTCATAAATTTCCTGTAAGCTTAAGCCCTTTAGATCTGCCACTATATGTGTATTGTTGTATATGTGGCGGTGTACTGTTTCTTTTGTTTAAATTAACGGGTGTCCTTCTGCAGGACAATGTATAATCAATTTGTAGTTAGTAAAAATCTGGGCTAAATACACTCCTTAAAGCAACACAACACAACAAAATAATAATAAAAATGAAATTTAAAAAATGTGAACACTTCTCAACCTGGTACCTATGAAATGTCTGAGGGAATTCCCCTCTGAAGTTTTCATCTTCTTTTTTCTAATGTGAGACATTTACTCCTATATATCATGTATAAAGTGCTTTCTAGGAAAAAAGATTATGTTGACAGCTGACTCTGTGACACAGCTATAACTGTATATAAAAAAATCAGAACAAAGCAGCCAATACATTTATATCAAAAGAAACAGCTATAGACGTTCATATGAAAACCTAATGGAACTTTAGTAGTATTTGGGACAAGCAGCTGGAAGAAAGAAATAGTACTTCCTCGTTCATATAGCTTTATAACTTTAAATACAGGCTCACCTTAGAGAAAATTATCTGTTTAGCATGGATCAAGACGGATGTATTACTAAGATAGAGCTTATCCCTGTTTTATCTGTATTAGAATGACAGCTAAAATGGTAAGACACAGGTAACTCACTTTCTTTTGCCCTCTCTTTTCTGAATGCTTTATATTGAAATGCTCACTTTAACAAGAAGATAAACTGTATTTTCCTCTCTAATTTGAGGTCTAGTTAGAAATGATAAATGCACTTCATAAAATCATGCCTTTAAGAGAAATATTATTGTTGATGTTATTAACAACACTTTAAATAAAAGTACATAATTGCTAAACTACAGTGAAATCCCCAAGGTGGAAACCAGTTACAGTCACATTAGTTCCAAACAACTAACATTTTTATAGTACTGACTAAATTAATTAATAATTATTGGATACTTATTTTGAAGGATTGCCATTTTTATGTACATAGTTACAGAGTAGAGGCTGTTGTCAGTAATCCTTTAAATATCATTCATACTTAAACCAGAAAAATCCATGTCTTATTAAAGTCACAGAACTGTGGGAGACATTCACAACCCTCCTGCCAGACCAGGTTAGCTCCCAACAATTACTAAAAACTAAAAATTCCTTCAAAAATAAAACCAACCAAATACAAGCAAAGATTTAGAAGAGAGCAGATAGAAAGTAGTGTGTGTTCACTGCTCCTGCTCAGAGCTTCCTTTTATACACTCACTCTTGTCTCACAATCTGAACAGGTAACTGTAGTCAAGGAACAGGATCAAATTTACCCCTGGCATTGTGGCCACTTACATCAAGACTGAATTTTGCTTTGAGGGGAGGCAAGTGGTGAGTGCCCTACTGGGGAACAGGTTGAAAACACCTACCATTGAAGAAACTTACAGACAAATAAAGACGAGAGATTTAATCTCCCTTTCCAAGTTTTATATATATATATTACACCTTCAGTCTGAAACCACTGGACTGAGTTTCATAGTCCTAGACTTTGCAATTGTATTATTGTCTTGTGAGTATACTAGCTATCTACAGGGAAATGAGTGTTCCTGTCTCAAACCCCTTTATGGAAAATTCCCCAACTGGTTTATGTGAGCAGAGATTAGCAATGCAAGCAGAAATTACCAAAGCAGTGAAAGTGTGTGTGTGTTGGGGGAGGTTGGAAGAGGGGGAAGGATGAAGGAAGGAAGAAAGTTAGAAAAGGAAAAGTCATCTCGATTACCTGA
Source organism: Lepidochelys kempii (assembly GCF_965140285.1). Classification (NCBI taxonomy): domain Eukaryota; kingdom Metazoa; phylum Chordata; order Testudines; family Cheloniidae; genus Lepidochelys; species Lepidochelys kempii. The sequence continues at coordinate 85,994,626 of NC_136385.1, read as the reverse complement.
TTTCCTTCTCTCTGGGATCATGTGTAATCTCCCCCACTGCAGCACCACAGGATTTGGCCTCTACACAAATTTGGGAACAGGATGGCAGGCAGACAGAGAATAACTGCTCTTCCTTATTAGAGAAAAGTACTTCAGAGCCTCCGCAGATCTAGTGTCATGTACTGATTTAAAAGACCATCTCTACTGCCTCACAGAAAATAAGCAAGTCAAAATTCATTGAATTTCCTGCCCTTGTGTGGTAAACTCCACATAAAATTTGATTCTGTGTCTTTTAGGTGGATTCTTTTTCTATTGGCATTCTTAAAAAGGTCACCATTTCATTACTATGCAGTTTACTAATTTTAATGCCATCACAGACTAACATAATTGTATATCACAATCTTTGCCATAAATGGGAACAATCCCATTCCCTCAGAACATCTTTTGACCTAAATCTGCCTTTCAAATAGAACAGTATTGCATCAGAAGAGTTGGCTTATCCATTTCAGAAACAGTGCTGGCTGGGAGCTGTAACTTGCTGGTAATACAGAATCTGCTCAAGGTTGGGAGCCAACTGCTGGTGCAACACTGACAGATGCAGGACCCATATGCCCAAGTCTGGATAGGATTCCTGTATCACTGGCATCTGGATGTCAGCTTTTCTTTCCTGGCTCTACTGCTGGCTTTGCTGATAAACCCGATTGTCTGTCTGCTGTGGGTCAACCTGCTGCTGCCCTGTAGTCATGTTTCTTGGATCGTGAGCAGTTTCTCTCCATTAAGGAGTACCGTATAAACAGAGTATGCCTCCCTTAAAGCTTTCATATGCCACTAAATATCTAACTCAAACATATCAGCTATTTCTGGTGAATTAGGCACAGAGGATGAAGTCTTGCAGTTGCAATGAAATGGCAAAATGTTTAAACGTCCATTCAATTTTCCTGTCTATTTCTCTGGGAGCCTCACTGATATCACCCATGTTATTCTTTAATTCTAAACAATTTTTATTGCTTGGTGCCCTGCAAAAAATTGATAGTAGCAAAACCTGGGTACAGCACAATTTCTAGAAAATTCTTTAGGAGACACTGTATTAAAATGTTCTATCTGAAAGAGCCTTCTCTTTCAAAATCTGCTAGTACAACTGCAAGGTTTACTTCGAAATTTGCAATCATCACCCTTGTTGGGCATATATTTGAGACTAAAGAAAGTGAGGCCCTCTTTAAAAGAAACCCATGCTTTACCATAGTGACTGCTTTTCCTTTTACTGCCTTGAAGAACAACATGACTGAACTGTTGCTTCGGGCTGAGAATGCAACTATTACTTAGTAGGAAGTAAAACAAAACTTCATAAAACCTAGTTACAATAAATCATAAAATGGTATCTATTAGACAATGCATGGCTGTTTTTCACTCTCATTCCAAGTCTCCAAAATCCCATGAACCAGGCTTACAGGTGTATACATTTCTTGATTCTTCAATGGCAGCTACAGTCACCTTCTACCAAGCCTCCCACCAGCAGATAACTCATACTCTGGTTAGGAACAGTCCGTTTGAGAGGTGGGCCTTTGCAGCATTAGTACTAATTTGGTACTAGCAAGCACTGGGAGGTACCAGGAGCTGTACTGTCACAGAACTGTACTGTCAAAGGGGAAGCTCGAATGGCCTACTGTGCAAGGACTAGTCCGGATGTACCATCCTTTCAGAGAACACAGCCTACTCCCCAAGTGTTCCTTGCCTACTCTGCAGGCTGATGCAGAATGGGAATGTGACTGTTTTCCCACCTCCTCCCTGTATCCCACAGGTGTGCAAACAGGAGGAGTCCTGTACTCTCCCCAGTATAGAGACTGGTAACTGCAACTCGTCCTTGTGCATGGGGCACGAAGAACAGGGTTTCTTCTGTTCTCCCACTGAACACCCTGCAGAAGCGTCTGGCGTTTAATGGGCAAATCTGTGTCCAAAAAGTGCACATCAAGAACTGGCAGATATTACAATAGTGTATTGCTTCTGTGGACAGATTGTAAAATAATAAAAAATGGTTGACTGCTAGAAAGGAGACATGGTAGAAATATAGTAAGTATTAAGATCAGAAGCACCACTTTCATTTTCAGGCCTTGGAGCTATGGGTTTAAAAACAAACCAACCCAAAACATTTGTTCAGTTTTTATTCTATATCTCAATGCAATATTGTGTCCTTGAAAAACATTGATTCCTACTTTCTAACATGTACTTTGTTAACTATCATTTACGTTTAAGATAATATCTATCCCTTTTCATCAAAGGCAATATCATACTGTATCTTTGTTTTTGCTTGACTGCATAATTTGTAAAGGATGAAAAACCCTGTCTAGATCATCACTGCCTCAGACATGTAAAGGAAGAAATTAATAATAATAAAAAAAAAAAGGAATGAAGCCAAGCTCAACAACACATTCTTTCAATGAGTTTATTTAAGATCCCAATTTTTTTGTTCTCAGAGTTAACAGATGGCATATTTTTTATTTCCAGTATTGTCTGCTGAGAGCATAATTTATGTACATAAATCAGTGAATTATAAACTGTGATAGACGTTTGATTGTAAAACTTTGATTGTTCTAAATACCAAAGTATTGTGTAAAGCCTTTGAGTTTAAATCTCAAGTAAAGGTTTTTTTGGAGACTATACAGGGAAAATGGTAGACTCTCTACAGGCCTGGTGTACATTAGGCCCCTTCCCCAACTTTTTGTTTTGTTTTGTTTTCTTTTTAATAAAACTATAATATTGGTTTTCAAACTGTGGTTCATGGAGCATTTGCTGGGAGCCTGCAGAGAGCCGGTTGCTCACATGTTGCTGACTCTTCCACAGCTGCTAAACCACATTAGAAGAGAGCTAAAAATATGTTAAATACTTAATATTATTTCATGTGAACAACTTCTGTAGTTACCAATGGTTTGCTATGTGATTGCAAAAGACATAGTGGCAAATGGGACGGGAGACAGCCATATGAAGATTTCTGTATTCAGATATGGTCGCACTACAAAAGAGTGTGAGAACACTTGAACTATAGGTACCTATGTGAACCCCATCATGGAGCATTTTCTTTTTCTTAAAACGTGTGCTAAAGAGACATAATTAATCATGTATGTGATAAAGCAAATATGGTAAGTCACATAGATTTAAGACCACAACAAACTGTAAGCAATCAGAAGGCAAATTAAAGAAAAAATACTCGATCTAGAATTTATTTAGAGGACCACACAGCAAAGGGTGAAAAATAAAGATCATTACACAAAGTACGCAATTTAGAAAAGTCTTTGCAACTCATAAAATACAGTTTGAGTTCATTCATCTACTACCAAAGGAGTATAATCTTATATCAAGTATGAGGATATGTATAAATAATGCTTTTAAACTGGGAGTCACAGGAGAAAATCCTTTCAAATGGTGAAAAGGATATATCCTTACATACAAGAAGAAAACAAATGATTAACTGGCTAAATGCTGTACCCAATTAATGGGTTTAACTCAACATTGACTTGCATCTTATGTGACCTCATTAAAGGCTTCCCCAAAGAAGATGTAATACAATGGATGGACTTAAAAAGTTTCTTCTGTTTTGAAAGTTTTATCAGCTCTAGTAGTATACCCCATTATGTACTGTTCAGGGAATGCTGCTAAAGCAGGTAGAAATGCTCAAAACACAGACTTTTTAAACTTTGTCTGTTCTTGTTATTAGTGTGAATTACCAACTTTAAACAACTTGATTCACAGCAGAAAGTAGCATCATTTATAGACGTCTGCCCATTTACTTAACAGAACGAGATGTTTGCATACATGCAAATATAAGACTTTTTAAAGACATGCAAAGGTGTTTGCACTTTCCAAGTCAGGGCCAGATTAAGGCATGGGCACAGAGACCTGTGTCCAGGTCTCCAGCTCCTGGAGTCGGTGTATGAACAGAATCTCAGTTTTCATTTAAGTTTTTTAAACCGTAAGTTTTTAGCCATCGTCTTTGCAAAGAGAAGCATGAAATCACAACCCAAATATAACAGATTCAATGAAGTATGTCCCTGAATCTGCACACACCCTGAAACAATAGTTCTGAGAGGTGTGAACTACCCAGTGAATTTCCATTGGGTATTAACTCTGAGACCCACTGCTCTCTGCTATCCCACTGTCTCTGCTATCACCCATCAGAAGACTGTGGCTATGTCTACCTTACCATTTATGCTGGCATAACTTATGTCACTCAAGAATGTGAAAAAAAACATGCACCTGAGAGACATAAGTTGTACCAATATAAGCATCAGTGTGGACAGCACTATGTTGGTGAGACATAGCTACCTCCTCTTGTTGAGGGTGGTTTAATTAAGCTGATGGGAGAGCTTTCTCCTGTCAGCATGGAATGGCTACATAAGAGATCTTACTGAGTTGAGGCTGCATCGGTACAGCTGTAAGATCTCGACAGTAAACATAGCCTAGCTGTGTGACAGGAGAAGAGTGCAGCAGACTGCTACTGCCAACAAAGGGGAAGGCCCTGCTGCTTCTCCTGCAGGGATAAGAGGACCCACATTGCTGCCCCTGGCCGCTACTCCAGGTAGGGGCAGAGTAACAGCACAGGGGCAGGATAATGGAAGTAGAGACACAAAGAGCTCTATGTTGTGTGCCCAGAAAAAACGGTTACCTACCTTTCGTAACTGTTGTTCTTCTAAATGTGTTGCTCATGTCCATTCCAATACGTGTGTGCACGCACTGCGTGCACAATCATCAGAAGGTTTTTCCCCTAGCAGTACCTGTCAGGTCAGCTGTGGAGACCCCTGGAGTGACGCCTTTATGGTGGTGTATATAGTACCCTGCCGATCCACCATCTGCTCAGTTCCTTCTTGCCGGAATACTCCAACAGAGGGGAGGTAGGCGGGATTTGGAATGGCCATGAGCAATACATCTCAAAGAACAACAGTTACGAAAGGTAGGTAACCATTTTTTCTTCTTCGAGTGATTGTTCATGTACATTCCAATAGGTGACTTCCAAGCTTCCTGGAGGAGGGGTCAGAGTTCACCTGGTTGTTGAGTGCAGGACTGCCCTGCCAAAGGCTGCATCATCCCTCGCCTGCTGGGTGATGGCGTAGTGTGACGTGAAGGTGTGGATGGAAGGCCACGTTGCTGCCTTGCATATGTCCCGGATAGGGACCTGCGCCAGGAATGCTGTGGACGAGGCTTGCACTCTCGTGGAGTGCGCCATAAGTGGAGGGGCTGGAATTTTTGCCAGGTCATACCAAGTCCTGATACAGGAAGTGATCCAGGATGAAATGTGCTGGGACGAGATCGGGAGCCCCCTCATCCTTTCTGTAATTGCAATAAAGAGCTGTGGTGACTTATGAAATGGCTTTGTGCACTCAATGTCGAATGCTAAGGCACACCTAACATTCAGGGAATGGAGCATGTGCTCCCTGCTACTGGCATGGGGTTTAGGGAAGAACACAGGTAAAAATATGTCTTGGTTCACATGAAACTGGGAGACTACCTTAGGCAGAAATACAGGGTGAAGGCGTAGCTGCACCTTGTCTTTATAAAAGACTGAATAGGGTGGTTCGGAAGTCAGTACTCTGAGGTCGGATACCCTTCTGGCCAAGGTTATGGCCACCAGAAAGGCCACGTTCCAGGAGAGATAGGACAGAGAGCAGCTTGCCATTGGCTCGAATGGGGGCCCCATGAGTGCAGACAGGACCAGGAACATTGAAGCTCAAGAGGGTTCAGCCATGGAGTTTCCATGCCATGAGGTGCAGTGACTCCAGATTGGGGTGTTGCAGACAGCTGTGGTCCTGTGTGATTAGGATCGGACATACAGGAAGCGTCACTGGTCTGTCCACCGAGAGGCTCAACAGCATGGTGAACAAGTGTTGGCAGTGACACGCTGGCGCTATGAGGACCAAGGAAGCCCTGTCCCAGCGAGTCTTGAGGAGGACTCTGCGTATGAGAGGGAAGGGCGGGACCATCCATGAAGGTGAAAGGTGTCTGCGATGGAGCCTGGGCAGTGGTTCAGGAAGGAGCAGAACCACTGGCACTTCCTGTTGCTCTGCGTCGCGAACAGGTCTATGTGGGGAGAGCCCCACCTCTGGAAAATCGAGTGTGTGATGTCCGGCCCGAGGGACCTTTCATGACTGTGAAATGAGCGGCTGAGGCAATGGCTAGTTCGTTTTGCACTCCTGGAAGGTGGGATACCTCTAGTTGTATCGAGTGGGCGATGCAAAAAATCCCACATCTCATGGGCTTCCTGGCACAGGGGAGAGGAGCGAGCACCACCCTGTTTGTTTATATAAAACACGACTGCAGTGTTATCTATCAGCACCGACACAAATGCACCCTGCAGGCGGGCCTGGAACGCTTGGCATTCCAGATGAACCGCCCTCAGCTCCCTTACATTGATATGCAGCGATAGTTCTGTGTGGGACCATAGGTCTTGGGTTCTGATATTGCCCAGACGCACTCCCCGACCGGGCACTGAGGCATCCGTGACTAGGGATAGCACAGGATGGGGTTTGGCAAAGCGTACTCCCGCACAAACAACTTGTGGTTGCAGCCACCAGTGGAGGGACTCGAGGATATGAGGGGGAGGGTAACTATTGTGTCCAGCGGGTCCCTGCCCGGCCTGTGCACCTACACCAACAACGCCTGGAGGGGCCAAAGGCATAACCTGGCGTGCTGGACCACATATGTGCAGGCTGCCATATGCCCCAATAGTTTCATGCAATTTCTGTCCGTGGTTGTCGGAAACTGGCAAAGGTTTTCGATAATGTCCATGAGTGCTTGGAAGCGCAGCTCTGGCAGGAATGCCCTGGCTTGCATGGAGTCCAAGAGAGCCTCTATGAATTCTTTTCTCTGTGTTGGAGCCAGTGTGGATTGGGCACGTTCAGTATGAGTCCCAGCCTGTGGAATGTGGCCCGGGCCAGGGACACATGCTGTGTGGCCTGTGACTGGGACTCGGCCTTGATGAGCCAGTCATCTAGATACAGGAGTACTTCCACCTTCCATTTGCAGAGGAAGGCTGCCACGACTGCCATACACTTGGTGAATGCCCAGGGGGCCGCCCAGAGCCTGAACGGGAGCACCCTAAATTGATAGTGCTGCACACTGACCACGAATGTCAGGAATTATCTGTGGGCCGGGATAATAGGTATATGGAAGTACGCATCTTTCAATTCAAGGGTGGCGTACCAGTCCCCTGGATCCAGGGAAGCAAAGATGGTGGCCAGAGAGATCATGAGAAACTTCATCTTCCTTATGAATGTGTTGAGATCTTGCAGGTCCAGGATAGGCCGGAGCCCACCTTTAGCCTTGGGAATGAGGAAATAGTGGGAGTAGAACCCTTTGCCCAAGAACTCCTGAGGAACCTCCTCTATTGCACCTAGAGCAAGGAGCGATTGCACCTCCGGCAAGAGGAGTTGCTCGTGAGAAAGGTCCCTGAAGAGGGATGGGGAAGGCGGGTGGGAGTGGGGGGAGGGAACAGAATTGGATAGAATATCCCACCCCTACCGTGCTGAGGACCCAATGATCTGACATGATCTGGCACCAAGCATGGTAGAAGCGGGAGAGTCAATTCACAAAGTGGGGGGGTAAGGATCCGAGACTGAAACTGATGCTCGGGCGCATCTTCAAAAGTTTGGCTTTGGGCCCGGGGGCTGTTTGGCTGAACCCTGGCCTTGGCCTGAGGAGGACTGTCGCAGGCACCCCCTACTATTTCTGCCCTGTCTCCTTGACGAGTCTCACCTAGGAAGCCCAGAGTAGAAGCGGGATGGGGGCTGAGGCTTAAAAGGCTTTCTTTGAGGTGCAGGGGTGTGGATCCCCAAATACTTCAAAGTCACCAGCAAGTCCTTAAGGCTGTACAGGCGAGAGACCGTATTTTGGGCGAACAGACCCACACAGTGAAAGGGGAGGTCCTGTATTGTGTTCTGGACCTCAAGTGGTACCCCCGAGACCTGGAGCCATGTACTGCACATCATTGGCGGTGGTCATGGTCCGCGCTGCCGAGGCCGTTGCATCTAACGCAGCCTGCAGGGAGGTTCTGGAGAGCACCCTACCCTCCTCAAGGAGCGCATTAAACTCCTTGCACAAGTCAGCCAGGAGTAACTCCTGGAACTTTGCCAACGAGCTATAAGAGTTGAAAGCACAGCGGCTGAGTACCACTTGCTGGTTGGCCACTCGAAGCTGGAGCCCCACAGTGGAGTAGACGTTTTGGCCGAAAAGGTCCAACTTCTTAGCATCCTGTGACTTAGGCATGGGACTGGCTGTCCTTGCTGCTCTTCGTGGTTTGCCGCATCGACCACCAGAATCCCTGGTTGGGGGTGAGTGAAAAGGTGTTTGTATCCTTTCTGCAGCATTAAATATTGTCTTTCCATTCCTTCAGCGGTGGGTGGTATAGAGGCTGGAGTCTGCCAAAGCACCTTAATGGTGTTTTGGATCATTCTTTTGCAGGGCAAGGCCACCCTAGAAGGACCCTCAGAGGCAAGGATGTCAACCATCGGGTCAGACTCCTCCATGACCTCCTCTGCCTGGAGACTGAGGTTTAGGGTCACCCACCTAAGGAGGTCCTGGTGACCCTTCGTGTCCATCACCAGTAGGGTGGTGGTGGTGGTGCCCGCCACCACATTGTCTGGTGAGGAGAGGAGGAGGCCCATGGGACAGGGTCTTCCTGCCCTTCTGGCTCTCTGGAGGTAGGGTCAGGTACCTTGGAGCCTCCTGTGACTGGAGATGGCTCTAGTGTTACTGATGGTGCTGGATCAGGCGCTGTGCTTGAGCATGACAGCCCAGAGTCCCTGCCTCGTGCCGGGTCCTCAGGAGCCCTGGGGGCGTGGAGAGTCAGCAGTGTTGCTGAGGGGGTGGTATGGGGGTGCAGATACCAGCCTGGAGCCCTGACCCTGAGGTGCCGATGATTCGACCGGTCTGCCATGCCGGAACTGGGAATGGCTGCGTTGAGAGACAAAAGACTCAGTGTCTGACTTGGACAAGTAGTCTGTGCCCGACCATGGGGTGGGGGGGACAGGGCGGAGCCGGACGGTGCTGGGGAGCAGTACCAGGGAGATGGTGAGCGGTGCCGTAGCTTGCCACGATTATGAACCAGAGGCGGAGCTGCCATCAGAGCCGCAAAGGGTGCTGGAGCCACATGCAGTGCCGGGCTAGACACGGCAGCCGGTGCCATCGCCAGGGCCGCTGACGGTGCCTGGGCTTGTGGTGCTGGGCCCCGCACCTGCGGGGCCGGGGATTGCGCCATCATGGCAATGAGGTCTCGCACTGCCTCGTGGGTGTCTGGCGTGGAGGGAAGGTCAAGCTCTTCTTCCAAATCCTCCCGAGTCGGGGAGTCCATCAGCTCCGGACTCAATGGGTCTCCCGTTGGGGCCGGAGTCAACAGTGCAGGGTCTTGAGGCCCAGACCATGCGTGTCCCTCCAGGGGATGCATCTCTCAGCTTCTTGACAGGGGGAACGACACCTGTCCGCCTTCTTTTTCTTATGTGGCACAGGGACTGTGAACGGTGCCGCCTGGTGGCACTGGCCTTGCGGGTTGGGGACCAGCGCCAGTGCTCCTTGGAGGAGTCCTTCCTCAGTGCTGGGACATCCTGCACCAAGGCCGGGGCACTGCGCACCAACGATGCCGGTGTCGCTTCCAGTGTCGCCTGCGGGCAGAGAGCCGACTCCATCAGGAGGAGATTCAAACGATAGTCCTGCTCTCTCTTAGCCCTGGGTCTGAAGCTCCTGCAAATTGGGCACTTATCTGTCTGATGGCCCACTCCTAAACACTTGAGACAGGCAGCATGCGGATCACCTGTGGGCATAGGTTTCGCACATCTCTTGCACACCTTAAACTCCTGCGACCGAGGCATGCCCCTGTGCCTGGGGGAACTAGGATGGAGGGGAAGCCCCCCGAAGTAAGTCCAACTAATCTACAAACTAATATATCACGAACTAACAACTATATACAACTAAGAAAAGGGAACCACTAGGTAGGCACTTGCGAATGCAAGAGACTGAGCTGCTCCAACGACCGTCACTGGTGGTAAGAAGGAACTGAGCAGGCAGCGGGTCGGCAGGGACCTATGTACACTGCCATAAAGGCACCACTCCAGGGGTCTCCACTGCCGACCCGATGAGTACTGCTAACGGAAAAAACCTTCCGACGATCATGCACGCGACACGCGCATACACCTATTGGAATGCACATGAGCAATCAATCGAAGAAGAATCCTGGATTACCTTAATCCAGCCCTGTATCAATAGTGTGCACATGCATTTTAGACATGTGAAGAAACAAACAAATGCACATCTTACAAACATTAAAAAGGAAAAAAAAGGAAAACAGAAGGATGCTTGTACCGGTCTAATCCACTGTGCACTGATATGCACCCAAAACAGGATATTTGAAAAAAATGATACTACACCAATTAAAGACCACCTAAACATTATTTCTAGGTTTTTCTCCACTGGGTCTGAAAGGAGCAATGCAGTCAACTTTGGATCTGTATTACTGGTAGTTTCTGCGAAGTGGAGACAAATGCCATTGTTTATAGTCACAGTATATAAATAAAAATATGTTTTCCTTTTAAAACCTTTTTTCTATTAATTTATATAAAATTGAGAGCCTTCTTACCCCCAGTGAATATGTGATTGGTGCCAGGGGAAGGAGAGGGGGAGGGGACAAACCCCCACGATTTCTAGAAATCAAGACATTTTAATTGTCCCCATCTGGACCTTTACGATCTCCATTCAAGATATGGCTCTTTTTGGAGAACCCATGCATTACTTCAGCTGAAAACAGGGCTAACCACCAAATCATAGCTGAATGAAGACTCTATTAAACACAGTTTTGTTGATGTAGCAGGAAAAAAAATTCCTCCTTCAGGAAAAATTTCTCCTCCTTTACAGGCTGCAGAAAGTCCTCCATTTCTGTTAATGACCTATTCCTTCTGTCTGATTCAATACAGCCCACTGGCTATGGAAATGACAACACTCAGCAGGTGACAACAAAACAGTCAACAAACAGTGCTGAGATATGTCATTTCCCTCAAATACTTTCTCAGGAATGAAATGACACAGTACGGTATGCTGTATCCAGCTCAGATCAAATATTTCTTTATTAAATGAAACTACATGTATTATAGTGCCATATAAAATGCACATTTAAGTGTGTTGCTTCAAGCTTCAATTGCAAAACAATTTGATACTTGATTTTTTTATATATACATATATTCCTTTTCCCCCTTGGTCTCCTCTTAATACACACCCCTTTGGGCAGCTACTGTTAAGATGCCATATCTTTGATATAGCTTTGCATTGAAAGCATTACCTTTCTGGGTCCAATCTAATGCACTTATTGTGATTGGGACAACTTGGAATATGTAAATTAGCACCTTTCAAGTCTCTGAACACAGGAAGTCCTCTTGTCATGTATTTCGGATCATGGATCTGAGGTCTCAATTTTAAACAGCAATGCCTGTGCAAGTGTGTTTAGCCATTTCAGATTCAGAACTAGCCTTTAGTTCCTAGTTCTCTTTAAGAAAATGAAATATATTTAGCCAACTTCTGTCTAATCTCCAGAATGGCTTCATAGCCTTCAGTGGAATTGCTCTGGATTTACACCAGTTTAAGTGATCAGAGAACTCAGCCCAGTGACGTTTACTCATTATTATATTTATTTATTACTACTTATATTACAGTAGTGCCTGGAAGCCCCATGTCTTTCTCCGCCAGTGGAACAGCTGTACCACTTAAAATCAGTGCTAGAGAGTCAGCTGTTTTTCTGACTGTTTTGTGGCTTGTCTGCTAGACGAGTCTTATGACCAACCCTGGACAGACTCCAATGTAGGTATTAAATACTCATCCCTGGAAAAAAATGAAATACTATGCATCCTTGAATCTAAGGCAGAATATTGTTACTGAAATTGTCCTATTCCAACGAAGACATATTGTACAACTGAAATATTGATCTTCTGTAGTTTTTTGAGATCCTACTAACTTTTTCATAACACTACAGGTATTAGTCCCATAGTCCTGCCTTTAAACTGTGCCCTGATGTGACTTTTGAGCAGTTATATCTGGACAGTTGCTGTCATATGATATTATTGTTTCAGTAGATCACATGGTCTCCCTCTTTTTCTCAACAATGAGCACCCATTTCTTCTCAGATCCAGTTGCCCATGATATAATCTAACCTATCATATTTCTATTCTTAGAATTATGGATTTGTAACTGTACAGATTCTTTCCACCCAGTTGGAAATTTCATTTTCTTCAAATTTGTTTTTACTTGTTTTTTCTCTAGTATGATACTACACCCTCTCCTCGCTAAATTTATATTAATCTAATACTGCATCCCATGCATTATTGTGATCCCATCATTCTTCAGAAGGGCCGATTATGCCTAAATTGTGTTTTGTTACCAGGTATTCTAGATTAACTGCGTTTGCCTTTAAAGGTTTTTGCAGTGGTGTAGAGAAGTTTTTAGTTTTTTCTGCCAGTCTACTTTTTTTCCCCCTATGCAACTCCTTTCTCTCACAGTCTGTTACTTTTTGGATTATATCTCTATGAGCTCAACCTGTGTCTCCTTCAGCTTCACCCCTGAAAGCTTTGGATATTATTTGGACAAAGGAACAAGTCTGATAACAGTGAATTATGTGTGACAAAGATGAGGGTCCAATTCATAATTAAAATGTATAAAGTAGAGGATGTGTCTTTTGAAATCACTCCCCCTTGGAGGCCTATGCCATCTTTAATCCTCTTCTCCAATCTACCTTGTCACCTGTGTATTCCATTTGATCACACAATGAATGCCTCTTAACTGCCAAACACCGTTAAAAACCATTTCATTGACTGGTTAAACTACAGCAACCTTCATCCTTTGAATTCCATTTTATTTTAACAACTGATACATAACTTTAATCTGCAATGTTGAATGTCAACAGTAATGACTGCCCTGCACCTTTAAGAGGGGGTGAGAGGTATTTGGCTGGCTGGCCGAATTAAGGGAACAATGCTTTATGGCTGGGGGAGACGGGGGGGGGGGGAGATGAAAACTGTTGAGGTGTTCATTAAAGGAACGAATGGGGGACAGTTAGGGACTCCATTCTTATAACCCACCTTAACCCTCCTATGAGGGGGTGTGGGTGTGGATGGTAAGGTCCCAGCAATGGATTTGCTTGAGGCCCTGGATGGAAAAAGAGGGGGATCTGGTGAAAGCCCAGCCGGATAATTATGGAATAAACATGGGGTTACCTGTACTGAACACTTTTATCTGCCAGGTAGTCTCAGACATCTAATAATAAAGTTGCAACCTGATTAATCCCATGTCAAATGTGTCCTGTCCTTCTTTCCGTATAGCCAGACAATCATTCTACTTCCTCACCCTCCTTTCTTTCAGCAAGTCCAGAACTCTGCCCCAAATGTTTAATAAGTGTGACTAAAATTTTGTACACTTCACCACATTTCCTCCCTATGCCATATGCTAACATAGATCTGTTAACAACCTGTCCACTTAATCCAGTACAGCTCTGTAAGAAACTGAACTGTCACCTTTTATACTTACATATTGCACCACTGACATCATTAGCAATTGCCATTTCTTGTCCACACATTTCCAAGCCAGAAGTAGACTCTTTTCAGTTAATATGCTTTCTAGAATGGCATAATCATCAATATATTCCAGGACTACCACCTGCTGCTTCTTCACCTTTAGTCTCATGTCACTGTTGCTATCCTAAGTGGTGTTGTACAGAGTTCACCTCATTATATAATACTTAAAGTTGTTGAAAATAGGACATGAGAAGAGGAATCTTTTCACTAAAATTTTACAGCACTCCAACACCTTACTATCTGTTTCTTCTCTCTTCCAGCTCTCAGGTCAGGTAGGGCGCAGTGCCCCAATAGGAATCTCTGAGAAGATTGGAAATGTGCCCTGCCACCCGTCGAGCTCCAAGATCACCTATGCACTTGATGCCAATTTATATGTATTTTCCTACTTAAAATGAATAACCATGAAGTATGTTTTATCCATTTTAAAACTCGCCAAACTTTTATAATATTTAAACATTTGTGGCTGAACAAAAATTAACTGCTTCTTATTGTCTTATTCAATAATGATCATTCATCCTGTTTTGCCAATTTTAACTCTTAGCAGTCTTCCTACTCATGTGACTAAATATCACCGCTTGTTTCTACTCAAGGGAAACATTTTTTGTTTCCAAACTACTTTATTAACTATGTGTAACACCTGTACCATCTTTCATTACCTGAAAAAGTAGAAGAGCCGCTCCGCTCCCTGATCTTTCCTCTGACTTTAAGAGTAAAGAGTCACAAGTTTTGCACAAACTAAATTGGTTACACACCCAATACATGCTTACAATGCATGAAAAAACTTTACCAGCATACTCTCCAGTTAACCTGTTAACTTCAAGACACCTTAGTCATGAGAACAAATAGTGTCATTATCTTTTTATAGTGTTGGTGATTATTATAAATAAATATCAATACATTAAAAAAGTTATAACATATTGTAGTGAGAAAAAAATAGTGAACTTTTTCCAACTTTTGAATCTACCATGCTTGATGGATGTCACTGTGCTCCTATTCGTGCAATAACGACACTGCAGAAATAGAAATAGAAATGGAAAACCAACACCTATTACCATATACAGAAAACTCTTTGGTGATCTGGTAGCTTCCTACAAATTCTGTACATTTTTCTTCCTTTGTGTATATGATGGCATGTGTTTCTACAACAGGACAAAAGATGTTGCATCCTTTGGAAGTAGACAGGAAAATTTTTCATAACAGTTTTCAGTTAAAATTGCAGCAGAACTGGTTAAATATGAAAAAAAAACAATTTGATAAATCATTCAATTTGTTACTATTCATGCTATTATTGATGTTAGCGAGTATTCTGAGAACTGCTGGCCATTCATGAAAGTGTAAATGAATCCCAACAGCTTCACAAAATTTAGCCCAAATGAATATTTACCCAAAAATTCATAATATAAGTTTGTAACTCATTATTTATTATTTGTTTTTTCTCCTGTTTAAAAAGTCTCAATCAACCAGTCAAGAAGTAAAAACAAGATCATAGGTAACATTTTCCAAAGGACCTTAGTTATACAGGAGGTTAAGTCCCTTTTTCAAAACTGACTTAGATACTTAGGAACCTCAATCCCATTGTCTTTCAATGAATCTCAACCTCGCAGGTGCCTAAGTCACTTCTGAAAGTGGAACTTAGCTGCTTTTGAAAATGTTATCCTATGTGACTTGGGTGAGCAACTACACAGTATGAATAATAAAAGTCAATAGTCACTGTAATTAGCTGGCAAAAAGTTCACAATCAACCCCGGTCAAAAACCATTTTGTGCAAACTATTTGGTGAATATTTATTAATAGCAACTAAACCCATATGTATCAGGAATAGTTTCTGAGTAATTTTCAAATAGCAAGGAATGTTAAATTCGCACAGGACATTATTCAAAATGAATAACTGGCCAACTCTAAAGATCAGTAACTCAGAATGTCACAAACACTACATTAATACTGTTACATACGTCTATTACTGTATTGCATTTATTACAAAGACTAATGTTTATATTCTCTTTACAAACATAAAAAACAACAAGGGGCATTTTTCAAAATTGAAAAGATTTTTCTGGATTATAAGTATGTTTTTTAAAGCAGGTACTAAAGGATTTCATTACAAGTGTACCCCTACATTTGGCAACAAACAGAATACATTTAAGAGTCAAGAAAGTACCCTTTATTAGACCACACAGATTTGTTTGTACTACATTCTCACATACTTGCTGACAAATGGGTTTTCTGGGCACTGTATTTGTGAATCAAGAACAAAACATATATGGCTCTTAGCTTCTCCATGAAAATATGTAATTTAATGTAAATTGTGTAAAATGTTATCAGCAATGCAGCAGACTTCTTGTATCCATGGGTGGATTTTGTGTTGTTTTGAGTTTTTAAATGCAGAAAAGCTGAAGTAAACTCAATGGCCCCAATCCCCTGTGAGATCCTATAGAATGGAGCGAAAGAAGAGTAAATCTCCACTAAGAATTACTTGTGGAAATTTCTCCTCTACCATTCCACGAAAGGATTGGAGTTTCCCTAGTTCAGAAACGGTCAGGGAGCATGCACAAAAACAAAGCAGATCCCCATCCAATCCACAGGAGACCAGGGACTAACACATAAAGTTTCCGCAGCATCACAAGTCCCAACTAGCTCTGGATTTGGTCCTTGACAGTGTGTCTCCTTCTAAGCCATGCTGCCAAGGAGACACAGTTGACCAGAAACATCATGAGGACGACCCTTAGAGGAAGGAAAGAGAAATGTCCAGCTCTTATGGTGAGGCACAATCTGAAGTGGATTTCTGTTTTTCTGATTTTTTCAAGGGTGGTATGAGGACAATGTAAAAATCCCCCCCAGACCACCTTCTGTAAGCCCTGAGGAAAAGAGCGAATGCTGTTGAGAAAGTAGCTGAGCCATTTTTCAGCACAGGATGGAGACATCAGTAAAATTCCACTCCACCTGCAAATAATGGGGGCATGACTGGGGTCAGTACGGCAGTTTGTAGAATCTAACACAAGCACTGCCTGTGCAATTGTGTACGGTAATTTAATGCACCATTAAAAAAACTGCAGTTGCTGACCAGTCAATCTGGCACTTCCACAGCACTGACTTCAATTTTTAAAAGTGACTGCTCTTATATACAGGAGTATACAGTCAGTAAGAATCACTGCAATTTAGATACAAAGTTGCTGTTATTATTGTTACTGGAATCTTTCTTTCCAAATCTTATATTTAACGCTTACTGCAGAGTGTTTAATACCAAATATATCTACTTTGGTAAGAGCTTGGCATAAAAAAACAATAAAACAAAACACATGTTTAAGAACTTATCTAAATTTTAACTGAAAATACTGTAAACTTTACTTTCAATTGTTTTACAGTTCAAATCCTAAGGTGCATTCTTTTTTGTTCAAGATATTTTAAAAGCAACTAATTTAAATATGCAAAATTATCTTGAGTTGTTCATACGTGAACTTAAAAGCCGTGCAACACAGGAAAATTAAGTAATTATGCCTCCAAGTTATTTACTGCAATTAAGCTCATTTATCATATGCAAATTAGTGCAAACTGGTCTCATTAGTTACTAAATTACTCAATATGAGCTGAACAATGTAGCACTCCAGTTTGTAATGAAAAATCCCTGTAGAGGCAAGCAGTATCAATTAAGCTAATTTGCATATGCAAATATATTCACTAACTTTCCCTTTTCTCTATATTTAGTTCTACATTTCCTGATCATTCTTGATTATATGAAGAATATGGGTCACTGACCCCTTTTCTTAATCCTCAATAGTTAAGAAGTGAAAGAAAGTATCAAGAGATATAAACTGAGCATATCATCTTAACTTTTAAGTCTTGCTTGAGCTAAAGTTTGCCAATAAGAGATAACAGAAATCAATGTTTTTTCATTGAACTTATAATGAAGTAAAAAATACACTACAGAGGTAAAATTTAAGATATTTTTCATTGCCGCCTAACCTCATTATAAAGCTACTCTCATGCATAAGATGAACGTGGAGTATAATGAAGTCTTGCTAATAATTAATGGGCAACTCTAATTATCTGGCTTCAATTCTATTCAAGGCATTCCCACTACTTCTTCATCCAGGTGTTTTAATTGGATAATGTCTGAAAGATTCTTTTCTGATTGTGAGGCTACTGCTATAATAATATTTGGAGTATTTCCTTTTTTTTCCATGAGCACATTGTGCGTAGTTTCCTTTGGCCATAAACCGACCGTGGGAATCATCTCTTCAGTATGATATACTGCAATTGGCTGTGGCTTGGAAATTTTTGACATGATTGACTGAGAGTACTTGCTTCTAGAATCAAGATTTAAAATGTCACAAGATGTTGCTCCATTTCTATTTTTATAACATCACTATAAACAAACTATGTACATTTTTAAAATATAGACTTTATATTGTGGTTCTCATGTGTCTGTTAATAAACTTTGAAAGAACAAAAGTATTAGAAAAAGTCTCTTTAATTTCTGAATTTACTTTTAGCCAGGACTTTAAAATATTAATTATAAAGGGCACTGAATAGATTAACTATTAATCCTTATATAACAGATTCTGAAAAATATGGGTACTCCCGCAATACAGTACTTTTTGCAGGTTGGCATGTATTTCTCCGTTCATCTCTCTCACTCAAATAACAAATATCAGGGGGGTAGCCGTGTTAGTCTGGATCTGTAAAAGCGGCAAAGAGTCCTGTGGCACCTTATAGACTAACAGACGTATTGGAGCATAAGCTTTCGTGGGTGAATGCATCCAACGAAGTGGGTATTCACCCACGAAAGCTTATGCTCCAATACGTCTGTTAGTCCATGAGGTGCCAAAGGACTTTTTGCTGCTTTCTCAAATAACAGTTACCACAATATTGCTTTGAATGTCATTTCTAGAAGTAGTGCCCCCCAAAGCAATAATTGTTAGAGCAGCATTCCACTGGAGGAGACTCTAGTTGGGTTTGTGACGTCATTACTAGTATTCCGACCTTCTGGAGTGCTTTTCCAATGACATCACAAGGTGCTTCTACCAATGACATCACAAGGTGATATTCTGAGATTCCTGCAACTACTGTATTTCAGTACTCTCCCTATAATCTCTTACTGAGTGTTGTTTTATACATTTTAGCCTGCTAAAGCGAGAGAAGATTTTTAACATATTATGACTAACTTACATCCATTATAAGTTCACTGAGCTCTTTATCCATCATCCACAATCTATTCTCTTTTAAATGTCACCCTAGAACTTTCTTCTATCAATTCTGCTAAAGATTAATGGAAGCAATTTAGAAAGACCAACACCCTCTTTGAAAAGGCCACACCTCAACAGATATTCAATATGGAATTTATGGTGACTCAGACTGAAAACCATGTACACATGCTGCAGTGATTTTTTGCTATCTGTTTGATAGCTCTTACATCCTCTATGTATTAGTTGGGGGGGGGGGGGAGAATCAAAAATAAAAAGGAAATCTGCTTTAAGCAGATAAAAAAATGATGAAAGCTTCTTAGCCATTCAGTGATTGAAAAATTTACATTCCAAATAGCTTATAAGGTTGTAGTGTGATAGACCTCAAATAACAGAATGAATTATATCCATATTATAAGGTCATGATCGACATCTGGACTAAAACTGGATACAAATCAATTTCAATGAGGTTTTATCTGGATATTACTAGAAATACATACTGTAAAAAGCATACCTTTATGTATATAGTATGTATTTATATATTCATAGCAGCATGCTGACAAATTACACAAACTCAAACATCACAAAACTGCTGCTTATTTATTCTTTTTCTGTATTGTTTTGTTATATCTGTAAGACAGCACAACAGCATTTGTGTCTATTATGCAAAACTCAGTGGTGCACATTTACCATCTTTGGTACAGTAACCATAATATAAGTATTTGCTTACAACATTAAAACCTTGAACTTAGACCTCTGCCAAGGACACACAAATAATTAAATCACTTCATTCAAAATTTTTGCACTTAAAGGAAATTCATTCCAGTGGTAAATTTTATGTTTTGCTAGAATTATCTTTGTTACCATTTTACATTTAGCTAACTGCAGAAAGGTATGAAAACCTGGAGATTACCCATAGCTCCTTTGAAAGCTACTGCTGTGGTAGTACAGAGAAATACCTCTCAATTGTTTCAGATGAAGTGAAATATTTCTCATTATAGTATCCTAACTTGCCTCTCTTGCATATCAAAAGACAATATTCCATGCTGCATACTTGGATTGAGAAGCAGAAATTTCTGCTAAATAACAGCAGTTATTTAGTGCTGCAGTTAGAAAAGACCATATGCACAGCAGGTTTCTTATTTCCATAAGGCTTTTTGTTTGTTTGTTTAGTCTACATTGACAAAACACTCCCCATTTTGTTGCTGTGGCCTTTGTTACCTGCTTCTACTCCATCTCTGATAACTAAAACCTAAAAAATGTTTTGTGGAATCACCAAGCCCTGACAAAACAAAACACATAACATACATGAATGTCTCTATCACATCATTTCTGTTCAAACTAATCTTTTTCACATAAAGCTACTGTACAGTGTCATAAAATACTTTGGGAAAAATCAAATTATTCTTATCTCATTTACTACTAAGACCTGGAAGACATGCTGTTATTTCTTCTCTATGAAGATTTTTGTAATTCAAACTATTAGAGTCATGACAATTGTGGGTGGGGGAAGTGAAATGGTGTTTGTAACCCAAAATGAGAAAAGAAAATCTAAATCTGAACAGGACACTTAACAAGAATCAAATTATTTACACAAAATAGTGTTTTATACACACACAAACACACACGGTAATTCTGTGAGCAACAGTTACTGCACAGTCCAATATAACTACATAGCGTGATTCATCTAAAGTACTACAGCACAAAGAATACTTGTCCTCCCTCTCTCATTAAATTTCTCTCACTCAGAGACTTTCTAAAAAGAAAAAAATTGAATTCATAAAAAAATTTCACAAATGTAAGTCCTGATAACAACAGCTTCAAATAATTGGCAGAAATATTACATATTGTTACTGTCTAGTTATGTTGATTATTTTGGTAAAGCCATTATTTTTACCTGTAAAATGTGACTTCCCAAATGTGATTCAAATACTTCAATGGCAAGGGCACTGGGGCTTCTCCTGCGCTGCGCACCTATAACTGAATAAAAAACAATTATGTTCCAATGTCTGCACATTCAGTCACACTGTATCCCTGATTACACCACTGGAAAGATACTATAGACATGGACTCTTGCATTTTTAAACACCACTAGTGTTAATTACAACTTTGCCTTGCACTATAGTAAGTAAAATCACCGTATAACTTTCAGTGATTTGAATTTTGTGGCTTAATATTATTCTTTTCAAAACTGCTAAAGTGCCTGGGAACTATGAAAATGAACATGCAATACTAACAGCTCTCAACCTGTGGCCCAATCAGCACACAGTTGCAGCCCATGTGACACCCTCAGGGCCATGCAGGTAGCATATATATTGTGTGGATGTGGCCCACATAACATATAGAGAGCTGGTAAATAGATTGAGAACCACCCAGCTATACAAATATGGCCCAAGTCCCGATAGAAGTTTCTTTGTTCATATTGCTGAGACTATGGACCAGGTGTGGTAAAAAATAAGAAATATTAAAGTAGAAGATGCTAAATATAACGCATGTGCACCCAAATGTGCAGACAAAAACCAAAAATTACTCCATAATTGTAAAGATAAGAAAGATGTCTTTCTGAACATGCTACCTCCTTCATTTGAAAATGAACTGAAGGACAGAAGTGCCTGAAACAGTCATCATTTGCAAACAATTTCCTCACTATGATATCTGAGGCATCAAAACTATTTCCTATTGTAAGTATAAGGAAATATTGCAATATCCCAGATACCAAGGTAACTGCTGTGTCTTCAAACAGCAATCTCCATACTATTTGTTAAAATTAATAGTTTTAAAAATAGAAAGGGAATAACTTGCAGCTATGATTTCAAAGGCAATGATGACTAAAATAAGAGAAAAATCAAGAAATCACACAGTAGAACTTTCGTTAATCTCGACTTCATATGGTGTGCCAGGAATAAGAAGACAGTAATAGATGCCTAAACACAGCTAAGCAGCGGAGGAAGTAACCTACTGTAGATATAGAGCTTTTTGTTTTACGTCTAGCTCTGCTTGAGGTAATTGGGGACAAGGGAGGTGGAAAGAGGGGAGATGGGTTAAGGAGACTCCCCTGCCCCATTGCAGAAGGCAGACATGTTCACATATTCACATCTAAGACCCTGATGGAAAGGTGCCTCTGGAGCACAAGAGACAGTGTTGCATCTCTACACACCACAGTGCCTTGAAGACATAATCTAACTCAATGTATTTAGCCAAGCAACCTCAGGGATAAAGTTTGTAATTGGTAACAACAAATATAGAGTACTAGACCAACAGAGTAGTCCAAAGCTGTTACTGAACAGGCTAATTTGTTAGCAGGCTGATTATCAATTGTCCAATGAAATCTAATTTTAGATCAACAATTTGTCGGAGTTTTCAGTGATATCAGGTGCCAAATCTGATATCTGCACACAAAGGTATACGTCAAGTAATGACAGGGATGTTGACTTATAAGTGTAATGTCACTCCTTACTGATGCTTCATGTAATTTCCTTGCAGGAAATTCTAAACTATTTACACTGGACACACAAGTGACTTCATTGTTAATAGATTCAGGCAACAGCCTATAACAGTTACAAATGGTTACTGCTCCAAATCTAATATTTCCATGTCATCTTCATCTACTCTCTGAAAGGAAACCAAGACCATACATAAAAACAGCTAAAAACAAATGCATGGGGTTTTCCCAGATTCTTTCATTACACACTGAATTGAGACAATAGATTTTTATGTCATAATCAGTTATGCACTTTTACTCCATATAATAGCTGAAGAGATATGTCACATCAATATTATACTTGTACTTGACTTAGTTTCTTACTAATCAATTTATTTTTGGTTTTCATTCCACAAACTGACCCCCACTTCTCTGACCCTGAATAGCTTTGCTCATCAATGCTTTTTTCTCTCTTTTTCCCATAGCCACATTAATGCCTGTAATTTGCAGGATTTTGATCAAGTATATGATTTAGGGACAAAATTCAAAGCATTGTAAATTCTTTAGGAATACTGCGTCTGCAAATGAACTGGTCTTCTTTCCCTACTCATGGCTCTTATTCTTTAACTCCTCCCGCAGTCCTCCACACACAGGCTCATATTTAGAGACGATCCAATCCATCTAGCTTCCCTACCCCCTGAAATGCCCTGAGTAGTTAGCATGAATAGGACGTGCAGCCATGTTTGTTTGGGAAACTTTAGTTTTAATTATAGATAGAGTAAAATATTCAGCATTGTAAAGGTTATCAGTGTTCTCACTATGATTACTATTGGTAAGTACTGCACACAATCTAGCCATTTCATTTATGGTTTACCAGAAACCAAGTGGGAAAAATCTACAGGTTTTCCTTAAGCATTGTTTCTTCTTTTTATATGATCATTGTTTAAAACAAACAAACAAACAAAACTTAACTGGTTCTCTTTCTTTCAACTAGACTGTGATTTATTTTTCACACCAAGCCTAAAGACATCACCACTCAGATATTTTTTCTGATTAATGTTCCATTTCTATACACCACTCCCTAAAATCCACTGGCATATTTTTAAATGTAGCTGATTTACTGATTATTGCTTCCAGTTCTACAGTGTCAGTTGCACGTGATGGTTGTTCAGCATGCATATGACATAATTTGAATAAGGTGTATGGATATGATCAAACAGAAATCAGTAAATGATCTGCATGTGGAGTTTTAAAGCAATATCTGTGATTCAGAAGCCTTTTTAGTAACAGCTCATCTGTCCTTTTGCACTTTAGACCCTTTCAGTTTCAAAGTTCAAATTAAAATACTCCAATATAAGTAAGCTGACGTGTGAAAATGCAAACTGGACTCGATAATCATACCTTTAATACTTGTCAATCAAATCCACTAAAAATCCACACGTCTGTCTTGGTACATGGTATCCATGTACATAAATATATTGTACGTGTTTCATGCCATTCAGTTCAATGTCATTTTTATGGCGCTGGAACGCCTCTTGATTTATGTGTTTTGCCCTTATGCAGGTGATGTGGGGCTATAATGACAGGTCCTAATTTTACAACCAACATAAATATGTTAAACAGGAAACCATTATGGCCTCTGGTAGCCAAGCTCCAATGCTAGCATTATTGGTAACTGAATAGATCTTAAATATGTACTTCTTAACTTGCACTTTATTCTTTCTTTGTACTCTCATTATCATTTTGGCATTTTGAGGAACGAGACAGTAATGTTTTGATAATTCCAGAAAATAGAATACAATGCTATTTTCCTCACTGTTCTGCTTTCATTGACTCAATATTTTACTTTTTCCAGCCTCAAGCAGTAGATTTCATGCTGTTCATCTGCATCAGAAAAATAATACTTTAGTATACCAGGGTATATCAGATTGTAACATTTCAGAAACATGATGGGTTTCTTATGCAATTTGGCAGTCCCGTAACAGAGTAGACTCACGTGTGCTGAATGGGTCACTTATTAAACCCAATCTACAGCCTTATTCCCTTCATCTGATTGCCCAATTTAAAGACGCTACTTTTAAAAATCTACATTAGATATAGGATGCTCAAAGAGCAGAGCAAAATAAAACAACGTATTATGTCTTAGATTATAACCTACTACTTTGCAGTCGTGCAGGTGACTAAGCCATCCTCCACCCACCATGCACAATTATATAGGGTTTGCTGGGATAGGGAGTCTGGATGCAATCAGGGGAAGCACTCTCTGACACACCACTATTTCCTATCACAACAAAGCAGACAAGGAAGGACTAGGGTATTAACAGACAAAAGCAAGAGACTAGATGAAGTCATATTTCCACTCTTCCACCCTTCCCATGTTTCAATTGGCAGTGGTGACTAGGTGCCAGGCAGGGTCTATGCTCTATCTGGCAGTGCAATTGATGTGGCATACTTCAGCTGCCTGTCATGGAATACAAGGTGAGGGCGAAATTTGACTCAGAGAGGTGCCTCTCTGAGTCACAATTCATTTTTGGAGCTTTGCTTGTGCCAGTGCAGTTATATGACAACCTGTGTCCTGGACTAGAAACAAAGTATTAATCTAGCCCATTATGAATAAGGTAACAGACAATTGCTTCAGTGAGGTGCAAATCTTACAATAAATAATCTATTTGCATAAACTGGTTACTTACCTGTTTTGTGAATGAAATCTACCAGCATCACTTTAATTAAACTGGTTCCCAGCGGAAACGCCACCACAGAAAGTTGAATTGTTTGCACACGTTATTTCATAGAATTTCCAAGAAACCTCGAGTCCAAAGGATCTAGGATTTCTAAATCAGAGAACCTCAGCTGATCATTGAGCTGAGGAGCTGGCCCTATATTTTTAAGAAAGGGCAGAGTGGACTCAGAACTAAACAGTCATAACAGTACCTTATTTTTAATATTTCAAAAACTAGCTTGGGCTACAGAATCACAGGTTTTCGAGTATTCACAAGATTTCCAAATTTCATTATGAAGATTCAAACTGTAAAGTGCTTTAGTGCATTCAGGAAATAGAAGCATTTTTACTTGGTTTAGTGAAGCTACTGAAATAATTAATGCTGAACCAACTAACTAGCACAGCAATAAAATACCTGAACAAATTTGGCACAAAGGACTATATATAAAATGCATAATGCAATAAATCCGTGGGGGGGGGAGAGACAAAGAACTTCATAGCCATCACACACAGTGCACAAGCAGTGGGGCGGAGGGTCAGTCCACTGCCTTTCCCCTTAGCTGAGCCATCCGGGGTGCATTAAAAATAGGGTGACCATATTTCCCTATGCTGAATACGGGACTCCTGGTAAAATTACTCATATTCAAGCAAGTTCAACTGCAATCAATCAGAACTATGCAGTACAAAAGTTCAAATTAACATAAATTTGACTGAGCCCCTGTTAAAAAGAAACACTGCATAGTTGGATTCTTTTTATTTACCTTCTAATCTGTAAGGCTTTAGGGTTCACACAGGGAGAGGTTACACACAAACTCTCATACACTGCTCTCACACGCGCGCGCGCGTGTGTGTGTGTGTGACCAACTGACCCTCCCCTCCCTGCCCTCCATGTCTGGCTAGGCCCCTGGGACAGACTCACCTCTCCTGATACCTGACACCGCATCTTCCCAAGGCAACATGTGGGGGGCACACAGGGTCACATGCCCCCCCCTCAGATTTCTGCCAGGGTTCACACCGGAATATGGCCAGCAGCAACCTTTTGGCACTGTGCAGCAGGGAAGGGACGGGAGCTGCTTTCAGCCATGGGGGATGGGGACGGAGGGATGACCTGGCCCATGTCTTTGCAGAGCTCATCTTCCCCTCTGCCCCCCACTTCCCTTTGGCTGGAAGCTGCTTGTCCCTTCCTTCCCGCACAGTGTCGAAAGGCAGCTAACACCTCCAGGCTGCTGCTGACCACCAACATAACCCAGCCACTTCTTGTCCCCTGGCCACAGCACAGACAGGAAGGGGTTAAGCCCTAAGGATGCATTGTGCACCAGGGCCCAGCGAACCTGACTGCAAAGGCTTCAGAGAACCCATCCAGAAATGTGGGTCAGCAGGGGCGGGTGCAGCCCCACACACCCTGGGGGCAGGACCCAGTATGGGTGTGTGTGTGTGTGAAGAGGGTGCTAAGCCCCTACCCGTGAGACTAGTGTGGAGCCTGCAGGGTGGGGGCATGAACAGGCTGGAAATCGCTTCCCCCACACACTCCAGAGCTTACCTGAGGGGTGGAGAGGCTTCCCCATGCTAACGCTGTGCAGGTCTTTGGTACATGCAGGGCTTGGCTCCTCCTAGCCAGCGCCCCGGGCTGGAGGGTCTTGGGCTTTCCTGGGGCGTCAGCCCAGCCAGAGGCAGGGGCTATGCTGATGGACCAGCAGGGGGAGCGGCAGGCCCTGCATGCTACATCTTCGCCCTGCCACCAGCCTTGCATACCCACCCCCATTGTTGGCCACTGAACCGCCCCCCCACATCTGGTGGGCGAGCGGCTGGTGAGCAGGAATCCGGCCAGCAGCAGGATTCGTCAGTACTAATGTGGCGGGGAGAGGAAATACGGGACAATTTGCCTGTTTTTAAGAAAAAGTCGGGACTCCTGCAGGAGGGCTTAAATACTCCTTAAATAAAGGGACTGTTCCTTTAAAAAACAGACATCTGGTCACCCTAACTAAAAAGGGGATGATATATGTGACAGATATGAAACTGCTCTGTACTCAGTTGTGAATGCTGTATGTTGGTTTGGCTATGGGAATGTTATTATATAAGTATATGAAACAAAAGGTATGTCTACACTAGGGGCTGGAGGTGTGCCTCCCATCTGTACTGACATAATCACACTACCTTTCATTGATGTAGTGTGCTAAAAACAGTGGCATAGCCAGAGTAGCATGGGCTAGACATGCAGAATACAAACTCACCTGAACACCATGGATACAACTCAGCATGGGACTACACTGACATGCAAGAGGGAACTTTTAGGTTGCACCAGCACAGGCCTGTTTGCGCACGGCACACTAGTACGGACTAAAATTTACAGCCCCCAGTGCAGACTTACAGCCCTTAGTTAGCTTTCGTCATCAGGGGGAAAAAAAAAAAAAGACAGCCCTATCTGTTCGTACTCAAGCAGACAATATACACATTAATGCCTTTGAAGTTTGCCTCTAATAATGTGGAATCAGGAGTCCAATTGGACCCACAGAATGGGAGGAAAGATGCCAACTTGAAACCTCATGGCCTTTCAGGCAGGAAGTCTCAAACAAAGTGCTTGGAAGTAGTTACAGCTGAACCTCTAAGGAGATATGAACACTGACAGAGGGTCAGTCTGAGAGCCAGTGGCTGGAGGAGTGCAGTCTGCTTTGCTTGCTATGCAGTCTGTTTTGCCCTTTCTGGGATAAAGTGGTGCCTACCTACACACGCAAGGAAAGGCTACGGTTTATATAGGATAATATGGATATAGGCCTTTTGTTATGTTTAACCCTTTTCCTCTGTTTCCTATCTTCCTATGGACAAATAAATAATATTGTGTTTTGACACTGCTTTTCTCTGTCACTGCATTTTCATACTGATCACAAGTCCTGGAGGGAAGTCCAGCTGGACCTGCTGAAGACATGCTTGGTGAATAAGAGTGCTGTGACCTGGGGACCCAGTCTAAAAGCTGGTTGGATCACAAGATTTCGTCCTGAGAGAAGTACAGGCATGCGGCTGTAACTTGGAAAGGGTGCCCCCGGAGAGACCAAGCCAGGGTGAAAGATCCAGCTCACCCTGAACCATAGCAATTGATGGTCCGGAGGGATATCCAAGATTTGGGTCTACCATAGCAGCCTGGTGAGCATCCACAAGGTAGTGATCCTCCTGGGATGTAACATAATGGCAGAATATTTCATCTTGGTTTAGTAAAGCTATTGAAAACTTTAATGCTGTACCATTACCAACTAACCATCGAAGTAATAAAACATCTGAACAAATTTGTCAAAAATGACGGTATATAAAATGCATAATGCATATATGATAATATGATATATGATAATCAACTTAAAACACTAACAATGGCATTTAAAATCTATTTTCATGTATATTAATTGGTCATTCTGGATGCATACTGATGCATCGGGGGGGAGGGGGGGGAGATAACTCAGTGGTTTGAACATTAGCCCACTAAACCCAGGATTGAGAGTTCAATCCTTGAGGGGGCCATTTAGGGATCTGGGGCAAAAATTGGGGATTGGTCCTGCTTTGAGCAGGGGGTTGGACTAGATGACCTCCTGAGGTCCCTTCCAACCCTTATGATCTATGATCTATGATGTCCATCTTCTAGTCATGTGTGCATCTTTGTAAAATATGCATACACTGTTGCAGTACATAGCTGTTAAAGTAAACCAGCACTTTCAGCAGATTAAGTGATCAGATGTCAAGAATGCACTTGTTAACTTGGTATGAAAGTATTATTTAAAATGGAAACTACAGGTAAGTTTTATTACTTGCTTTCCTATACCTCATCTGGCACACTGCATAAGTACATTAAGCTCCAAGAATTAAAAATATTTAACTCATATGAATATTTAAAATACTTTAACAAATGAGATTTGCTTTAATATGTCTAGCTGTATAATATTTAATTATATTTTACTCGCAATTCTACATCTTACAAGGGGCTAAAGCAGGCTGTTGTCA
Source organism: Lepidochelys kempii (assembly GCF_965140285.1). Taxonomy (NCBI): domain Eukaryota; kingdom Metazoa; phylum Chordata; order Testudines; family Cheloniidae; genus Lepidochelys; species Lepidochelys kempii. Next base: position 85,965,754 of record NC_136385.1, on the reverse strand, counting down.
AAGGTATGGCACATATCATATCACTTTTAATCCCATAAATTGGGTTGGTGACAACAGATTTTAAGTTTGCATTCCTCCAAGATGTATGCTTGCATTCTTCACCCACCTCAAAACATTTGAGATTCAAAATTGCCAGAAAAAATATGATTCAAATGGTTGTTTTACCACAAATCTTCATGTGTTTTATGGGTCTCCTCCTGGCCTAATTACTCCAACTCGAGTTTTCACTGAATAAGCAGAGCAAGATCAGGCCCCAAATGTCTTTCTTTTACTTTTTTAACTTCTCAAATTAAAATGAAAAGTTCTATGTATGAAAAGACATGCAAACCTTAAACACACACATATGCAAGATTTTAAAATATTTGACAAGTCAAATAGTTGTGTGTGGTTTCTTTTAATTTGTACTTATTCATACATTTTAGAGACTGTATATCAAAGATTTTTTCTTTTCATTGTGAAGGATGACGGCTTCTCTGTTCAAGGATTTCTAGTCATCTAAGTAGAGAGAGTTCTCCATCTGTAGCTGGGGGAGGGAGCACTGGCCTTTCTCCCACAGTCTGGTAGTTACTATAGGAACTATTGTGCCTCCTTCAAAAGGGTTACAGATAGGGTGATTAAAATTCTTCATGGGAGAACCCCCACTCCTGTCCTTGACAGATGAAATTCTTCAGAGAGAAAGCTAAGCTTCTAGTTCAGGAATGACAGAACCTGAGAGAATGAGGTAGCAGAGAGTGGCTTTAAACAGAACCACAGGAAAAAACTGCTGGGGTCCATAGACTCTTCAGAACTCCAGCAAATGGTGAGGTGTTCTAAGGCAGTTGAGAGGAAATCCTAAATGGGTTTGTGGGGCTAAGAAGTAAAACTAATCTGAGTTAAAAAATGGCTGAAAAGGTCTTTTATTCTCCTGGAATCCCAGCAAGTTTATTGGAAACTCCCAGGAAATAGAAACAGTAGGAACATCCTCAGTGCATGAAACACAACCACATTCAGATATTATGATTCCCAAAAGCTATTCTTAGTTTACAGTCTAAGAGGACAAGGAATGTAAAGAGGGTCTGAGGGAGAGAGATACGATAAAACATATTTTATACACATATATTTTATACACATTCACAATTTTTTCCTACTATTAAAAATAGATAAAGTAAGTACCAACTAACCCCACCTATCCCTCAACTTGGTCCAATATTAATTAGATGTTTCCTTATAGCAATCATGGCAGAGCTAAGTCTTGAGAAAGGTCTGAAGGAGATACGGGAAGTGGCTTTATGGTTTAGTCTAGGGAGGGGTGGTCCAAACATAAGTGGCAGTGTAGAAAGCAGAGTGAAAAGTTAAATAAATGAATGAGGGGCATTGTTGGAAGAGCAGGGGAGGTAGAGGTGAGTGTGGAGGAAAAGGCAATAAAATTATGTGGATGTTAAGGCAGTTCTAGGGGAGCTGGTTGTGGTAATAAAGATGAGATAAGGGTCTCCAACAGAGTTTTGGCTGATGTGTGCCTAAGAAAGTGTCACAGAGAAGAAAACACAAGATTTGATACCACCTGGATGTGTGAAGAAAAAGACAGGGAGGAGACAAAGATGGGATCCTTAAGAAGTTTGGAAATTTGGCAAATGTGCAGATAAGCATTCAAATTTGAGGATATTTGTCCAAGCACAAATACAGAAAAGTTCAGCCACACCAGACCAAAATCACATCATTATGATAACCCCAGGATGAGTGATGGCTTTGGAGTGCACATCAGAAGTAAATAGAAGAAGCTGAATGTTTGGAATAACAGGTCTAAGGCCTTTATTTTCAAACCAGTATTAAAATTCCTCGGGAAAGAAAACCCCTTTCTGACAACAGTGCTACACAAATTGCTAGTGTCACTGATTCTGTTCTGGGAAGGAGGGTACGATATTAACATCAAGTCAGAGTTACATACTGTCAGACTATACTAGCTGGTAAAACTAAGAGGCCTACATCTGTTGTCTTGAGTTTTTCCCCCCAGTCTGATCCCAAAGGCTCATGTCATGACATTTGTAACATCTGCTACAAATGCTGAGGTAAGTCAAGCACAACCTTATTACTTCCAGTCTAATACTCCATCCATCCACACGGCTTTTATATGTCACGAGTATGTCAAAGGGAGCAAAGGCTATTGGATCTACATGAAGCAAGCAATTTCTGAGAGTCAAGTAAGGGAAGTATCTCTCTGTGACATCCGCCAGTCTTTGTCTTTTTTGACTCTTGGCACGGTAATTTCAATGTCTTCCCTTCTGCCAAAAGAATGGGCAAGCAGCTTCCCGTTGGAGCCAGTACAAATGCCTCTTTATACATTAGGCAGTAGTGTATTACAGTACGTGAGAGCTGCGATCAACATCTCCCAAGCTTCCACCAAGTCTAAAACACAGCCAGGCTCGGCTAACCTGACTCCTCTAAATACAACTCTGTTGTCAGGATTGGTTCTCCCAGGTGAAACAAATTCCCCTTCTCCCCTCTCTCAATCTTTTGACAGCATTGGATTCTGTGCATTATCATATGGGCAATATTTATCTTTTAATTCACAATATTTGGAGACTGCAACTCTAACAGATCAAAATTGCAACAACAAAAAAGTTAACTCTGGGATAAGCTGCTTTGCAAAATGCCATCCGTCCCATAGTTTAACATGGGATGATGGATGTGGATTTCTATCTGATATATGTGGAATTCTTGAAGATTTAAAACATCGTTGTTAACTGCCTATCATATAGTACGCCACCACAGCTGTACTACCATTAAAAGGCACTGTACGCCAAAGTATATCTCGACCTTAAAACAATGTGAACATTTCAAAAATACCTGGGCAAGAAGCCAGCCATTCACTATAGGGCTGCAACTGCCTACTGAGTTTTCTTTAAAAATATTCATGCCCTCTTCTAACAGTAATTGGCATATGTTTTTAGAAACTAACGGCTTTAGATGTGACTGGATTAGGCAGCAAGCTCAGCAGTCAAGATCAGAAAACAGAAACACACATCATATGCTCACAGTCCTGCCTTTTCATTTTATGATAATAAAGACAATGTAACATTGCATGACAACAAAAGGGAAGTAAGGTATTGCACCTGATAGCAATAGAATTCCTGTTTTTTACATCTATGGTACGTTCACTTTCTTTCTCTGGCGTATCATCATGACCATACTGAAACTGAAATGAAGAATCCCAATAAGGAAGGGCAACAACCTCATTTGAAACAGCACTGGATTTTGCACATTATCATATGGGCAATATTTATCTTTTAATTCACAATATGAGCTTTTGGTCCACAGTGAAGATTTAGAAATACACAGCACTGCTCTCACTGAATGTAGGATGGCTCTCAGCAGTACAATTCAAAACCAGCTATGATGTAAACAGGCAGCAAATAACCCAACAGAAGGATTCAGAGTGGTAGCCGTGTTAGTCTGTATCAGCAAAAAAAAAACAAAAAAAATGAGGAGTACTTGTGGCACCTTAGAGACTAACAAATTAGCATGGGGTGTTGATGACTTTTAGATTAAGACTGTTGGGCTTTGATTTCTCATTGCCAGGTTAAATGCTCACTTCAGTGACACTTCATGTTTCTCCTTCACTTACACATGCAATAGCCAAGAAGAAAGTTAATGGTAGCTGAATAACAGAAGAAATAGCTTCTGAGGGTGATTTTTAAATAAAAGTTTCTTATGGTGCCTTTTGGTATATTTTCCATTTAATGGTGTCCGGTTTGCAAATTAATTCCAATTCTGCAGTTTCTCATTGGAGTCTGTTTTTGAAGTTATTTTGTTGAAGAATTGCAACTTTTAGGTCTGAAATTGAGTGACCAGGGAGGTTGAAGCGTTTGACTGGTTTTTGAATGTTATAATTCTTAATGTCTGATTTGTGTCCATTTATTCTTTTACGTAAAGACTGTCCAGTTTGGCCAATGTACATGGCAGAGGGGCATTGCTGGCACATGATGGCATATATCACACTGGTAGATGTGCAGGTGAAGGAGCCTCTGATAGTGTGGCTGATGTGATTAGGCCTTATGATGGTGTGAATAGATATGTGGACACAGTTGGCAACGGGCTTTGTTGCAAGGCTAGGTTCCTGGGTTAATGGTCCTGTTGTGTGGTGTGTGGTTGCTGGTGAGTATTTGCTTCAGGTGGGAGAGCTGTTTGTAGGCAAGGACTGTTCTGTCTCCCAACCTGAGGAGTTTTGCAAACTGGACACCATTAAATTAGGCTTGAATAAAGACTGGGAGTGGATGGGTCATTACACAAAGTAAAAACTATTTCCCCACGCTAATTTTTTCCCCTACTGTTACTCACATCTTCTTGTCAACTGTTTGAAATGGACCATCCTCATGATCACTACAAAAGTTTTTTTTTCCTCCTGCTGATAATAGCCCACCTTAATTGACTGGTCTCATTACAGTTGGTATGGCAACACCCATTCTTTCATGTTCTCTATGTATTTATATCTTCCTACTGTATTTTCCACTGCATGCATCAGATGAAGTGGGTTTTAGCCCATGAAAGCTTATGCCCAAATAAATTTGTTAGTCTCTAAGGTGCCACAAATACTCCTCGTTTTTTTTTCAAACAGAAGGAGTCACTACCCTGTCATACAGTACAGCCATATAATGATCTGAATCAACATTCACAACTTTTATTGACATTATTGTGAGCTGCAAACCAAAATTGAAGGGTTTACGACTATTACAGACTTGGTTGCTTCAGTGAAGCACATAGCAAGCTGGTTTATTTATACACTTTATGCCTTTTATCCTCTTTGTGATTCAGCCAGAGAAAGATATAATGGAGGTTTGTAAATGAAGTGAGGCTGGATATAACTAAGCAATCAATCAACATTTTCAGGGAAGGTATGTGCATCAGTTGCCAAAACTGAACTGAGTAATTAACCCAGGATTCTGGTAAGAAGCGACTCTGACACTAGTCAATTATTTTTGCTGGTCTTCCAGCTGCCGCTTCTATCCATTGATAAGGGAGGCTGTAGGCAAAATACAATGATTCTGAATTTGGCAATTTTAACTCAGAAAAAGAAGTTTAAAGGGACAATCAACCCACATGTGGGAGAATTGTTGTAAAACTGTTCAAAATCTGTTGCAACTGGTTCATTTTTCTCACTAAGTATGTCAGATAAGAGCTAGAACAGTAAGCTGAAGTTGCCAAGGACTGAAAATATCTCAGAACAAACGATAGCCGTTTAGAAACACCTTTTCACCCTTAAAACATACCTACTAAAGATGGGGTCTTCCAAAGGAGCTGCCTCCACCCTATTGTGAGTCCCCACAAATGGGAGATAGAGCTGTTTAATCATTAAATTACTGTTATGCAGTGTGTAGACGGGGAGTCTGATCAAAAGCCCACTGCAATTAATGGAAATATTCCCATTGACTTAAATAGATTGTGGATCAAGCTTTTAATGCACAAGAGTTCAGACAATTTGCAAGAATCTGTTTCCGTAGCTGGTAAGAAAACAGAACCGTTTTCTCAGAGATTACGAGGGGCTGTAGGAAAAAATAGTTGAAATCTAAATCTCCTGCACAGCACATGCTATGTTATTCAATTCTTTGCTCAAGGAAAACAAAAAAATACAGTATAAGCTGGATGAGTGTGATGATAAAGCAGAATTAGAAAGTTTTTCCTCAAGAATGTTGAATCCACAAAGATTGACATTTTACTTGTTAATGGGTTTCAGTATCCTTTAAAATGGCAGAAGAATTGGAAACCAATTTTTTCATCTCTGCACGGTGACTTCTGGGGAGAAAGTCTGCAGACTAGAAGATTCCAGAACTGCTGCACTAGTATGTGAGACTCTGGTAATCAGAAACTGGGGATCAAATTCACCATTGCCTTAAGAGTGCACAACATTGTTCACTTCAATGGAGTTGCAGTCATTAATACAAACAGTGAATTTGACTTACAGACCCTTTCTACTGTAAGAGAAAATACGCCTTTTTGTTTGCTAATTCCTCAACTGTGTGATTTACCCTCACTACTCTGCATTTTTAATGTCAAGGTGTCAAATCTCTTCTAGTGTGAAACAACAGATGTGGGACTTAGCATTTAAAATACATTCATGTCATACCTATCAAAGTTGAATGACTTATTATAGCCAAACATTTATTTTCTTTGTATTCTAGAGGAAGTGGGGATACTTGTTCAGGAAAGGAAGTCAAAAAACTCAGAAGTTGTTCCAGACTCGCTGTTGGAAGAGTCAGCTGTGGACACAGATGGGCATATGAACTTTTGAGGAAGTATGTGCTTTGTAAGATACATTTTGAGTCTTTAATTTGGCTAGTTCTCACTTTTTTGATGTATTGATACTTTGTAATCTTAGTTTCTTTTTTCTATCTAGGACCTTGACAACTGTATTGCCAAAGCATGTATTTAGATCTTTTTTCTAAAATTATATTTAATGTACACCTACCAAACTTATATTTTTGTTACACATATGCACTAAAAGAGAAACATTTTCTTTTTTATAAGCAACTCTGTTTTATCAGATCAAAAGATTCTTCTGAAATAATTCTTGATGCTTTGTTCACACTTTGTAGCACTCTATAATTCCCAAATTTCTTATACTTTTCTTTTAATTTGCTGACTTGGTCCAGCCAAAGGAATAGTTTTGTAGAAACAGTAAATTTGCAGCTGAAGGTCATCAATTTATATGGTTTTCCTTTTATGGATGGGATTTTTTTCTGAGAAATTTAATATAACGTGATGCTTCAGTGACAATATTATAGAGAGATTTGAATGAAGACTGTTCACATTCGATACATGATATGCTCCTTCCCTTTCCCCCACCCTCTATCCTATTTATATATTCTGCAGTTGTTCAGGAGTCCTAATGACTAATGTTTGAAATAGTTTATCTTATCCTTTTTTTAATTATTTCTTTTAGTAACCTTGTGAGAGAAGGTTTGTATTCTGTCATCTTTCATTATGTGTCTACTAGTTTTATGGTGTTCTTGAAGCCTTGGAATTGTTTCTGTATGCCAAACAATGACGTCTTGTTTATTTTATAATGTGAAAATCAATTAAACATAAGAGTAAAAAATGTGTGGCAGCTGGCAGTGTTATGCAAGGATAAGTCAGAGGTTCGGCCAACTAATGAAAGCTGGTGGAGAACTCTTTCCACACTCAAAAGCTTTCCATTACAAACTCCATGCCATTTGCAAATGTACGATCAGCTTCTCTTCTCTTCTAAACACGATTGTGTCCATTAGAGTTACCAGAATCAAACTTTAGCTACTGGGTTGGCCAGAAAGTCCAATTTTTACAAGTGCAGAGCCAAAGGAACTGTTGAAAGGCAAAGTAACATTTCAGCCCACTCTGAAAACAATTCTGACATAGAACAGCTCCCTTTCCTGGCACAACATTGACAGAGAGGTAAGGAGGGAGGGAAGAGGAGGAAGACCCCAATGGATCATGGAGCATTAGACGTCCACACAGGAGAAAGGTATACGTAGGCTGTGTGTGATGAGCTCAGGAGGAGATGGGTGACTTCCTCATAGATAAAGAGAAAGGAGAAGAATAAACTGAAAACTAAAACTCATCCTCCCAAAGGAAAAATCAGAACATTTTACACAGAGTGAAAGAGGAGAAGGATTAGAGGAAACCCAAACAATAAGAAAAGGAGTATTTGTGGCACCTTAGAGACTAACCAATTTATTTGAGCATAAGCTTTCGTGAGCTACGGCTCACTTCATCGATGAAGTGAGCCGTAGCTCACGAAAGCTTATGCTCAAATAAATTGGTTAGTCTCTAAGGTGCCACAAATACTCCTTTTCTTTTTGCGAATACAGACTAACACGGCTGTTACTCTGAAACCAAACAATAACATGAACTTATTTCCATCTCACTTATTCTTCCTTTCTACTATTTTAATTTACCTTTTCTTTCCATTTTCCCCTTATCTCCTCCCCTATTTTGCACTGCCCCATATGAGGTGGTTAATCATCTTTCCCTGATGTAAGAGGTGGAGCTCCACCGACACCTAGTTGTATGAAGTTTAATGGCTCACTTCACCACAGAAATTACACCCCACAAAACAACACACAGAATACAGAGGAAGGCATTCAACTGAAACAGTTATCCACTGAATTCCATTTATTTTATTTTTCATTACTATCAGCAAATGGAAAACACTCTGCATTATTCTAAAAAGCAGTCATCTCAGTCTCCAAAAACAAGCTGCACTTTACATCTCTCATTTTCATAAATATCACAGATCAGTCAACATACTACCAAAGTTTCAAGACTACATCAATAGGTGGCTATCCCCTCAGAGCCTTTTGCCTCATGTTATCATTAACTATGGATCCCAGTGGGGTGTCGCTGTCGCCAGTCCCCCATTTTTTGTGGTACTCTGCTGATTTCAACAATATTCCTGTGGCTTGCAGAACATTAAAGAGTGCCCTCAAACTTACTTCAGAGACAGAGCAGTGTCATGTTGTGACATTACGCCACTTTATGAAATCAGGGAGTTGCAATACACATGTCACAATGCTCTCCTGGAATTAAACTGGCAAATTTACGAGGACATTTTGAGCTAACTTTCGCAGATAGGTTCTTCTATGATTCACACAACTCAAAAAGAAAAAAATCCAAATCTTCCAAACCTGCAATTGAAACAGATCATTAGCGATGCCCCTAAGAATCTTTGGCCCTTGTCCAACAAAGCACTTAAGCATATGCTTAACTGTAAGTATGTCAGTAGTCCTACTGAAGTGGTATTATATATTGAAGTCAATAGGATGACTCATATACTCAAAATTAAGCATATGCTCTGCTGGATTGGAGCCTACCTGGCCCAAGTAAAATCTCTAAAATCTGTATTTTCTAAAAATCTGACATTTTCCCCCATAGAATGCAGTTCCATTGATGCACATGTAGTATTAGGTTCTGCTATCAACAGACTTTTTAAAAATATTTTTGGTCCAGCAACTATCTACCTTTATTTATCTAAAATAAATTCTTTTAATTCAAAATTAATTCAAGAGCTGCACATCACTGGGTATCCAATAAACCTTTCAGAATGCAAACCTACCTAGATTAATAAATAATTCAGAACTACGAAAATATGATATCCTGGATGAAGTCTAACAGAGCTTTATCTATATTTAAAGTCGGAATAATTCCACAGAATTCCAGTTTAAGGAATTCAAGATACTGAGATTTGAAGTATGATTCAATACCAATTTTTTTCTGAGTGATAATGTTTCATTAGTTTAAACAGTGAAAAACAAAATGAGCTGGCAGTGCAGTCTAAATTACAAAAGCAAATACAAAGAGAAACAGAGGACATTGGGATAGCCATTTGAATGATGAAAGACTCTAGTGTTGAGACACACTCACACAGATATTGCCAACCACAAAACTGTGGTGACATAAAGGTCAGTTCACATACTCACTAGACAGATAAATAGAGGAAAGCCCCCAAAATATCCCCAAAAGCCTTCTGTCCACTCTATTCTGCAATCATGATTGGCTGTGTCATGTTTATTGTTAGCCCATCTGGACAACAGGTGCAGTACTTAATGGCTGAAGTGTATTTGATTATTGACTAGTGAATATTTCTAAGTGGCACAATAGGCTGCCGAATGACCCTTGGTAATGCAGAGACCTCTTTACAGTATACACATGCAAAATCTCAAAATAAAAGAAAACTAATTCAGGATTTTAACCTATATTCTGTTGGAGATGTTGAACAGAGCTTCAATATACAACTCACATCAGTCAAACAGTTAGCTTGGCACGCTTATAGAGAGTCTATTAAAGAAAAAAAAAAAGAGGTGCATGGATTTCAAGCTTGGAGGCCTCTAATTACCTCATGCTTAAACTTTAACTACAAAATTCAGATAAATTGCAGCACTAAAACCATAGAGGATCCTCCACCTGATTTGTGCCAGTGCATCTAAAGCTCAGTGATGCTGATCCCAGAGAGACTTTTCCACTCAATCCTAAGAGAACTCATTTTAGACCCATTTCTAATGAGCATATAAGGATTACTTGGATGTTTTGGTAAAGCTACCCGGTAAATTAGTCAAGCTGAAATTTTATTAGCCGCAAAGTATTACAGCAGCCATATAGTCAAAGAACACTGAGGCAACTGACATTGTATTAGTCATCTATTTAGCCAAGTACCAGAGATCAGTACTCAGTACAGGCTGTTAGTTGTAACATTAAGCTAATTGGCTAATAGTTGCAGCAGTTCTTATAATGTTTTTGCACTGAGAAGTGTGACCCCTTCTTGAACCAATTTATGTAAACCCAGAGGGAGTCCTAAATTTATTCCAGTTTCACAAATGTATGGTCTGGATTAGGGACCCAAGAGCAAAAAGAGTATGCATAAAAACCTCTGGGTTAACCAAACACCCAAAATTTACATGCTGTCAGCCTAAAAACATTCTGTTTAGCACATGACTAAACAAATGTTGAAAACAAACACAACAATTTGGTATTAAAAACATTGATATTTTATCCAATGCATACTGTGGAACTATGGTTTTTTCTTTCTGTCCTCAGCTATTTAGTTAGTTATAAACTTTTATAGATGTGAAATATTTTAGGAAGTCCTTTGGAAATGGCCTGAGGTAATTTCAAACTTAACAGACCCTGTCCCACTAGAGCTCATTACAGCGAATTTTATAACAAAGTACCCTCTACTTAATTTTCAGAGCTTAGCCAAGCATACTAGAAATGCAGCTGCATTAAGTGCAATTAATGGTATAATAAAAGCAGTGGAGGGCTGTTTAACACTCAAGAACCAGCAGTAAACAGTGGCTCCATGTTCTCTAACAGTCAATGATGTGTCAAAGTGCCAGAAGTGTGAGATTTCTTCTACCTGGGGAAAAGAAGCATCTCCTACTGCAGAAAAATCTTCTGTCCTTCAACAATTCTACAAAGATACAGTGTAAAAGGATAAAAAATGATTCCCTCCAGTTATGCCACTAGCATTCCCTCTTCCTTTGAGCAGGAGTCCTAAACAATAAACTCATATTCCCATCAGTGAGGAAAATAGGCAAATTCAATTTCACAAAAAATGAGACTAATAGTTAGTGACTCATATAATACACAAAATGATCTGGTTTCATAACTAACAAAGTTAACTGTCAAATTACAGAAAAAGGAAAGAAATATCACTTTTGTGACAGCAAATAATAGTAGCTTCTTATTTGAAAAACCTCAACAGGGCTAGTGGCAATAAAAGCTGTCTAAAATGTAGAATTATCACCTGGTATCTAAACCACCGGCACTAGGGATGGGAATGGAAACTAACTCTGGTATGAATTTAAAAAGAAGAAATACCGAGATCTTTTACACCTGCTATGGAAGGAGACAATTGAGCTTCTCCTTGCCTAAAATACTGAACAAATCTTTGCTATAAAGTACTGCAATATACTTTATTTTGAACCTTGATCTAGAACATTTATTTCTCATATATTTCCTTAAACTATTCATTTTGTGACAGTCTCTGAACCCTTTACTCACACTGATGAGCAGTTAACCCCAGTGAGTAGTCACAGTGGAGTCAGTGTGAATAAGTGGCTCACAGTGTGGCTTTTTTTGTGAGAGTTGGAGGCACTACCTTCCATGCAGTATAGCCATAGGCATCTCAGCAAAGTTGGTATAAAATGCCACGCAAGTGGTGAGAGCAGAGAATTTTGATTTGGTATCATTTTACACCATTTTTATACTCACTGTACATGGGGCAAATGACTAGACAAGATAGAATTTCAAAATGGCTTCTAAAAATGGATGAATATTGGAACTGGGGCCTGGTTCTATGGTATCTATATCTTGGAGCAGACACGAGCCAAGTCTAACTCGTGCCTCTTTAAAAATGACTTCCAAGTTTCAAGGGAACTGAAAACAAAACAAAACAAAATCCTATAAAAAGCATTCTTCAATGATGAGGATGGTTATAAAGGATGCCAAAGCTAACATTGGTTGCAAATGTACATTCATATGTTTGGAATGCTATTGGCACAAAAGTCGACAGGGAAAAGGAACAATGTTTAGAAAAGAGGATAAAGAGTTGCTTTAATTGTGGACCTCTACAACTTCTCAAAAAGTATTTTATAACAACAAGTCTTGTTTCCTGTTGATGAAGTACTGTATCTCAATTTATTTGTCTCTAGTGTGCCAATTACCAAGTACTGTCTGATTAACTGCGAAGATGTTTACAAGATTTTATTAAATCCCAATCTGCTTTGCTCTAATTGCTGGAGACTAAGGGTGAAATCCTCGCTCCACTAAAATCAATGGCAGTTTTACCACTGACTTCAGTGGGAACAGAATTTCATTCAATGGATTCATTCAACGATTGTGAAGCCACTGACTTGAGCTGGATCAGGCCCTGAATTGGGGTAATGTTAAATACTGTAAAAGACAAACCTGACAAAGTTTCAGAACTTTACAACTACCTAACTGATCTTAATATAAAAGTGTCTAGTAGCACGAAGTTAGTAAAGCAACGGAAACTGAATTCTCCATGAAATAACCTCATTATATTCCAACTACAAGGGGGACAGTGATCAATTTTTAAATTATCCCACTTCAAGAGCATAAGCTGCACTACACTGGATGCCAGGGAGAGTTTACAAACTAAAGATCAGGAGCATCAATTTATGTTGATGTTCTTGAGGTCTCCAAGGAATTTATATCCACATGTTCTGGTCTTATAATGAGGTGAATGGTCTTTGGAGGAAAAGATGGGGAAAATAAACTGGACTTCTTAATGCACCTACCATGATGTGCTCTGAAATGAACCTAACACATCCTGTATATCTTGTTATAAGACACAAAGTGGACTAAGTTTTGCTTAATGATTGCGATTAATCGGAACTAAGATCACTCACTACCTCACAAAATCAAGCCACATATGAAGTTGCTAAATCTCTCATCAAGTGCACAGATTATGTAGCAAAGTGCATTTCAATATCTCTTCTCTTTAAACTCTCTTTGTTCTCTTTTCTTTGTTGTTATTTACAGTGTTTGATGACTTTTTCATTTTGTATGTAATGTTAGGCAGTTTTATTACAAAACATGGTTGGTGGTACCTGTGCCATCTTCACTCATGTGCACCAGGATGGACTCTAACCACAGATGACAAATTTATTTCCGGCATCCTCATGTATCTGTCAATTTGTTTTACAACAATAAAACCTTTTAACAAGGCTTCTATGAGAAAGTAAAGGATGATGTTATCCCCTAGACATAAAGAGGTGACAGGAAAGACAAGCTCGTCATACTGTTTAAGTGCATGGTTGAAGCGGTGTTCATATTTCATACCACTCTTAGGATCACAAGCTGGATAAGTGTATCATTTTGTAATGTGTCACTTAATATATTCCTAGAAGTAATTTTGAGAAATTTTTACTATCTCTAAGCAAAACACTACCAACTGGTGCTGAAATAACCTCACCTACAGTACTGAGATAATAAACATTAAATCTGAGAAACACAAGTAGTGGGTATTTTTAGGGTAACTGCACAGATGGCAATTTGCTGACATTACAACAATGGTCCTAGAGATTAAAAATGTTACCAAGAATATGGGACAGAGTATTTGTGTGAATTATCATGTCTAACAGCAATCTAACAAAGTATGGCTTATAACTGGCTACAAATAAATTGTATAAACTGGCTACAAATCCTGCTATCAGGTTGAAAGTAATACAGAGTAGTGCAAACCTCACAAAATAGCTTCCAGGTGTTTCTGTGGCAGTAGGCGATCAAAAAACAACAAATAAGACTGAAGCAATCTCAGAATATTTGTTACACAGGTTGGAGGAGGCTCATGCATTATAGAGTGATCAGAAGATCAGATCTTATAGATCAGAAGATCTCAGAGTGATGACAGAGCAGGGTATGAAGTTTAATATGTGGAACACCAGGACCACGGCCTTGGAGAAGGTCAGACACCTCAGTTCTCCTGATAATCTGGGAAATTTCAGCAGTTTGGCATATGTAGGAATTTTAAAGAGGAAACAGAATATCGGGTTTATCAAGAAAAACCAGGTGGCCATTAAAAAATACAAGAAAGATGGAAGTGAAATTTCAAAACTGAAAGAATAGAGGGAATGAGGTAACAGCATAGTAAGTGAGAAGATAGGACACAGAAGGCAGAAAAAGCAATTACTTTAATACTAATTTATAAAACGAAAGCAAATGGATGACTCTGGAGGTGGGTAACAGGATTCTTCGTAGGAACATTAACTTCCTCCTTAGCCCACTCTCTGGGGAGGGAGAAAGAAACATCACCTCATTCTGAGATCCTGTATCCCGTGGCCCCTGCCAGCCTTCTCCTCTTGAACTTCCTTCCTCTCCTTTAACTGTTCCCAGCTAATAGATTGATTGCTGTAATTAACTCATCAACCTCCTGCCTAATTAAGCCATTAAGCACCCATCTCTCAATTAAGTCCATTCCAATGGGAAATAGCTAGTGCCTTCATGACCAGAGTGCTGGGGTCAGCTCTAGGCTCCTAGCACTCTGCCACAAGGAAGCAGAGCCTTTCACCTCCCTCTTGCTTGTTTTAATTTAGCCCATGTCAACAGAGTTGAAAGCTGCTGAAATGATAATGTTCTTAGCCCAGTTCTAGTTTTGATACCCTGAGCAACGATTTCAGAAACGAAGTGAGCCTGGACACTGAACAACTTTCTCATCCCTACTGGTTCCTCATGGTCAGTGCTGTGGCATATTTGTTGGACAGTCTGAGAAAGAGTACACTACTACTGTCCATGCTGTATTTGCACTTATAAAAATAAAAGCTAAATATAAGGAACTGTTGATCTAGTGTCTTTTACTGTAAGTGGCCTTACCTTCATTTTTTAAACACAACTTTCACCAAAGCAGCTTTCCCTTTTATGATATAATAATTTTTTTGTTATGAACTGCAGTTTTTTTCAAAAAGCTTTCATTATTTACATGACCCCAACTTTTGGGTTTAATTTTTAAATTGCAACTTATAACCAAAGCAAATGGGCATTTGGTAAATTATGACCTTGAATTCAGACTTAGCAGAACCTTCTGGCTTTTATTTTCATTTCATTCATATCTTTAAGGAACTTTTTGTAAGGTCAAGTTTAATTAGGTAATAGCCTAAATTTATAAAAATATTTTGTGCTTAGAAAGAAAACATGCTTTGTTTTGAATTGTACATCCTAAGTCTGTGATTAATGAACTATACTGAAAGCAAATATTTTCTTTCTTCAATTAGCTCAAATGACCCCCCAAATAATCAGCTAAGCAAGACAGGGAACTCTCCTTTGATATTCTATTTAAACTAGTTATACATTTAACAATGGGGTTGAGTCACCTACCATGGCATTAAATACTATAGTGATTCTTCATGTTGCTCATAACACCTAAGACTTTTACTTGGTATGGAGGATGGTCATATGGGTACCTGTTCCCAGGCTCAAGTCTTCTGTTGAAAAGGATTTGTCCAATCCCTTGCAACTTCTGCTCCTCAGAATGCTGCACATAAACCACTCTAATTCCCAAAATATGCCTTGAAGAACTAGGGCAAAGTATTCTGGGGTGTATATGAGAAGGCACATTTGAGAGAGGTTAAAATTCATGCTAAGAAAAAGGTTGAGAAGCCCTTGTTATAAAATGACAAGAAAACTAAAGGGAGAAAGGATGCAGAAGAGAGCTAAAATGATTGCTACGAGAAACATAATTTGTGCACAGTTCCATATTAACTACAGTTTGACAAAAATCTGGATGCTAAATCACATTACAAAACACACCCAGAGAAGATGTAGAGATAGACCACCAGCAGCAGAGTTCTTATTCATGATATTTCAATGCAACATGAATGTACATTGGCATAAAAGTCAAAATATCAAAAATTGAACTGAAAATAAAAAATTCAGGCATCGGAGTCAAAAACAGAACTAACCATGCTATAAGGGAATATATTCCATGCTTAACATGGAGAAAATCATCTCAACAATCTTAATACAATAACTGTACTGAGTAAAAAGAATCAGGACACAGAATAAAATAAAACTGTATTAAAAATTACAATTTCCATAGGCAGGCTGTAAAAGTCATATCACAGTCACTGAAAAATAATTCATTAAACTATGTCCCAGCTGGAAGTAGAGAACAACAAACAGAATAAAAAGGCACTGAGCAGCAGGGAGAAATAAACTGTCAAACCATGAACTAGAAGAAAAAAATAGTATTAAAAAGAAACAATAAACTTGTCTATTTAGGATATATGTGAAAGTGAAATTTAATACAAAATCTAAGTTCTGGACATATGCCAACCTTGATGTATCAAAGTTGATAAGATCATCATTCATGGAGCATCAGACACACCTCTCTGAGTTATGTACACCAAGATGAACTGAAAACAAGAATATCCACCTTTCAGGATGGATTGTTTAAACACAAGCATATACCCTCAATTTGCAAAGGAAACTCTCTACTGGCTTGACTACAGTGTTGATTTAGTGAAGGAAAAAATCACATTTTGTATAAACATTTCCACAAGTCCTTTTTTAATGTTACATAGGAATCAGATTTTTGGGGGTAGGGGAAGAAGTACTGTGGTAATGCATTCAATTAACTCTCTAATAACATCAAATATAAGAAGAAATGTCTATAATCTATGCTGTGTAATTAAATTATCACTAGCCTTTTTGGACTTAGTCTATAGCAGTCACAGTTTCAAAAGTGACCACTGGTTTTCAGCTCCTCAGTTTTGCATTGTCCCAAGGGCTTGATTTTCAGAAGCATAGAGCACCAGCATTTCCTACTGACTTCACATGAAGTTGTCGGTGCCCAGCACCTGTGAAAATCAGTCCCCAGATATCTCAGGTTGTTGACATGTAAAAATTGAGGCACCAAAGGCCAGTGGACAATTCTCCAAAATTTGACTTTGAAATCTACCAAATCTAATGATATTTGGAGACCTTGACTGGCATATTTTTAAAGGTCAGAGGTCCAAAATATGTGCATGCATATATGCAGCTAATGCATGTGCAACTGGTGTCACGTGCATGGAACTGTAGGTGCATTTTAACTTCCCATTCTAATAATTTGGCGCTCTCTCTCTCTCTCTGTCTCTCTCTCTCTGTCTCTCTCTATATATAAAATGAAGGGAGGCTGGCACTAGTAGGAAAGTACAGTAGACAGAGGCTGGCATTTTCAAATGGAGGTTAGGGAGCAAAGTGCCCAACTTCCACTGAAGTTAATGGGATCTGAGCTTTAATCAGGCCTCAGAGTCCCAACCAGCATGCCTTAAACCAGTTGTGCCAAAGCATGAGAGGGGAATTGTTCATCACAGACAACTGACATATGGCAACATAGAGAGACAAGGCTCTCTCTAATATCCTTGGACCAATATGGCTACAGCAACACTGCATGTGACAACATAGACCATTAAACTATGGATTATTGACTGACTGACTGGATGTTATTTCAGTCAGAAAATTATGATGTCCTCACAAAAAAGTTATTAACCATTTTCAAATGCCAAATTCTTAGATAGCTAATTCATTCATTCTTTCTTTTCTTCCCTGACTCTCAGCCTCTCTAAAAGCCATGGCACTAGTCCATGTTATTGACTAACGACCTCCAAATTTTATTTTTATAGAACAAAACTGTTTTTCAAGTATAGGAACCAATACAATTATATTTGATACAGTAAAATTTCTTCTTTCCTCCCTCTTTTTATATAACATAAGAAGAGTCACACTAATTTAAACCAAATTTGGTTTAGAAATCCTGCTGAGCGGAGACTTTTAAATACCAAGTTCGAGCCTGGAGTGAATTTTTATGACTATGTTATAAACACCTGGAAAACAGCAAGTACCACAGTAATATATAATTTGGGGTTGTATATGATTTCCTTCATTTCAAAGCGGGATTCTAGTCGAAAGTTGGGGTTTTTTTGTTTTGTTTTAATTTGTAAGGGATATTACAATTTCAATCAAATGCTTACTCAAAAAATGTTTGGAATATATATATGCATTTTTATAGTTTATAATGTTATCTGTTTTGTTCATGTACAGTTTGGCCAGGGTAACAAGGTCTCTTCATCAGGATTTCTATCAGCAGTGATCATGAAATTCAGTATCTACTAGAAGATTTAGTTTTAGATAAGAGTGGTTACCTGAAATGGATCTCAGTAACGTGGACTGTTGCTCAACTCAAAAGGCTCTGGTAGAACAATCAATTCTGTAACTATTTCTAGATTAATGTTAAAGTTTCTTTAAAACAATAACTTAAGTATTATTTGAATAAATGATAACAATAATTACTATCTGCTTCTATGCATCTGTTCTTAATTCTTTAGCTCCTGTTCCCAACACTAAAAGACTGTACGAACATTATGAAAGTAACACTTAACTCTCAAGGCCTGATCTTCACAAGTATGCACTGAAACCTGTGGCTAATTTTTCTTTTTAATTACCACTTGAAGCATGCACACAGGCTATTAATATATGAATGACCAGTAAAATGAAAACCAAGACACCTACATGCATAAATGCCTATTGTGCACATGCAAGTGCAGTAATCCTGTGCTCAGTTGCATGCATGCATTTTTTTTTAAACTGGGGCTTTTAGGCCTCAATCTAGTAAAGCTCTTAAGCACAAACTTAACTTTAATAACCACTTGAGTAGTCTCATAGGACTTCAGTCAGGACTACTCAGGAGTTTAAAGTTAAGTATGTGCATAAATGCTCTATAGATCAGGACACTGGAAACACATATTCAATACATTTGAAAGGGATTTAGCCAAATGATTGCCATTAATTTAAATGAGAGTTGTGTGGTCAAATCTATACACATACTCTTTAAATATATCCTCAATCTTGGAAAAATCCCATCTAAAGAAGCTTGTGCATTATTGCCATTTTTCAGTCAAATCCAACTAGATCACAGAATCATAGAATATCAGGGTTGGAAGAGACCTCAGGAGGTCATCTAGTCCAACCCCCTGCTCAAAGCAGGACCAATCCCCAATTAAATCATCCCAGCCAGGGCTTTGTCAAGCCTGACCTTAAAAACCTCAAAGGAAGGAGATTCCACCACCTCCCTAGGTAACACATTCCAGTGCTTCACCACCCTCCTAGTGAAAAAGTTTTTCCTAATATCCAACCTAAACCTCCCCCACTGCAACTTGAGACCATTACTCCTTGTTCTGTCATCTGCTACCACAAGAACATGTAATGTACTTATTAGCACAGAAAGAGTGCTAGCCTCCTTAAAATAGATGGGTTAATAAAGCTCTCCCTATTACCTTTCTTTCTCTGAGTCTGTCTTTGAAATGCCATAGGGAAGCCTTTAGTTAAAATAGTCTGTGAAGATTAGGCTAGAAAATATGGAGACTCTGGGTATTTAACCTATTTACCTGCTAAATATTATTGCACAGTTCATTTAAAATATGCAACTTCCCTTTTTCAAAAATAAATTTAAATATGCACAAAGTTACAAACTATAAACATTAGTGTACAGAAATATAAACAAAAAAATGTACATCTCTGGTCAACAGTACTAGTATTTGGTGCCACAAAGGCATTTCAGAGTATAAAATCATCAGTTGCACATCCATTTAGAGATCATTATAAGGCGTTTTGGGGGAAAGAAAAATAGTAACTAAAATTCCAGGTGGTCAGCATTTTTTGTCATCTCAAAACCACCTTCAGTCTCAATAGTCTGATCAGCATTAAGCTTTACCAATTCAGTAAAGCACTTAAGTGTGTGCTTATCTTTATGGAGGTGCTTAAGTCCCATTCACTTCAATGGGAATTAATTTTAAGCAAGTGCTTAAAGTACAAAGATGTTTAGGGTCAAATTCTGAAAGATGTCAAGTACCTGAAACTCCCACTGAAGTGCTAGGCAAAGTCACACAGCCAGGATTCAGAGCTTCTCACTTACTGGTTCCCAGACTCATATTCAGTCAGCATTCTGTTTCCCTATTCAATGTCACCCAGTGTTCGGTGATATTCTGCAACTAGACTCAGAAGATTGAATCCAAGGGAGACTTTCAACCTTAATATTGAATTGCCTTGGTTTTGCCGATTCAAACAATTAAATAAATTATAAAAAGACAAAGGCCTTAAAATATAACAGAGAACAAGGCTGAGATTATTAGAAAATGAAATGTTCGTGTAATGATTGACGGGGAAAAGAAACAAAGACAACAAATTGGTTTGTTGCTTATTAACTATGAGCTATTAAATTCCATAAGGACCACAGAAGCCAGGCTCAAACATCCTTACCTCAAATAAAAATTATGTTCACCATGTAGCATGTGAGTGAGACAGATACATAAGCAGATAAACAAAATGTAAATTAAAGTTCTATAATGGAAAAGTTGGCTGATCACTAAATATAACATAGCTAGCAAAAAGCACTGTAATGTAACAGTGTACATTTTAAACCAATCTTCCAACTTTTAAAAGATAATAATTTGTCCTTTCTACATATCCAAGTAACAAATATATCACTCTCAATAGCATAGTTTAATTCAAATATTCAACCATTTTTCTCTCTGGTTTTCACAGTCCTCTCTCTCATTATTTATACAGTCCATGGAACTTTTCAGTGGGAAAAAATGTGAATCATGTGACCTATCAAAGAAGACAGAGGGAATAACAGCTGAATTAGACCACTAAGCCTCTTAAAACTCCTTTACCTGTGACTTTTCTATCTGATTTATTCCCAATTACTTCAATAAAAATAGTCTAAAAGTCATGCCAGTTTTAATAAATCTATATTAATTAGAACTGATGCTGCAGCATTAAGATTTTTTTTACCACATTTACAGCAGTATGTGTTTCTGGAATCTTGACATCTTTCTCTTTTCTTTCATATAAATCAGAACTGTCTAACCTTATTTTAAATGAACCAGCCAAATCCAATATGGCTTCTAACAAACTGTCCCAAAGCACTACTCAGTGAACAGGTGAGCAGGAGGGAGGAAAATCGGGGAAAATATAAATGCAGTAGTTAAATATATTCTCTGTTAATAAATCATTTTTTATAATTGTACATGCGTTTTCTAACCAATCTATTTAATACATTGGGTTCTAGTCAGAAAAAAGTTGGGGTTAAACACTTTTGCTCAACTAACCTTCATTAGCTTCTTTGGCTTAGCTGCCACAGTGTGAATTCAATTCCAGAGCTAAATCCCCACTGTTGATATTGTTAGAGAATACTGTAATTTATATGCAGTGTTCTTGCCTTTGACACACACACATCTTTGGAGGAGATTCCATATTCAAAATGAACATATGCAATGTGTCATTTTTGCCACTTTTTACCTGCATTAGGCACTCTCACAAAAACTCAGTATCATTCACATTTTGTTGTCCATCCACTTCACTGCACTGCACTGTTTAGGGCAGATGATCAGCTGCTGTAAATTGTTATAGCTTGACTTCAGTGCAGCTTTCAATAGTTACTCTTAAAACTAGCCATTTGTCTTATAACATCTTTGATTTCTAAATAAAATTACTTCAGTATTTATAATATTCTATATAGAAAATACTGCTGTGGACATTTCCAGCTATCTAAGGCAAAACTGTAAAATGTTTAAGGATGACTACTTTGCTTCTACTACAGTTTGCCCACTTGTGCTGTGGTATTTTTTAATCTTGCATTAATGCAGATTGCCTGAGTGCTATATACAATTCATGTGGTTTACATTTTAAAGCACCATTTGAATTTAGAGAGTTTATGCAATAGCTACTACAACACAAATGATTTCTTTGAAAACCAGAAATGAGGCCCAAATCTGTGTATTCTCTTTGGGGTACTTGGGCACCTAAGTGGCAAGAAATGTGAATAAATACAAAGAGGCACATTATCCCAACGTGACATCCTGTCACTGAGGAAAGATTTCCTTCAGAAGTGATAGAATACTTGTTGCTACAGACATTGCCCAACTCAACCTGTTAACTTAGCATCTATGCCCTACTGGAACAATTTGACCAACTAGTGAGTAGGCAAAATGCCATCTAAACATATGGGTGTGAGTATAAGCAGCCAAGTGACCATGTAGGAGAATCAAATCTGTTCGCTGAGGGCAGGAGTCCCAGTCTGAAACATCCAAACAGCTGTCTATCCTGAGGTTTACATGCCTGTAGTTAAGGGGATGTGACATAGTTAATCAATCTTTTGGCTGGATTAATTTTAAAGTACAAAAATTAGCTTCCTTGGCCACACAAGGAGCTTTCGGTTCTGTTGAATTGTCTAGTGTCATCTCCACCCAACTGCAGTTCCTTACATAAAACCAAGCTCCTGATGACTTTCTCCTGAATGGTCTGAAAGACACTGGAGCAGGGTGGTCACCCGCTCCAGCCCTGAAGAGGTTAAAACAGCCCTGGGAAAGGGCTGCCCCAGAGAGCCAATAGGCTAGGCTGATTGGAGCAGCAGCCACAGCTGGGGCCAGGCCCCAATCAGGCCACAGCTGGCCCTATAAAAGGGCTGTGAGCCAGGCGCTCAGGCAGTCTTTCTCTGGCTGTAGAGAGAGAAGGATCTGGCTGCCTGGGAGCTGAGTGGGGTACCTGAGTAGAGTAGTGCTGGGGAAAGGCAAGAGGAGCTGGGGAGCTCCAGCCTGGAGAGCACCCAGGCTGTGGGCCTTGCTAAAGGCCAGGAAAGGTACTGGGGTTACAGAGGCGTAGCCTGGGAATAGGCAAATGTATCAGGTCCAAAACCTCCCTTGCTGATGATGAGTGGTTTACAGACTGCAGTCTGCCCCAGTGAGCGGGGGCTAGATGGTGACTGGCCGTAGCCGCTGACAGGGCCGATTCTAGGATTTTTGCCACCCCAAGCAAAAAATTTTTTGGCCGTCCCCGCTTTTTTTGTGTGTGCGCCCCCGGCTCTGCCCCAACTCTGCCCCTTCCCCAAATCCCCGGCCCTGCCTCCTCCCCCAGGCATGCTGCATTTTCCCCCCCATTGCTTCTGTGGCTCCCCCCCGCAACCCCCTACTCTACCTCACCTCTGTTCCGTGTGCTCCCCTGAACACGCCACCGCTCTGCTTCTCCCCCTCCCTCTCAGGTGAGGAAGAGGCAGTATGTTCAGGGGAGCACGTGGAGCGGAGGTGAGTGGGGTGGGAGGGAGAAGAAAAGGAAGTAAGGGGGGGTAGAGGAACTCCTCCCCACCCTAGCTCACCTCTGCTCCACTACCGCCACCTCCACACGTGCGCTGCTGCTTGGCTTCTCCCTCCCTCCCTCCCTCTCAGGCTTGCCGCGCCAAAGAGCTGTTTTGCGTGCAGCAAGCCTGGCAGGGAGGGGGGAGAAGCAGAGCAGTGGTGGTGCGCTCAGGGGAGGAGGTGGAGCGGAGGCGAGCTGGGGCGGTGGGGGCACATTTCTAGGGGCAGCATGGCCGGCACCAGATTGCCACGCCTAGAAATGTGCTGCCCCAAACACCTGCTTGTTTTGCTGGTGCCTAGAGCCGGCCCTGGCCACTGAGGCAAGGTGGGGAGAGAGGGTTGGGGGTTCCCCTGGGTGGGGAGACCAAGATTGTGGGTTACTGCTGGGGGGCAGAACCCTGATGTAGAGGGGCACTGGGGTCCGGGAGGGACACGGGGGCCAGCAGCAGGCGAGACACCAGCCTGCAGAGGGTGCTCCAGGCTGGAAGAGCTAATTCCCGAGACACCAGCAGGAGGCGCCGCACCAGTGAGTCATCACATTGCTACAGGCACTGAGAACCATGTTCTGAAACTTACTGTGTTCTTTCACAGGTTTCCACATATGCAGTAGAAAAAGGTGTAGGACATTTCTGAAGGATGAATCCCTTTGTTTTCAGACTCTGGACATTATACCTCAGCAAAGTATATTTAAAAAGTAAACGCTTCCATTCTGTAATAATAAAATGATTCATTTCTTTATTGGGGTCAAATGGAGGAACATTCAGAATTTGATGGACACATTTCTCATAACAAGATGAGCCCATTATAGCAAGACTCTGAGGCCCTTACTTCATAAACCAAAATGGTCAGTCCATGCTACAAAACTAAAACCAATCAAATGAAGAAGTTAACATCAATTTACAAACTATTCAGTGGTCAATAAAATCATTCAATAAGGGTTCAAAGATGCCCATTGTTTCCTGAGTTTACTGAGCTGCCCTTTTGAAATCTTGTATCTTTGTAATTTCTTCGTAATTTATATGCTGCTTTCTATTGATGAATGGCTACTTACAAACTAAGAGATTATGGTTAGAAATGTTAGATAAGGGTAAAATTTTCAAAAGAACCTAAGACAATCCCATTTTCAAAAAGGACTTTGGCTTTCAATGGAATTTACATTGTGAAATGCCTATAGGACTGAGGCTCCTAAGTTACTAGGGAGTTTTGAAAAAATGTACCTTAAATCACATAGAGTACATGTGATATGCGGCATAGGGAATATCTCTTGCTATAAAAGCATTGGTCCTTTCTACATCCAAAGGAGAATTTCCATCCATACCCAAAAGTCAGGTAATATAGCTTACAAATATTCTTTTCAAGCCTCCATTCACTTGAAAGTGGAGTAATTTCAAACATGAAAGCAGATATGACATTCTGGTATAAAACAGTACTGTAGAATGCATACCAATAGACACCAGCCTGTTCATTACACCCTTTTATAGCTTTAAAGCATGCAAATTATGATTAACTTTAGAGCAATACTTTAAATGTCTGATTAAAAAGGAGATCTTACTCAACTGTGATCTCTGTACAAAAGGCCTGAATTTGAAAGGTTAGGGATGCAATATAGAAAATATTATTATGCTTTTCAACTCAGAGTTACCCTTACTGCCACATCACTTTGAGGTACAAGTAGTATTTTAGTTCTTACCACTGTTTATTAAATCATTTAAATGTAGATGGAATGTCTTCTCCCTTTCTATCTGGCCTTTAAGCATATACGTTCCACAAAATGCCTTTCTCTCTGCAGCAAATAAAACTAATTGTTCTTCATTAAGGAAGCAAAATCTCTTTATCACTTCATCACTACTCAATCAAAATTATAAAATGCAAGCCAAAGTTCTTGTCTGCAAATTAGAGATGTACTTGAGCCACAAAAAGACCTATTTTGCCATGCTTCATCACACTAAGTAGATCTTACCATGGAAGTATCTCCACTGAAATCAGCTGTTCCATTTGAAATCATGGCAAATATTAAGCCTGAAGTTTGGATTCCAATGCTCCTATTCATATTTTTTTTTTTAGAGGAAGGAGAGTGGATGGTAGGGAAAACATTACACTTTATTAACTATAGTTGCATGGAGGAGGATCCAGGTTTTTCTCTCTCTGTACAGTCTGGCATTTAATTAATATTCATGACAAACTGAGCTGTTTTCTCCATAATTATCTTGTGATTCTTGGAGGAAGCACTGTGAGCCATTTTGGCCTGATCTTAAACTGCAAAGTTTAAATACTGTTCAAAACTTCTCCAATGTTCAAGGTGCTTCAGACCTAGTGTCCCTGTAAAGATTCATCACAATGGACATGGCTCTTTATTAATGGGTAAATCCAATTTAAGCAGAATTTATAAATACCCTTTTTTCACATAATGCCAAAAGAAAAGTGGGCGTACAATGACAGTCAATATAAATCTGCTCAGGGCTCAGTATGTGTGAAAGTTAATGTGATACGACTGAACAGCAGTTTGATTTTTTAATTGCCCTGTAGTAACTCCTTTCCCACTTTAGCAAGAGTAGAGTCTCTCATAAACTGGCACAAAAATAAAACTAAGTAAAGGTGAACATTCTGAGACCCAGGCAGGTACATCAAAAGATAATACTAATTATTAACTTAAAATCTCATACTTTTAAACACATGGATTTAAACTTGTTCCGAACCTTTGAAAGACTCATCATCTTGCATACACCTTCAATTATTATCCTGATACATTATTTATTATATGTCTAGACTGAGTCCTTCATGCTTTACAACACATTTCATAGAGTGAGAGTCAGTCACAAGACCATAGTTCAAACGGTGAGTCTGGCCTTCTCAGGGAATCTCCAACCCCTCCCAGCGGAGGCAAAAACAAGCACAGAGAAAATGGGGGCTAGGGAGTGTTTCTTTATCATTTAGGAGTTAGGACTCGGCAAAAACATAATTGTTAGTCTGATTATTACAACTATCCTATACTGATTACAAACAGTTCGCATTTTGCTGAGTCCTAAAAGAAAATGAACCAGTAAAGCAAAAAAAAAAAATTAACAAGCTGCTCCTATATTTGAGAAAACTTGAATAAAAAGAAAAGTGCACAGAAACTGAAGAACAAGTTCCTGAAAGAGAAGATGGCAAAAGTGAAAGAGAAACTGCCTTCCTCCAAACTGCAGTTACAGGAAAGAGACAACAAGAAGGTAAATATTGGAAGAAAACAGCAAGCAGGTACAGAACAAATGGATATGATGTCATGGCGATCTGAGGATACATGGGTATTCGTTAACACCAAGAGGGAATTGCTAAACTGAATGTATTGGGGGCCAGAAAGTCAATGTAGAAGAGGGATTCTATAATCCTGCTTCCTGGAACAAGGGAATAGTCATGGTCATAATCTTCATAAATCTCTACTTCTAAATACCAGCAATTCCTGAATTCCACATCACCGGAAGACTATTTGGAAACTTCAGCTACTGTGGAATCCAGTGGCCTGCTCCCTTAGGTCTCCATGCATGGAACATATTACACCAGCATTCCTAATTGCACTGGCTTTCAATCTATTTCCAAATTAAATTCAAGGTCAGTTTTCTTTCACTAGAGCGCTATGTATAGTTTGTGTCTTGACTACTTTAGAGTAGTTTCTCCCCTCAAATTTTTACTTGTCATTTTAGAACAGATTTAAATGAGAGTATAAAAGACAAAGAGCATCCAGTGGAGGGCCATTCCAGTGAAGGGCTCTCTTCTCCTTTAGTCCAACCAAGCCAGTTTTCCTGACCTTCTGAATGAACTGTAAAACTCACCTATCTTGGCTTCTCCCAAAAGGACAGATTAAGTGGCAATAATCCTTAGCCTTCTGGTATTGGGCAAGGGTGGAAGACTTTTCTTTTTCTTGGTCAATACAGTTATTTGTTTTTTAATCATGCAATTATTTTACATTATTTATTCTAGAGATAAAAGGTGCACACATTAAAAAAACAGAATAAAAATGAGGAGGAAATTCCAAAAAGCTCACATGGGAAATGACTGAAGCCCAACTAGGAGGAAGGGTTGAGGGACAGACAAATACTGCACAGTTAGTAAGCTTTTAGTAACTGATCTTACACATTTCCCCCTCAATCTTACCCACATCCCTTATAATATGTAGTTTATACAATATACATTTAAATAACAAAAACAAATAATTTAGAGCTAAGATGATGGCCAGCCATCACTGGGATCGATCTGTAGGAGGGGGGTGGCATGGATCAACGTTCACATCACACTCCCTGTCAGTACCAGGCCTGTGCCAGGGAAGCTTATGATCTAACCAGCACAACAAATTTGGTGATGAATCCTGGTCTTGTGCCACCTGAAGCACGTTGTACATATACTAGGAAGACGACCCCTTTATATCTTGTCTAGTAATATTGTAAACTGTTTGTGGGAAGGCTTGTGTCTATTTCAGTCTTTGTCCAGCACCTAGCCCCTCATCCTGACTTGAGCCTTTGGCTGTTATAATAATAATAATAAGATTTCAAGTCTGTACTGTATATTTGAACTGTACTCTGTGTCTTAAACTGTAAATTACTTAAGGCATGGATCAAATCTTCTATCATGTTTCATACAGCACTGAGCATTACTTTGGCAGCTCATGAATGCATAAACAACAATACTGTAGATTTTTTTTTTTTAGCAGAATGGCCTTTCTTTGATTTGTATGTCAGGCTGGCAGCTCCACCCACTCTCCACGTTATTTAAGATTTGCATGACTGATAGTGTAAATAGACTTGTGTACTGCTTGACTATTCACTGCACGTATAAAGCTTGGTGCAGGAATATGAGATACACTTTTGTATCTGTCAGCTGGTCTTTAGGCATATAACAAGATTTTAAATATCTAATTTTGATAGGAAATAAATTTTTCAGCCTCAATGACCACTGAACCCAAAAATTCACTTATGTACTCTTGGCTACTATGGGACTCAGACTAACTCTTCATTAGCCAGTACTGATATAGTTCAAAAAGGCAACTTCACAAGAACCATGGAGATAATTTTTCAGCTAATTGCTACGTTATCATTTAAGATGATTGCATTATATCTCATAGAAGTTTATTCTCTCTATACTGGGGTAAGAAAATGCAAACTACCCAGTACAGGAACAACCTTAAAAATTCTCATAATTAACATTGTTTATCTATGGTTGAACATTTTGTTTCTGTTATCATTCAATTACTGTCAGCCATAGAAACCAGAATCTCGACTATTTCATTAAGTTTTTTATCTGTATGAAACATGATAACATAATTCAATTTTTAGATGGCAAGAAAAAAAACCAGACAAATCAAAAGAGTTGCACACTAAACAGGTTAGCTTTGAAAATATCCCCTATTTGGTCCATCAGATGATACTATTTAGGGTATATAATACTGAAAGGGCAATCTGATAAATCACACTAGAAGCAATTTTAAACCATACTACTGCTGAAAAGTCAATTTAACTTTCCAGCTTTAGAAGACTTTGTTATTGCTATTGTTAATTATTTCTCATTTAATGGGAAATTGGCAACAAGGTCCCCAACTGTCATTTTAAATCTGCAATAATATCATGTGAAGCTTTTCGTCCTTATTCCCAAGTCCTGGATTATCAGAGCTAAATGGCAGCTCCAGCATTGCAAAAGCTCAGGGGCAGGTACTGTTACACAAATTGCCAATTCAATTAACAGTGTGTAAATGCTCCACTGGCAGGCTGAGGGAAGGACAGCCATTTTGGCAAGTGTCATTCCTAATTTATCAAACTGTCAAACCTTCCACTCAGGTGCCTGCGGTCACTGTCTGCCTCTTAATGCTAAATTGTAAAGCTGCAGGAACCATTCGTGTAGCTTGACAAGGCACAATACTCAAAACTGATTTTAAAATCAAATGTACAATTATTTTAATTATTCTGAGTATAAATTGATGTTTTAATTGCAAAAACAGAGAGGGAATATTCAATAAGGATCCAACATTACATGGTGCTACCTAACCTGTTTTCAGAAGTAACTGTTCAATTTTATTTAATCCTATACTGCTTGTGATTACATTAAAATAGACAGTTCCTTAGTGATAGTAAACCTCCATCACCCACCTCTATATAGTTTTATAGTCTTAACATTAACTCTACTGTCTTTGGGTTCTTACCAAATCACCATGTGCCTTAGTGCCTTACAGAGGAAACCTGCATCAGGAAATTCAAATGTCATTTCTACTGACCCCCTTCTCCCCACCAGTTACAGTGAGTCGTTTACTTCTCTCTCTCTCTCTCCCCTCCCCCCCACCTTTCTGGAAATACTAGTAGATTATAAAAAGAAAAGGAGTACTTGTGGCACCTTAGAAACTAACAAATTTATTTGAGCATAAGCTTTCGTGAGCTACAGCTCACTTCATCGGAGTAGATTATAAGTTACTTTGTGGAAAAGGAACATTGAAGAACCTCGCATTTGGACCTGAAAGGGGTGAGGGCTTTCGGTCATCCTTTCAGTAATATGAATGGCTTACAGAAGCTACTGCATATGCAGATGGGACCCTTTATCGCAGAGGTTCTCAACCGTTTTTTCTGAAGCCCCCCCCCCCCCCCCCCGACATGCTATAAAAACTCCTCAGCCCACCTGTGCCACAACAACTGTTTTTCTGCATATAAAAGCCAGGCCCGGCATTATGTGATAGCAAGCAGGGCAATTGCCTGGGGCCCCATGCCACAAGGGCCCCATAAAGCTAAGCTGCTCAGGCTTCTGCTTCAGCCCGAAGTGGCAAGTCTCAGGGCCCCGGGCTTCCGCACCATGCAGTGGGGCTTCAGCTTTTTGCCCTGGACCCCCCAAAGTCTAACACTGGTCCTACTTGACAGACCCCCTGAAATCTGGTTGTGGCCGCATAGAGGGCCCTGGACCGCTGATTGAGAACCACTGCTCTATAGTAGATACTTGTAGTATGCAGTATAGTGATCCCTATAGTCTAGAAATGTCATTTAAGGATTTGTAACAGTGTAGTCATCACAAATGTTGGGGGTTCACATAATGCAGCTGTAAAGGTTTGCTTCTGGGTTGAATATTAGTAGAGTATGTTCTCAGTCTAGGAGTGTTTTGGTTAAATACAGTTTAAATTGGTTTCACAATTTGAACACAATAGAAATGGAATTTAAAAATAAAACAAAAACACTCAAGTTTGTGCTTTCAGCTATCTTGTGTGGCTTCTGTAACTCAAAAATGTGTAATATATAAGAGAACAGGAATGTAGGGAGTACCATAGTGGATCAGACCAATGGTTCATTTAGTCCAGTACCCTTGTGACCAACACTGGCCAGTAGCAGATATTTCAGAAGAAAGTGCAAGAAATCCCAGAGGAGGCATGTATGAGGTAACTAACCCAATTATAGTTTCCTACTTTACTCCCAATAGGTAGAGGTTGTCCCAAAGCATATACCTAAGTTTATATAGCTTCCAAAATCCTCAAGTTTTGTTCTTGTTTTTAACTATTTACTATTACACCATTATAACTCTGAATATTCTTGTTATCCATATAAATGTCTAATCCCTATTTGAAGTCTCATGATGATATGTTATCATGAGTTTCTTGGCGAACTGTGCACTGTGTGAAAAATATGGTATATCCAAATATTCATACAGTTCAATTCTACAGGCAGTTTGTTAGAATGTGGACTAATTCCTTTGGGAATTTAGAAAAAAATGCTTACAATGACTGAGACACTCAGGCAAAAATAATTTTATTTATTGGGGGTTTTATTCATGCATTTAGACATGACACACAAGAACGTGCACTATAAGAGAGGACTGTTTTGCTGAAACAGAAAAAGTTTTGCTGGAAAAATAAGAAAGCATTCAGCATTCCAGTAAAATGCTATTTTTTAACTGAAGTCAAATTTTGAAGATTTTAAAAATTGGCATCAATAGCCTGATCTAAAGGCCACTGAAATCAATGAGAGTCATTTTAAAGAACTTGTCTGTCCTATCATGTTTGTATAAGACAGTTTATGTCATTAACTTGTCCCAATGTACATAGATTATGATAGAAAAACACACCCTTAAAAGCCAATAAGATGCTTTCCGCAACAGAAAGCCCTTTTACAATAGTACACCCTCAAGGCCAGATTTTTGAAGGTATTTAGGCACCTTAAGTCAATGTGATTTTCAAAAGTGCCTTGGTGCCCAACTACCAGTTTGAAATACCTTCAAAAATCTGGCCCTTAGTCCATAAAATGTTGGCTTTCTTAAAGATATTACCATTATGGTCTCTCTGCTTATTTATTTGTTACTATCCTTTTTGTATATACCTTCTTCTTACAATGTTACACTGAGCTCAGTCAAATAGCATGCATACTTAGTTTGAACTCAGAAATATGAAGGAAATGAAAGGCAGGAAAAATTCAAATACCCTAAATCAGCAAAATAAAACTGCTGTACCTTAGGCTATACACTGGAAACATTATTACCTCTGTAGACTTTAAATAAGAGTTCAGAAAATTACATATGATGGTTGAGGAGAAAAAAATACACTACTACACAAAAAGCAGCCAGTGTGACCTAAAGAAATACTTAAGTAAATAAAATACTATTAGATCACAGATTAGAGATAGTGAAATCTAGTCTGAAGCCTAGAGTAAGCACTCTGCTTTGTAAGAACAAGTGAAAAACATGTGAACCCAGAAGGGTTTCGTATAATGAGGGGAAACAAGTTTAAAGACTTTTATAAGCTCTCACACATCCTTTCAGACCTCAATAAAGTCATAACCAGTAGGGCCAAAATGGATAACCCGTGAAGCCTAAGTAACTCCAAGTAGTTAATTAAAGCTAAACCTAGGTGAAATGAACAAATAATAAATAGTTTGGTACCTATGTAATTATTCTGACTGAATTTCATTTTCAGAACATCAGTTTAGCTGGCACTGAGATTCAATAAACCAGTATGCTAGTGCATTAACTCGCAGTATGTAAGAACTTGAATATTCATTCATATTACAATCAGGGGATTCAAATGATAGATTGTTTCTGGATCTGAATTTCTCCAGTAAAGAATATTTTCTAGTTCATGAGAATATGTATTTTGGCTTTGAGAAATAAAACGTGTAGAGATACTAATTCATATGCATTTAATCTCATCTCCATATTTTACAAGACTGTCCTTCTCAGGGAACAACTTATTGTACTGTAAAACATCTCAGTTACCGCAGAATGATATGAATTCCGATACACCAGGCGCAGAAATTGTAAGATCTCAAATTTTACATACCACCACTTTGGAATCAGAAGATTAGTAACAACTGTTATTAAAGGACCATACACTTTGTATTACCAACTAGTGCCAGACAGTCCTGACCCAGCTTCTGTAGCCAGCGTCCACATATGAATGCAAAGGGAAGGGAAGGGAGAAAAAGGCGTATAGGGCTCACTTTGCACATCCATGGAAGACCAAACACAACGGCAGTCCTCATGATCAGATTAGCTTAATGGCTTCTGCCTGTAAACTCCCAAGAAGTGTTAGCCATCACAAAGGAAATTAGAATGAGGCAGGAATATGGTCACAATTCTCTCTGTACTAACAATGAAGTGGACCAGCTGCATCAAAGAGCATTTCCTGAACACTCTTTAGAGGTGTAGCAATGGATGTTACCCAGTGTACACAGGGGGGCTCTGGGAAGCACTGTGCCTTGCTAAAGTTTAATGCCTCTTGAAACTCCCACTGCAGACCTACATCTAATTTTGATGGGGTTTACGGACCCCAAACTAAGGTCGAGTCAGGGACGGGCTGGGGGCAGTACTGGGCCAGGAAAGCTCCACACTTCAGACACTGCTGAGCATACTCCAGGAGAAAGGGCTAGTATGAGCTCCAGCAGTTCAAACGGGAGGGAAGTGGGAAGCTATTTCCTGGAGGAGCAGTGCTCTGCAACAAGAGGAGAAGAAGCCCACACTGAGGAGGTCTGGCTGCAAGTGTTCACCCTCTCCCCGCACTTTCCAACATGACCGAAAAGGGAGGCAGAAACATGTACGGGGGCACTAGAGGGCTGCCTGTATCAGCTCCTAGACTGTAGGGGTTTGACTTGAAGGACTTTAACTCAATGGCAGCCACATCCCAAATGGAGGCATTGGGTGTGGCCTAGATAAAGGTAAGAAAGAGGTGGACCGGACTCAGGCCATCCCATGCTTTCACACTTTCAGGGTCCTGTGCCAGGACCTGGTGGAATGGCAGACCCAGGTTCTCCTACCCACAGAAGGATGAGGTGTTACCAACAAGGAAGCTGATCCTGGTGGGACCATATCCAGGGATCCAGGACACATTGAGCTGATACAGGATATGTCTACACAGCAACTAGACACCCACAGTTGGCCCGTGCCCGCGGACTTGGGTTCACTGGGCTCAGGCTGCAGGGCTGCTTCAATGCTGTGTAGACTTCCAGGATCGGGCAGCAGCCCTGACTCACAGGATCCTAGAGTTCAGACTCCAGCCCAAGCCCAGAAGTCTATACAGCAAAGAAACAGCACCACAGCCCGAGTCCCATGAGTCTGAATTGGCTGGCACGGGGCCAGCCATGGGTGTCTAGTTGCTATGTAGACAAACCCAGACAAACTTGAGTTGGAGGCCCAGACCCGTATGCCTGCTGATCAAACAAACCACCCCACTATGCTAATTTACAAAACTGAGCATGATAAACATAGATTTTTTTCAAAAATATGTTATACTTATGTAGGAATATAGGAATTGTGACAATTATAGGAATATAGGAATATAGGAATTGTGGATCAGATCAGAGGTCCATCTAGTCAGTTCTTAATTTGTAATGAAAGAGGTGCTGGAACTCACGTGATTAGGTGCCAGGGCTCAGCAATTTTTTTACTTTCATAAATGAAGCAGCAAGCCCAGAGGTGCCAGGGCTATGAACTGCCAAGCTTTGACGTGCCAGGTTCACCCCGGCACAAATTAAGCCTTGCATTTAGTGAAGTATCCTGTTTCTGACTGTGGCCAGTACAGATGTGTCAGAAGAAGGTGCAAGAACTCCACGAATAGGCATGAATGGTTATGTAGTTATAAAGGAATGAAAGGTCCCCCTCCCCCCCCAAAAAACACACATTTTGTCTCATTCTGAAGTTTAACAGTGAGATATTGGCTCAAGCCTTGAAACATGAAGTTTAGTATCCCTTCACGTATATTTTTTGGTATCATTAATTAAAACAACTCTAGATATTCTGATTATCTCTATAAGTATCCAGTTCCCTTTTTTTAGTCCTCTTAAGTTCTTGGCCTCAACAACTTATGCCAGTGAGTTCCAAAGTTTAATTAGGCATTGTGTGAAAAAGTAGTTCTTTTTATTTGGTTTTCAATTTTCTATTTAATTTTTTTGAATGTCCCTTTGTTCTTCTATTGTGAGACAGGGAGAACAGAAGTTCCTTATCTCCTTTCTTTGTACCATTCATTACTTTATATACTTTCATCACATCCTTCTTATTTGCATACTTTCAAAAATAAACCATCCCACTCTTCTCAGTCTTTCTTTATCGGAGAGTTCTTCCATGCACTTCTCTTCTACAATATTCTTTTTGAGATGAGGTGACCCGTACTGCACACATCATTCCAGATGGGGCTTCACTGGTGATTTATAGAAAAGTATTATAATATTGTTTGTATTATTCTCAAACCCATTACTTATGCAACCTAACAATTTGTTTGCATTTTTGACCACAGCTGCAAATTGAGCTGCCTCCAGTGATGATACCTAGATCCCTTTCTTGAGTTGGTCCAGCTAATTTACAGTCTTGTGAGCTGTATGAGTATCTTAAATTGTTCTCTCCAATGTGAATTACTTTGCATTCGTCAACATGAAATTTCATTTACCATCATAGTACCCATTTACCTAGATTGTTTACATCTCTCTGAAGTTGCTCAGAGTTCCTTCTAGTCCTGATTAACCTAAACAACATAGTGTCATCTGCAAATTTTGCTACCACACTACTCAGCCCGCTCCTGGATCATTAATAAATATTTTAAACAACATGGGACCTCACACAGAGCCTTGAGACACCCCACAGTTAACCTTTTGCCATGATGAAAATTGACTATTTAATCCTACCCTTTCATTTCTTTCAGTCCACTGGAACTTATGACTTCTCACCTCAAGATGACTTAGCTTCTTTAGTACCCTCTTGAGTGGGACCTTGTTAAAGACCTTTTGGATGTCTAAATAAATTATGTCAACTGGTTATTTTTTATCCACTACTTTACTGATATGTTCAAAGAATTCTAAGAGATCAGTGAGACATGATTTTTTTCTTGGAGGAACCAGACTGGTTAGACCTTATCATATCAGGACCTTCCAGGTGTTTTGTAATTCTACATTATAGATTAGAATTATAGGTATATCACTGGGAAAAAGTCTCTGTTTTCATTTAGAGACTGCTCAGCAGCTCAGCCACTTCATCCTTCATAACTCTTGGATGTACTATCTGGGCCTGGGTGACGTACTACTTTTAAATGATGAATTTGCTCCAGCATCTCTTTCTTCTGATACCTCATTCATGTTACCAGAAAAGGAGAAGGTGCGAGGAAGATATCTCAGCAATGAAGGCTGATGCCAAAAAAATCAGTTTCTGAACAATGTCTTTATCTTTCTGTTGTGGGCAAGGTCACCCTGTAGCATACTCTGGTGGCTGAGAATGACACTGCAGGCACTCTCTGCCTCACTCTTCCTCCCTGATGTGGGTCTCCTCAGCTCTTCACACACAGGTGTGCGCTAGAGAAGTGGCTTAACCCTCCAGCCAAGTCACAAACAAAACTTGGTCCTCTCTTGGGCAGCAAAAGTCCAACTACAATGTCCTAACAAACAAAAGGTTCTTCCGTACTTCAGGGTTTTGCTTCATCCTGCCTTCTGGGACCTGTTCCTAGCTTCTTCCTGGACTACCTTTCAGAGTCTTTCTAAGTCTGGGATATAGGACTAGAGGGCCCCTAGGCTAATTCACCTGGAGTACCAAGCCTCCTGCAGACTCTAGCTCAGGGACTCCCATAGAAGCCTACCCACTCCCTGTGGTTTCCCCCGACTGATCTCTCAGCCCTTTTATGAGGCCCAGATGTCCATTAAGCTATCACCTGACCTCATCAGTCCAACCCCTAGACAGCTAATTTATTATAGGACAGGTGTGACTGACCCTGTCTTCCCTTAAGGGGCCAGTCACCCTGTGGTATTTCCATAATTGCTTCTTATAGCAACTGATGATCCAGACCAACTATTCTTTTGAAGGATTTGTGCTTCTAATATTCTTAAAGAATCTCTTTGTTTGTTTGTTTGTTTTATATTCACACTATTATTCACAAACACATACACACAATTTTCTTAAGTTTTCCAATATTAGGGTTTTCTCTTTTTAAGAATTATTTGTAGATTTGTTTGTCTCTGGTTTTTAGGTATTATTTTTTCCATCAAAACTTTCTAAAGGAAGCATGAATAGCAAATAACAAAAGAGGAAGGGAGATGGCTAACTGAGAAGAGGACTAGCAGACAGATATACTGCCTCTGTGCCTAGCAGGTGTGCAAGCATTTTATGTCAGCTACAGAAAACAGGCAGTATGCTATCGGTATCCATGATGACAAGGACGGACCCTACAGGTTGGTGGGGTACAACAGCTCTTTGGAAGCATTACAGGAGGATGGGGTGTAGGCTAAACCATATCTAGGCCCTGGTCTACACTAGGACTTTAGGTCGAATTTAGCAGCGTTAAATCCATGTAAACCTGCACCCGTCCACACGATGAAGCCCTTTATTTCGACTTAAAGGGCTCTTAAAATTGATTTCCTTACTCCACCCCTGACAAGTGGATTAGCACTTAAATCGGCCTTGCCGGGTCAAATTTGGGGTACTGTGGACACAATTCAATGGTATTGGCCTCCAGGAGCTATCCCAGAGTGCTCCATTGTGACCGCTCTGTCCAGCACTCTCAACTCGGATGCACTGGCCAGGTAGACAGGAAAAGAACCGCGGACTTTTGAATCTCATTTCCTGTTTGGCCAGTGTGGCAAGCTGCAGGTGACCATGCAGAGCTCATCAGCAGAGGTGACCATGATGGAGTCCCAGAATCGCAAAAAAGCTCCAGCATGGACTGAACGGGAGGTGTGGGATCTGATCGCTGTATGGGGAGAGGAATCCGTGCTATCAGAACTCCGTTCCAGTTTTCAAAATGCCAAAACATTTGTCAAAATCTCCCAGGGCATGAAGGACAGAGGCCATAACAGGGACCCGAAGCAGTGCCGCGTGAAACTTAAGGAGCTGAGGCAAGCCTACCAGAAAACCAGAGAGGCGAACAGCCGCTCCGGGTCAGAGCCCCAAACATGCCGCTTCTATGATGAGCTGCATGCCATTTTAGGGGGTTCAGCCACCATTACCCCAGCCGTGTTGTTTGACTCCTTCAGTGGAGATGGAGGCAACACAGAAGCAGGTTTTGGGGATGAAGAAGATGATGATGATGATGAGATTGTAGATAGCTCACAGCAAGCAAGTGGAGAAACTGCTTTTCCCGACAGCCAGGAACTGTTTCTCACCCTGGACCTGGAGCCAGTACCCCCTGAACCCACCCAAGGCTGCCTCCTGGACCCGGCAGGCGGAGAAGGGATCTCCACTGAGTGTACCTTTTAAAATACTATACATGGTTTAAAAACAAGCATGTGAAAGGATTAATTTGCCCTGGCATTCGCGGCTCTCCTGGATGTACTCCCAAAGCCTTTGCAAAAGGTTTCTGGGGAGGGCAGCCTTATTGTGTCCTCCATGGTAGGACACTTTACCACTCCAGGCCAGTAACACGTACTCGGGAATCATTGTACAACAAAGCATTGCAGTGTATGTTTGCTGGCATTCAAACAACATCCGTTCTTTATCTCTCTGTGTTATCCTCAGGAGAGTGAGATATAATTCATGGTCACCTCGTTGAAATAGGGTGCTTTTCTTCAGGGGACACTCAGAGGAGCCCGTTCCTGCTGGGCTGTTTGCCTATGGCTGAACAGAAATGTTCCCCGCTGTTAGCCATGGGGAGGGGGGAGGGTTGAGGGGGTAGCCACACAGTGGGGGGAGGCAAAATGCGACCTTGTAACGAAAGCACATGTGCTATGTATGTAATGTTAACAACAAGGTTTACCCTGAAAGAGTGTAGCCACTGTTTTATAAAATGTGTCTTTTTAAATACTGCTGTCCCTTTTTTTTTTCTCCACCAGCTGCATGTGCTTCAATGATCACAGGATCTTCTCCTTCCCAGAGGCTAGTGAAGATTAGAAAGAAAAAAAAACGCACTCGTGATGAAATGTTCTCTGAGCTCATGCTGTCCTCCCACACTGACAGAGCACAGACGAATGCATGGAGGCAAATAATGTCAGAGTGCAGGAAAGCACAAAATGACTGGGAGGAGAGGTGGCGGGCTGAAGAGAGTAAGTGGTGGGCTGAAGACAGGGCTGAAGCTCACATGTGGCGGCAGCGTGATGAGAGGAGGCAGGATTCAATGCTGAGGCTGCTGGAGGATCAAACCAGTATGCTCCAGTGTATGGTTGAGCTGCAGCAAAGGCAACTGGAGCACAGACTGCCACTACAGCCCCTGTGTAACCAACCGCCCTCCTCCCCAAGTTCCATAGCCTCCACACCCAGACGCCCAAGAACGCGATGGGGGGCCTCCGGCCAACCAGCCACTC
This sequence comes from Lepidochelys kempii, assembly GCF_965140285.1. Taxonomy (NCBI): domain Eukaryota; kingdom Metazoa; phylum Chordata; order Testudines; family Cheloniidae; genus Lepidochelys; species Lepidochelys kempii. The sequence continues at coordinate 85,926,924 of NC_136385.1, read as the reverse complement.
CACCACAGAGGATTGCCCAAAAAACAGAAGGCTGGCATTCAATAAATTTTGAAGTTGTAAACTTTTAAAGTGCTGTGTGGCATTTTCCTTCCCTCCTCCACCACCCCTCCTGGGCTACCTTGGTAGTCATCCCCCTATTTGTGTGATGAATGAATAAAGAATGCATGAATGTGAAGCAACAATGACTTTATGGCCTCTGCAAGCGGTAATCGAAGGGAGGAGGGGAGGGTGGTTAGCTTACAGGGAAGTAGAGTGAACCAAGGGGCTGGGGGTTTCATCAAGGAGAAACAAAGAGAACTTTCACACCGTAGCCTGGCCAGTCAAGAAACTGGTTTTCAAAGCTTCTCTGATGCGTACCACGCCCTCCTGTGCTCTTCTAACCGCCCTGGTGTCTGGCTGCGCGTAACCAGTAGCCAGGCGATTTGCCTCAACCTCCCACCCCACCATAAACGTCTCCCCCTTACTCTCACAGATATTGTGGAGCACACAGCAAGCAGTAATAACAGTGGGAATATTGGTTTCGCTGAGGTCTAAGCGAGTCAGTAAACTGCGCCAGCGCGCCTTTAAACGTCCAAATGCACATTCTGCACTTGCTCAGCCTGTAGTTGAACAGCTCCTGACTACTGTCCAGGCTGCCCGTGCATGGCTTCATGAGCCAGGGCATTAAGGGGTAGGCTGGGTCCCTAAGGATAACTATAGGCATTTCAACATCCCCAACAGTTATTTTCTGGTCTGGGAATAAAGTCCCTTCCTGCAGCTTTTGAAACAGACCAGAGTTCCTGAAGATGCGAGCGTCATGTACCTTTCCCAGCCATCCCACGTTGATGTTGGTGAAACGTCCCTTGTGATCCACCAGAGCTTGCAGCACTATTGAAAAGTACCCCTTGTGGTTAATGTACTCGGCGGCTTGGTGTTCCGGTGCCAAGATAGGGATATGGGTTCCGTCTATAGCCCCACCACAGTTAGGGAATCCCATTGCAGCAAAGCCATCCACTATGACCTGCACATTTCCCAGGGTCACTACCCTTGATAGCAGCAGATCTTTGATTGCGTGGGCTACTTGCATCACAGCAGCCCCCACAGTAGATTTGCCCACTCCAAATTGATTCCCAGCTGACCAGTAGCTGTCTGGCGTTGCAAGCTTCCACAGGGCTATCGCCACTCGCTTCTCAACTGTGAGGGCTGCTCTCATCTTGATATTCATGCGCTTCAGGGCAGGGGAAAGCAAGTCACAAAGTTCCATGAAAGTGCCCTTACGCATGCGAAAGTTTCGCAGCCACTGGGAATCATCCCAGACCTGCAACACTATGCGGTCCCACCAGTCTGTGCTTGTTTCCCGAGCCCAGAATCGGCATTCCACAGCATGAACCTGCCCCATTAGCACCATGATGCATGCATTGGCAGGGCCCATGCTATCAGAGAAATCTGTGTCCATGTCCTCATCACTCACGTGACCACGCTGACGTCGCCTCCTCGCCCGGTATCGCTCTGCCAGATTCTGGTGCTGCATATACTGCTGGATAATGTGTGTGGTGTTTAATGTGCTCCTAATTGCCAAAGTGACCTGAGTGGCCTCCATGCTTGCCTTGGTATGGCGTCTGCACAGAGAAAAGGCGCGGAACGATTGTCTGCCGTTGCTCTGACGGAGGGAGGGGCGACTGACGACACGGCTTACAGGGTTGGCTTCAGGGAGCTAAAATCAACAAAGGGGGTGGCTTTACATCAAGGAGTATTTCAGGCAGGACTTCACAGAGGATTCCAATAAGAAATGGTGCACCTAAGTTATTGTTCTTATTGGAACAAGGAGGTTAGTCTGGCCTCTGATTGATACATGGCTAGATTTATCTCGCTGCACCTTCTCTGTGAGTGACTGCAGTGTGACCTAGAGGAATGAGTCCCCTAGACGGAGGAGGGGGGAAGCAAATGAGTACAAAACAAATCTGGTCTATTTCTTGTTTTGATCCACTCCATCTATCTTTTACATCTTTGGCTGGCAGCAGACAGTGCAGAAGGACTGCAAGCCATCCACATCTCATGGCTGCTCGGCAGAAGACAGTGCAGTAGGACTGCTAGCTATCCTCATCTCTTGCCTGCTGGCAGAAGATCGTACAGTAGGACTGCTAGCAATCCGTATCGCCTGCCTGCTCACCATAAGATGATTCAATAGGACTGACTGCAGGACTAAAGAGAATGACCTGGTCAAGTCACTCCAAATTTAGTCCCTGCGCCCATGTCTGCCCAGGCGCTCCTGGCCGCACCTCGGACAGGATGATGACGACTACCAGTCGTATTGTACCGTCTGCTGCCACAAGGCAATGGGTTGCTGCTACTGTGTAGCAATGCAGTACCGTGTCTGCCAGCACTCAGGAGACATACGGTGACAGTGAGCTGAGCGGGCTCCATGCTTGCTGTGGTATGGCGTCTGCACAGGTAACTCAAGAAAAAAGGCGCAAAACGATTGTCTGCCCTTGCTTTCACGGAGGGAGGGAGGGAACAGGGGCCTGACGATACATACCCAGAACCACTCGCGACAATGTTTTAGCCCCATCAGGCATTGGGATCTCAACCCAGAATTCCAATGGGCAGCAGAGACTGCGGGAACTGTGGGATAGCTACCCACAGTGCAACGCCCCAGAAGTTGACTCTAGCCTCGGTACTGTGGAAGCACTCCGCCGACTTAATGCACTTAATGCACTCAGAGCATTTTCTGTGGGGACACACACACTCGAATATATAAAACCGATTTCTAAAAAACCGACTTCTATAAATTCGACCTAATTTCGTAGTGTAGACATACCCTTAGTGTGTCTAGTTCACTCTGAGGGCTGCTTAAAGTGGGAGGTCAAGGCTCATGTCCTCCCTACCTGGCTTTAGGGAGATGTGCAGCCTCAAGGATGCACACAGCGAGTGCTCCCTGCAGTCCCACAAGCACAGGGCCTAAAATTGTCCTTTGCTCATGTATCCTCTCACCCATTCCACCACCCCACCCCTGCAGAAGGAGAGGGAGTGATGTGGCCCCCAGGTGTTTTTCTAGAAAGCTAACTCATTTTCAAATGAGATGCTGCCTCATTCTCTGCCAAAATAAGTATGTTATTAGTTAATTAACATAGTTAATTATTAGTTATATTATTATTATATGTTATTATGTTATATTATAAGTATGTTACAAATAAGTATGTTATTAGTCACTGGCAATACCACTAAAAACACATCCACACCCATCACCTTTTTTTTTTTTTGGCTTCAGCATTAGGGGAAATTATTGATAGTGATTCAGGATCTGCCTGTGCTCTACTTCTGAGTTCAGTATCGCAGAATGACAGCATTTGCCTATAGGAAGCATAAAAGGAATCATTTTCTCTTACTCTTCCTGCATCCTCTTTGCTTTTAGTCCCACCATCTGCACAACTCCTTTCCAATATCATTACTGCACTTCCATTGTGGCACAACAAGAGGGTATTTAAAAGGGCAGTCAAGTGCCAGCACTGGTCAAGAGTTGGCCTGTTCCTTCTGGGGTGTACTATTCTGTAGTCCCTCCACAGTCTCTCCAATTAACTCCATGCCATGGTTCTTTGAAGTTGCACTGAAATAGCGCTCCAAACACCTTCAAAGCATCATAGCATAGTCTGTGAAAGCATCTGAAAACATTACCACCATAGAAAACATTTAGATTACAGTTAAAACATTATCCTATAAATCTGTATGAATGGTAAACTTTAAGGCACAGTTTTGAGTAATGCAGTGCTCCAAAAGCAGCCCTGAGGTACACGGTGTCTCAGAGATACCCACAATTACTCCCAGGGCTTCCTTTTTGTGCTGGGGGAAGTAATTTGAGACACCTCTTCTGCAATGTACACCAAACTCTTCACAGTGTAGCGAGATAGCTCACTCTGCTGGCCCTGCCCAGGAGAAGCATCTCCATACAGCCCTTGTGCCCCCAGCCCCGGCCCATGAGTACTGGGAGGTGCAAAGGGATAGGTAACCTTCTTCCCTTGCAGGACTGCATCAAGGCTAGTCACAACCTAGTCTTGGAGTAACAATTACAGTAGTCAATTTTCAAATATCAATAAAGTAACATTTTTCCCTTTAAAAAAAAGTTATCAAAAGTCAGGAGTCTAAAAGTAAAGAAACACCCACCCCATCTATTTTTACAAATTTAAAGTTGGCTGACACTGCCCTATAAAGAGCAGCAGGAGGCTGCAGTGAAGTGGGGATGCTGAGGAATTAGAGACTACTAGGAGTGAGCAGAGTCTAGCAGACAATGCTGGGAGTTAGGAGTGAGGCTATGTCTACACTACCACTTATGACAGTATAATTTATGTCATTCAGGGGTGTGAATAAGCCACCCCCTTGAGTGACATTCTTACCCTGACCTAAGTGCCTCTGTGGACAGCGCTATGTCGGCGGGAGAAACACTCCCACCAACATAGCTGCAGCTTCTCACTGAGGGTGGATTAATTAAGTCAATGGGAGAGCTCTCTCCGGTCAGCTTAGAGTGGCTACACTAGAGAGCTTGCATCAGTGCAGCTACGTCATTGTAAGCTCTCTAGTGTAGCCACAGGCTGAGACTCCTAAGTGTGCCCTGACAAATCATAGAATATCAGGGTTGGAAGGGACCCCTGAAGGTCATCTAGTCCAACCCCCTGCTCGAAGCAGGACCAATTTCCAGTTAAATCATCCCAGCCAGGGCTCTGTCAAGCCTGACCTTAAAAACCTCTAAGGAAGAAGATTCTACCACCTCCCTAGGTAACGCACTCCAGTGTTTCACAACCCTCTTAGTGAAAAAGTTTTTCCTAATATCCCATCTAAACCTCCCCCACTGCAACTTGAGACCATTACTCCTCGTTCTGTCATCTGCTACCATTGAGAACAGTCTAGAGCCATCCTCTTTGGAACCCCCTTTCAGGTAGTTGAAAGCAGCTATCAAATCCCCCCTCATTCTTCTCTTCTGCAGGCTAAACAATCCCAGCTCCCTCAGCCTCTCCTCATAAGTCATGTGTTCTAGACCCCTAATCATTTTTGTTGCCCTTCGCTGGACTCTCTCCAATTTATCCACATCCTTCTTGTAGTGTGGGGCCCAAAACTGGACACAGTACTCCAGATGAGGCCTCACCAATGTCGAATAGAGGGGAACGATCACGTCCCTCGATCTGCTCGCTATGCCCCTACTTATACATCCCAAAATGCCATTGGCCTTCTTGGCAACAAGGGCACACTGCTGACTCATATCCAGCTTCTCGTCCACTGTCACCCCTAGGTCCTTTTCCGCAGAACTGCTACCTAGCCATTCGGTCCCTAGTCTGTAGCGGTGCATTGGGTTCTTCCGTCCTAAGTGCAGGACCCTGCACTTATCCTTATTGAAGCTCATCAGATTTCTTTCGGCCCAATCCTCCAATTTGTCTAGGTCCTTCTGTATCCTATCCCTCCCCTCCAGCGTATCTACCACTCCTCCCAGTTTAGTATCATCCGCAAATTTGCTGAGAGTGCAATCCACACCATCCTCCAGATCATTTATGAAGATATTGAACAAAACCGGCCCGAGGACCGACCCTTGGGGCACTCCACTTGATACCGGCTGCCAACTAGACATGGAGCCATTGATCACCACTGACAAAGCAAGAAAGGCCCCGGGCAGGAAGGCATGGAAAGAGGAAGAGAAATCTTTGTTTGAGCAGACTTTTGGGTAGACTTGAAAACCTCATTTTGAATGTTAATTTAATAAAGCACAAGCAGAGAAGGGATAGGAATGGACAAAAGAAAGTTTTTTCAATTTCTCTAAGAGTCCCAGAGGGGAAACTGAGGCAGGCTGCCCATAGCATGACCGTAGGTCATGAGCGGATGCATGGGAGGCCATCAGCCCACTAAAATGGCAAAAATCTATTGTGTTTGTGAGTCCTGTTATGCAAACTACAAAGAAATACCAAATGTGGTAACTTTAGTTTCATGTATGGTCCCGAGTTTAATGATTACATTTGAGAACCTGAAGAAAATTATTGTTAGCAACACCTCATAACTTTATGGATGTCATCTCTGCTGGAAGAGGAAGCAGGTCTTAAGCATTCCCAGTGAATGTTCACCTATTGGCACAATAGTCCACTCTTAGTTCTCATTTGTTTAATGACTGAGGTTTAATTCCTCCTGTCCTTATCACCAAACTTAAAAACTTGACCCCATTAGTCTAGGATGAAATAAGCAAGAAAAGTGAATGATCATTCTTAAGGCACAGGAAAAAGGCAATAGCAGCCCAGTGAGAGTTATATTTTATTGGTATCTGTGTTACTTTCCTTTTGATATTTCTTTGTATAACATGTATTGCTTTTTACTGAATTTCAGTCAACTCCATGGGAGACAACACCATCCGTCTTATTTCATCTTTTAACAAGGACTTGATGAGGTGACACCGGACTGATTCTTAAAAACACATTACCTGTTACGTGAAGCATTGTGTGACAGGGAGAACTATCTGAGTGACAGGCACCTGACAGCAGATTTGTTGATTTCATGGTCACTTCATTTAAAGCAACAACAGGGTGAAATATGCCATCTGATAATCTGTTTGAATGTTGACTGTGAAAAGCACTTAACATTGCTGCCAGCTACTACTACTACAGAATCTGTTCTTCAATATGTGCAGTTGTGCCGGCCTCTTTAATAATTAAAACACACACACACACACACTCCATCCTGGATTTAAAATAAACTTTCTAAAAGTAAACATTAAAAGACTGATAAAATCCATTCAATCTATGAAAGCGAAAAAGATTCAAAGTGCTCAATTCAGAGCAAAGTGCAATATGTGGATCACATATGTAAGATCATTCTCTCTTTGAAGACAACTGCCATACCCATATGAAATAAGTGAGGTAAGGATGGATTTGCAGCCTTCCCTCTCAGTTTTCTTCCTTTGAGGTTTAATCTATAACCTTAAGGTTCGATGGTCACACACTTTTTGGTTACTGTACTTATTTTATTACTACACAATAATAATAAGAAAAATAAATTGCCCGTCATTTCCGTAAGGGGGTACCTTTAATTCTGTGTTGTATTACAACTCTTATGCAATTCTGGATGAGAGGCAGATATGGTACATACACAACGGCCAGTTATCCCTAATGAAATAGGGTAGGAATTCAATTAAAATATTCATCCCACATTAGTTTCTAAGAAGCAGAGTTTATAACACTGGGAGACAGATCCACAGACAATATCTAAATTTTGCTGACTGAGTGGGTGAAACCCTGTTTGTTTTAAAGGAACTCATGCAAAACACATGGGCTTTTCTAAATTAATGTGGCAATAGTGCAGGTTAGATCTAAAACTGTACTTTAAAACAGATAGTTGCAGGACAGTATTGTGCGGCATACATGAATTATAAAATCCTTATCTGAACAGGGTTAAATGAGAGATTTTTTAATAAATTAATCAGTTATCTAATATTGAATACAGCAGCTATACCCATATCTTAATTAAACACACACACACTGAACTGCCCTGATGATTTATACTAACTCACATGAAACATGAAGAACACCTTGAATGTTGATATACTTGAAGCTTTTTGAAACAGCATTAAATATGAACCAGAAATAGGCTGGTTAAAATTTACACTTCCTCTGAAAGATTTTTGACACATTCTGTGCTTGTGAAAGTGAGGGGATGACGGCCCTAGTCAAATACAGTTGAGTGAGCAGACTGCAAGCATCCCACATTCCACCTCCAATGCAGTTCAAGCGTGACGTGGAGGGACCAGCCTCTCTCTCTCTTACTGTTTTCCAAATATTTAATTAATTTATTTTTGTTGTTGCTTCTTTCTAAGACAAGCATCACTGAAATTGTTCATCACTCTTAATATTTTGCTACATGGTTTAGCTGAATCTCACCAGGTCTGTTTGTTTAGAACAGTAATGCTGACAAGCTGACAGACAGTTCCAAGTATACAGCAAGTATCTTACTACTAACCTATGAAGATGTTTTTCAGAATCATTGCATGTAAATTTGTTTACTTGAAAATTTTCTTTACCAGGAAATAACATCGGGGTTCAAGGTTCTCATCTCCAGGGATCATGTCAATGGTCACAGAAGCATACATTTGAAAACTTCCCCATAGCTTATGAATATTGCTTTTGTAATAAGAACATTCTGTATGTTATTTTACAGCACTGCAGATGCCAATGTTTTGTGCTAAGCTTCACTGCACATTAGAAATAACAATCTAATGTTATTTTGTTAAAATAGAAACTTGTTAACTTGAAATCCAGCCAACTTTTAAAAAAAAAAATGAAAAGTACTTTCAGGTACTAAACCAACCCAGGCTCTACTTGCCGATTTTGTAGATTTAAAATCAAATGTTCTTATTTGAAAAGTGTTTGTCTCTTCCCTGATATTGTGAAAATGACCTCACCACACACAAGTGCTGGGGGCCACTGTCTTTCTTGTTGGAAAAATGAGTGACCCCTTTAAGGGGTAGGGAGCCAAGGAGTGACTTTCTGCTGCAGCTGCAGACGAGGTCAACAGTGGGGATACTGACTCATCTCCCCCAGGTGACTGGAAGACAGCGAGTACTGTAGAGGTCCATGCCAGTGCAGACAAGCTCTCTTTTACCTGGACCAGGCAGAGCAGCACTCACCCTTCCTCCCATGGAAATGGTGAAATACTGGGTTTTTGTCAGGATCTTCTGAGGGCACTGCACTAGTCGCTCTTTTCTCAGGGGGCTGTGAATGAATTTTTTCCTCATTGCCAGACTGTCCAAGGCAAAGTGTTTGGGTTTTTTTTCCTTTCCCACAACAGGTTCCGGGGGGCTTAGTGGGGTGAACATGAAATGGGAGTTAGGCTAAGTTGCTGCAACTCATTATGTAAACATGGGGTGGGTGTCCAGAACAGGTACTTTGCAGGGAAGGGATACGGTGACCAGACAAAATGGACTGGTAAAGGATTTAAAGGAGGTATTCTTTAAAGGAGTGGAAACATGGGCTTCAGGGCTGCTCTAACTGGTATAGCAGGAAGCCAGCACCCCACTCCCCACCTCAAACCTTATTTGAGATGGGGGGGATGGTGATGTCCCAGCAACAGGTTGTATTGGGACCAAGATGGGTAAAGGGGGAGGGCTGATGGAAGCCCCTCAGGTATATATTGAAATGATGATGGAATTACCTGCACTGTACACTTTTATCTGCCAGGTTCTCCCAGACATTTAAAAATAAAGTTGCAGCCTAATTAAAGCACATCCAGTGTTTCCTGTCCTTCTTCTAGCATGGATGGACAAAGAATCGCACAAATAACAGGACACCCAGCCATAGTGAAGCTGTCTAAGCAGTAATAGCTGTCAAATGTATAAAGTAAAGAAACCAGGTTGGTGTTATGTATAACAAGAGTAGGTAACAAACTTTTCATACAGAAATGGGAGTTTAAAGTTGATGGTATCCCTTAAAGGACACATCAGCTGTAAGGCGTCCATATAAAATCCTGGGGTCCAGATGTTGGGGTACAGCGTGGCTGCTTTCAGTCAAATCACACACAGATTCTGGGCATGGAGCCATCATAACTACACATATGAGGATCACACCAGAGTGGCAAAGAGTTGTCACTGCTACTCCCATAGTATGCCTCTCTCATACCACTGCTGCCAACATAGGAAGTTTGGGTGGGTCTTTCCATCCAGTTCAATAAGGACAAATGTAAAGTACTCCACTTAGGAAGGAACAATCAATTGCACACATACAAAATGGGAAATGACTGCCTGGGAAGGATGACTGCAGAAAGGGATCTGAGGGTCATAGTGGATCACAAGCTAAATATGAGTCAACAGTGTAACGCTGTTGCAAAAAAGCAAACATAATTCTGAGATGTATTAGCAGAAGTTTTGGAAGCAAAACACAAAAAGTAATTCTTCCGTGCTGCTACGGCCTCAACTGGAGTATTGTGTCCACTTCTGGCTGACACGTTTCAGGAAAGATGTAGACAAATTTAAGAAAGCCCAGAGAAGAACAAACAAACATGATTAAAGGTCTAAAAAACATGACTTATGAAGGAAGATTGAAAAAATTGGTAAAAAGAAAAGGAGTACTTGTGACACCTTAGAGACTAACAAATTTATTTGAGCATAAGCTTTCGTGAGTTACATGCATCCGATGAAGTGAGCTGTAGCTCATGAAAGCTTATGCTCAAATAAATTTGTTAGTCTCTAAGGTGCCACAAGTACTCCTTTTCTTTTTGCGGATACAGACTAACATGGCTGCTACTCTGAAACCTGAAAAAATTGGGTTTGTTTAGTCTGGAGAAGAGAAGACTAAGAAGGGACATGATAACAGTTTTCAAGTACACCAAAGGTTGTCACAAGGAGAAGGGAGAAAAATGGTTTTCCTTAGACAAAAAGCAATGGGATTAAATTGCAACAAGGGCAGTTTAGGTTGGACGTTAGGAAAAAATTCCTAACTGTCAGAGTGGTTAAGCACTGGAATAAATTGCCTAGGAAAGGTTGTGGAATCCCATCATTGGAGATTTTTAAGGGCAGGTTAGACAAGCACAGGTCAGGGATTGTCCAGATAATACTCAGTCCTGCCATGAGTGTAGGGCACTGGACTAGATGACCTCTCAAGGTCCCTTCCAGTGCTACGATTCTATGATGCCCTACACCTCCTTGAACCCTGGTTGTTATATCACTCATTTGGGATTCTTGGTAAGTAGGGAAGAATAAGAACTGTCACTGTATATGTGCATACCCCTCTCCCCCAAACTCTCAACTGAGCTGGGTTTCTCAGACACAGCAGAGGAGCTGGACTATTTACTGTATCATTAAAGTCAGATGAATGGCAAAGAGGAATTATAGTACATGTTGAACTCAGTGGGGAAAAATGTAAACAATGTTTACAAGTTGTTAAAAGTAAAATATCCAATAGGCTTGACTGGCTACCTTTGTAAGATTTTACTATCTTTCTGTATAACATCCAGTGGAGTTAAACTTCCGCTATGAAGTTTCCTTTCTATCAGGAGGAATGATGTTCGGTTTTATCTTACACAGCTGTAGAATTTATCACTTTCATCTTTCTGCCATCTGCAGGATATTGAAAATGAAATGAAAACAGAAACAAAATTTTAACATGAGGGGAACACCTGATGGATGAAGTTATTCAAACACCAAGAATGTGGGCTATTGCACATTCTCACTGTCACAGCCTTTGTTGAAAAGGATTTCCCTGACCTTTTCTGTAACCAGCAAACAAATAAGCCCTATCTCTCAGCAGGAGAGAGCCACTGCTCCATTAGATCATTAAGCAGTTCTATTCAGACTAGCCCAGTCTCCTGTCCTTGGCCCTGAAGAAAGTACTGGCACCAATCCAATCAGTCAGATAGAAGGAAGGCAAATGTGCTTTCGTACAGTACAGCTTGAAATGTCACAGCAGGATGAAAGTCATGGAACAGACAGCAGTAAGGAAAAGATGTGGTGCTACATGAGGGGTAGTGTTCCAACAACGAAAGGCTGGTTTTTCAGTCTGCCAAACAACGTAATGACTCATCCAGGCAGAAAAATATTACCACCCTGGGAATATTTGGAATGTCTCAGTCTGAGAGTAATTAGGGACTAAACTACACCGGCATGCTTCAGTGAAGAAATGAGAAAATAAGCAATACCTCTGTCAAGTTCTGATTGGCGAGTATTAAATGAATATGGGCTTCTATCATCTCTGACCACAAACTAGTAACTTGCAGCAGATTGTCAGAATAGAGAAATATTTCCACTTTCTCGTAAAATACGACAGCACAAAAAAACCTGGTGAAGTGAAAAATGTTGCAGTTGGCAGTAAGAGTTTTAGAGAAAATCATTACCATGATTATATAATTTAATCCTTGTAACAGGCGTTTGCACATAGCATTTTCCACCTCTAATTACACTGTTTGCAAAGGAAAAAAGAGAAGGGGAGGAGAGGAGGGGCAAAAGTCACAAATGCTGACAGTTTCACTTTCTGAATAACTAGTGTATACAAATCACTAAATGAAGAGCACAAATGTTTAATGGAATTATTGTGCTACTTATTGGTTGTATAAATGTAAATACTTTGGGAAGAAGGACAAACATTATTTTTTATTCTTTTGTATTTCTAAATTGTGCACAATTTGTATTCATTAAGCAAGGCAAAAGGCCTTTTTTCTTTATAATTGTAAAGTGACATCATAATTAAATTGTACAACCTCGGCAGCATCTGCACTTTAAAGGATCATTTACAAACTGGCCGGACAAAGTGCACCACATTAAACTACAAAACTGAGTTACACATCAATAACCCTTCATTCTAACGGCCAGGTCAGTGTCTTAGTAACATGACAATAAACAAATAAATATTATTCAGTGTAGAAAGATTTAGAAGGTCATAAATAAAAACAGCTTACAAGATCAAAAGTCCCAAGGTTCTTTCAGACTATACTGAAAAGACACTTGTTTGACTTCCTTCATCAGGACAGACATTGTAGTACTATTGTATTGCATGCAACTCCCCAAATCAAAGTGAAGGGCAAACACAAATTGTCTCTCTGCACAATGTGAAGAACCCCCATTAGGCCAGGTTAATAAAATGCTAACAGATGTATGGGCTAATACAATATTCAGCTATTGACATAAATATAAATATAAATATACAAAAAAAACCTACTTTAGTAAAACTACCTGTGCAATAAAAATTAATGAACTCCAAATGATTCTGCACAGCTCCACCAAATTGCATTTTCAGGCTCACATCTTCAGGACATGCTGGGTGGTTTGATGCATTCCCGCAATTCATCTTCCTGCTAAGCCAATTTTAATTTAAATGCAATTAAAGGCTCAAAATGAACATTATGTATTAGATAAAGCCCTGAATCTGCAGACTATCATAAATATGATTTTTGGAAAAATTAATTACAAGCCATTAGGGTACAAGTCATCTTACTGCAAATGTTGAGTTAAACTGCAGAATTAGTTTGTTCATTCCATTAAATGTTAAATACTTATTTGAAGCTTTGCTCCAATCTAATAGCAGTAGGTCAGTATAAAAGAAAAAAATTCTCTCTGAAATAAACTTATGAGATTCTGGAGACTTATCCATTCACATTAATTGAAAATCTGCAGCCTTTGAAAACAAATTTTAAAAAGTGAGTTTTTGGTCTCTTTTGGTCAACTAGAATGATATTACTAATTAATAAAGCACTGCACAATTTTCTTATGTTTCTACTTGCATACACTAGCAGAGTATAATAAGATTTAAACAGAGGACTTAATTGGAAAATTGGTATAAAATTATTTCAAATGAAAATTAGAAAAGAAAATCAACATTAGGCTACCTGCAGTATCTGGATGGTGGGAGGAAGCTATATACAAGTTACAACAGTGATGCTTACATAAAATACATTCTAGGCCTAAAAAAGAAAGCTTCGTGAAACTTAAGTAAGAGATCAAGCCTGCAATTTTGGCACTTGCTGTGAGCTGGAGCCTGCAAATTCAGCTCTCTCCAGGCATACCAGCAAAAGGATAGGAAAGTGCTATGTTATTTCTGTCTTTGAGCAATGTTACATTACTGTTACAATTTTAACTTTTTATTGTGCATGCTACAGGGTGTCCCTAATCTCCACCACTGCTAGCAATGCTCCTATGAGCCTAGCACAGAACTTTGGCATTTCCCATGACTCAGATTTATTTAATCTACCTTGTTTTATACACCTACGAGTAAATGTACCAGTTTTAAAACTAGATGAAACTACAACCATGTGATGCATTTTATGGTATATATCTTTAAAAGCATACAATACTTTGTTCAGACAAAAAATCATGAGCATAGCTCTCAGAGATACAGAAGAGTTTTATAATTTTCACCAACTTCTCCATCTCATTACCCACTTTGTTCTTTCATACTGACATGTAGCTACTATATTCTTCCCACAACATAACCCAGAATAGATTAAACGGAAACCTATGGCCCAACACCCCTAAAAACTGACAATTTTGTATTCAAATATGTCAGATGTGTGCATTTTTCATTAACTTCTAATTTATCATTAAACAGAAAAGCAATACCATGGTTGGTAAAATTAAGCCATTAATCTCATAATAATTACTTAATGTTCATGCTGCTTAGAAGAACTGAATGTATCACAAACAGTACAGGGGTCAAGGTAACTTTAAAAAAAAACTTTATTAAATCACAGCTTTCATTCGTGACATGACTTGATTTAGGTATGAATGTTAAAAACATGTTGTCCCCCATTTCACATGCCCATCTTCTGGGTTTGACTTAATTTTGTCTGATTGAATATCTGCCTCCTCCTTATCTGAGCCCTCCCCCGAACTCTTAACTCCTCCAAGGGACTGTATTTGTTTGCTTCAGTCCATTTATTGTCTTTTGCTTGTCTACCTCCATCTCAAGTTACTAATGTGCCAACTTCTGGACTTTAGCAGATAACCTCTGTGCCGTGGGAGTTTAATGAAATATACAGTAGTTGAGCTGGATGCCTGTTATTCTGGCAATTCCACTTCACACTGTGAGTCCATTATATCAGGTTCCTTAACCTCATGAAATATGAAAAATTGTTACCTTCTAAGGATATGGTTATAACATACTGTATGCACCTAAACCCTTATGCAGTATGATGTAAATTGAAGAGAACAAAAATTCTACTGTCAAATAAATTATCTACTCTTGACTCCTTTCATTTCATCAATTCAAAAATCTAAGAAATGATTAAATCTCATGTATACTGAAAAGCTTTTCAACCCCATTTCCTTCCCCAAGAAAGCCAAGCATTATGAGGCATGGATAAGCCTGGGGAACTAAGTTGCCCATTTCATCCATGTGCATGAGTTGTTCACATGAGTACAGGCATGTTTTTTACTGCTGGCCTTTGGGTTTCAAACACAAGTAGTATGTAGTTCCCCACGTTTTTAAGCACAAAAATATCATCCTTCATGTTTTGGAAACCTTGAAAAGAAAAGAACTGGGGCCTGATCCATGTCCCACTGAAATCAATGGATGTCCTTCTGCTGCCTTCAGTGAGCTATGATTCAGGACCCTGGTGAGCAAAGCCACTCTGAGAATAGTCCTAGTTTTGTTCCCTTATTTTCATATTGTATACATGTCATCCAAAATGTGAGAGGAGCAGATACCTATTGCCCTTTCCACTTTAAGCCTTCATTTTTATAATATATTCTGGGATAGCAAAAGCTAGTTAGAAATGTAAAGATTAAACATTTATCTACAGATTGTCCTTAAATGAAAACTCCTGGTCCAAATACAGTCAAACTCTGGGAAAATTCAGATCCAGACCAGAACTGTGTGTCTCATATTCATTTAAATTATATCATAATTGCCATAATAGTTCTGCCATGAAAGTTCTTTGAAAGTTGGTCAGGTGAACTCCTAGCTAAATTTAATTTTACTTTTGTACATTACAGATGCTCTTATTTTTAATTTTTTGTCAGTTACCTGAGTACCCTCATACTCTGGTCACCAAACACCCAATATAAAAAAAGAAAATACCCTCAGACAAGCACAAAACTTCTAAAACCCACCACAGTGTAGTGAGTTTTGAAGTGTGATGTCTGACAAAGATGACAACACCCTGTAAAGAAAGTACAGTGGGAAGAACAAGAGAGATGCCTCTAACTCTGGAATGGAAGACGAATGCATAGCAACACTACATAGGAAGTAAAAGAAAATACCACATCTAATGCTACAAAACAAGATGGGAGATACAATGTGTTGTTCTCCAGATTTTCAAACACAATCCCCTTCCACTGGCTCAAGCTTACTAATGTTTTCCCATTAGATTTGTACTTTCCAAATAATTATGCTACTAAACAGCTAGAAAAAGTCAAACTCTGCCGAACTTGGCTGCCCATGAAGCTGTTGAAACCATGAGTTTCCAATTCAGAACAAGATCTCTGTGACAGCATGAGCTCATTCTAAATAGCTATGTGTTCTGCCATGTGAATGTTAACAAATGTGTTGTTAAATGTTATCATATAATGTTATTCAGTGTTCTTTGTAAGGTATGAAGGTATTAAAATCAGCATTTCATTTTTTTATTACATTTCAAACTTTGAATATGTTACTTTTATAATCTCCTCATCCTATTGCTTCCTATTGCTTCCTTCCAAATCTCACAAACCTTAATTCAAGCTTGATTCTCTGCACAATATCATGTCCCAATCGCTTCCCCACTTTCATTCACTGGGTCTCAGTGTATTATTTCGTTTACATCTGCACTCCTACAATTCTCAGACCCCCATCATACCCCAGTTTCTCACATTACATCATGATCCACCAACACATCACCCTATTTCCACACCTTACAGCAATTCTTAATTGCCATTTACAAATCAAAACTGTACCTCTCCACACACTTCATCAAGTCTTATATCCCCACCTCTTGTCTCTTGACCCCTCCCAATCCTTTTAGCTCCCCACTTTAGCTTCCAACTCCAGCTTTCCAACCACTTTCTCCCTTCCGTTTTCTACCTTCTCAGAAGCTCCAGAATTTCTCTCTTCTTTCACTTTCTTTTCCAATCCTTCCTCCCCATCCAACCCTTATCTCTGAGCGCCAGCAACCACAGATTCCCTCCTCTCAAATATATAACCACTTACCATTTTGTCCCAAAGGCCTGACAGCAGAGCTCCTTACCAACAATGGAATGGGATGTATTAAGGCTAATCATGCGTCTTGAGCCACAAATGCAAATCTTTCGAGACTGGTCACATGACAAAAACTTTCAAAAACCACAAGAGAGATGAGTTTCAAGACTAGCCTACCCAAAACCACCTCCACCATCATTTCTTACAGTGCTAGGAACGCTACAGTTGGCCATGCAGCCTCAAACTGAAGCTTTTCAAACCCATTTCCTTCCCCAAGAAAGCCAAGCATTATGAGACATGGATAAGCCTGGGGAACTAAGTTGCCCATTTCATCCATGTGCATGAGTTGTTCACATGAGTATAGGCATGTTTTTGATTGCTGGCCTTTGGATTTCAAACACAAGTAGTATGTCATTCCCCACATTTTTAAGCACAAAAATAAACCAACAGCATCTATATTTTCATATATTGATTGATTTTAAGACCAGAATGGACCAGCAGACCATCTAGTCTGACCTTCTGTATACTGTAGACCACTAAATTTCATCCAGTTACACCTGTATGGAGCCCAATAATGCATTTTTAAAATAGTCTCTCTCTCTCTCTCTACCACACACACACACACCTAGCTTAGTTTTAAAACTCACAGGGTAAAGAATGGATTTGGATCAGGTATAGCTTTGTTAGATCTCAAGGAATGACGTTAATTACAATCAGGTTTAAAAGCACAAGTTACAATATATCATTCTCACATCCCCCCCACCCCCATACACACACAAACTCACTCTCCTGCTGGTAATAGCTCATCCAAACTGACCACTCTTCAAGTTAAAATCCAAGTTAAACCAGAACATCTGGTGGGGGGGTAGGTAGGTAACATTCATAAACCAGTCGGAGAACACTTCAATCTCTCTGGTCACGCAATCACAGACATGAAGGTCGCTATCTTAAAAGAAAAACACTTCAAATCCAGACTCCAGCGAGAAACTGCTGAATTGGAATTCATTTGCAAATTGGATACTATTAATTTAGGCTTAAATAGAGACTTGGAGTGGCTAAGTCATTATGCAAGGTAGCCTGTTTCCTCTTGTTTTTTCCTACCCCCCCCCCAGATGTTCTGGTTTAACTTGGATTTTAACTTGAAGAGTGGTCAGTTTGGATGAGCTATTACCAGCAGGAGAGTGAGTTTGTGTGTGCATGGGGGTGGGGGGATGTGAGAAAACCTGGATTTGTGCAGGAAATAGCCCAACTTGATTGTCATGCACATTGTGTAAAGAGTTGTCACTTTGGATGGGCTATCACCAGCAGGAGAGTGAATTTGTGTGGGGGGGTGGAGGGTGAGAAAACCTGGATTTGTGCTGGAAATGGCCCACCTGATGATCACTTTAGATAAGCTATTACCAGCAGGACAGTGGGGTGGGAGGAGGTATTGGTTCATATTCTCTGTGTATATATAAAGTCTGCTGCAGTTTCCACGATATGCATCTGATGAAGTGAGCTGTAGCTCACGAAAGCTCATGCTCAAATAAATTGGTTAGTCTCTAAGGTGCCACAAGTCCTCCTTTTCTTTTTGCGAATACAGACTAACACGGCTGTTACTCTGAAACCTGTCATTATGCAAGGCACTGCATTTAGCCGTATGGAGTGGAAATCTATCAACTGCATGAAAAAACTTGTACAGATACAGACAGACATCATCTTCCTTTCCAAATGCAAACAGATGGACATCGTACCAAAAGGACTGAAGGTAAAAAATCCATTACAATCTACATACCACACAGACTATGCTGACAGCTTGTGCCACACGCTCTCAAAGAAACTGTGGAATCACCTGATCAACATCCTCTACAGCAAACAGGGAAAGATTAAGAATGAGCTCTCAAAAATGGATACTCTCATAAAAAACCAACCTTCCACACAAGCTTCCTCGTGGCTGGATTTTACTAAAACTAGACAAGCCATTTACAACGCACACTTTGCTTCTCTACAAAAGAAAAAGGACACTAAACTTTCTAAACTACTACATGCCACAAGGGGCCCCAGCAATGGTTCCCTCAACCCACCTAGCAATATTGTTAACCTATCCAACTATACTCTCAGCCCAGCAGAAGCAGCTGTTCTATCTCGGGGCCTCTCCTTCTGCCCCTCCACCCCCACGAACATGATACAGTTCTGTGGTGACCTAGAATCCTATTTTCGACGTCTCTGACTCAAGGAATATTTCCAAAATACCTCTGAACAGCATACTAATCCACAGAGGTCTCCCTACCAACACTACAGAAAGAGGGATTCTAGGTGGACTCCTCCTGAAGGTCGGTGCAGCAGACTGCACTTCTACATAGAGTGCTTCCGCCGACGTGCACGGGCTGAAATTGTGGAAAAGCAGCATCACTTGCCCCATAACCTCAGCCATGCGGAACGCAATGCCATCCACAGTCTCAGAAACAACTCTGACATCATAATCAAAAAGGCTGACAAAGGAGGTGCTGTTGTCATCATGAATAGGTCAGAATATGAACAAGAGGCTGCTTGGCAGCTCTCCAACACGAGTTTCTACAAGCCATTACCCTCTGATCCCACTGAGAGTTACCAAAAGCAACTACAGCATTTGCTCAAGAAACTTCCTGAAAAAGCACAGATCAAATCCGCACAGACACACCCCTGGAACCCCGACCTGGGATATTCTATCTACTACCCAAGATCCATAAAGCTGGAAATCCTGGGCGCCCCATCATCTCAGGCATTGGCACCCTGACAGCAGGATTGTCTGGCTATGTAGACTCCCTCCTCAGGCCCTACGCTACCAGCACTCCCAGCTACCTTCGAGACACCACTGACTTCCTGAGGAAACTTCAATCCATCGGTGATCTTCCTGATAACACCATCCTGGCCACTATGGATGTAGAAGCCCTCTACACCAACATTCCACACAAAGATGGACTACAAGCCGTCAAGAACACTATCCCCGATAATGTCACGGCTAACCTGGTGGCTGAACTTTGTGACTTTGTCCTTACCCATAACTACTTCACATTTGGGGACAATGTATACCTTCAGATCAGCGGCACTGCTATGGGTAACCGCATGGCCCCACAGTATGCCAACATTTTTATGGCTGATTTAGAACAACGCTTCCTCAGCTCTCGTCCCCTAAAGCCCCTACTCTACTTGCGCTATATTGATGACATCTTCATCATCTGGACCCATGGAAAAGAAGCCCTTGAGGAATTCCACCATGATTTCAACAATTTCCATCCCACCACCAACCTCAGCCTGGTCCAGTCCACACAAGAGATCCACTTCCTGGACACTACAGTGCTAATAAACAATGGTCACATAAACACCACCCTATACCGGAAACCTACTGACCGCTATTCCTACCTGCATGCCTCCAGCTTTCACCCTGACCACACCACACGATCCATCGTCTACAGCCAAGCTCTGCGATACAACCGCATTTGCTCCAACACCTCAGACAGAGACAAACACCTACAAGATCTCTGTCAAGCTTTCTTACAACTACAATACCCACCTGCAGAAGTAAAGAAACAGATTGATAGAGCCAGAAGAGTTCCCAGAAGTTACCTACTACAGGACAGGCCTAACAAAGAAAATAACAGAACGCCACTAGCCGTCACCTTCAGCCCCCAACTAAAACCCCTCCAACGCATTATTAAGGATCTACAACCTATCCTAAAGGATGACCCAACACTCTCACAAATCTTGGGAGACAGGCCAGTCCTTGCCTACAGACAGCCCCGCAACCTGAAGCAAATACTCACCAACAACCACATACCACACAACAGAACCACTAACCCAGGAACTTATCCTTGCAACAAAGCCCGTTGCCAATTGTGCCCACATATCTATTCAGGGGACACCATCACAGGGCCTAATAACATCAGCCACACTATCAGAGGCTCGTTCACCTGCACATCCACCAATGTGATATATGCCATCATGTGCCAGCAATGCCCCTCTGCCATGTACATTGGTCAAACTGGACAGTCTCTACGTAAAAGAATAAATGGACACAAATCAGATGTCAAGAATTATAACATTCATAAACCAGTCGGAGAACACTTCAATCTCTCTGGTCACGCAATCACAGACATGAAGGTCGCTATCTTAAAAGAAAAACACTTCAAATCCAGACTCCAGCGAGAAACTGCTGAATTGGAATTCATTTGCAAATTGGATACTATTAATTTAGGCTTAAATAGAGACTTGGAGTGGCTAAGTCATTATGCAAGGTAGCCTGTTTCCTCTTGTTTTTTCCTACCCCCCCCCCAGATGTTCTGGTTTAACTTGGATTTTAACTTGAAGAGTGGTCAGTTTGGATGAGCTATTACCAGCAGGAGAGTGAGTTTGTGTGTGCATGGGGGTGGGGGGGATGTGAGAAAACCTGGATTTGTGCAGGAAATAGCCCAACTTGATTGTCATGCACATTGTGTAAAGAGTTGTCACTTTGGATGGGCTATCACCAGCAGGAGAGTGAATTTGTGTGGGGGGGTGGAGGGTGAGAAAACCTGGATTTGTGCTGGAAATGGCCCACCTGATGATCACTTTAGATAAGCTATTACCAGCAGGACAGTGGGGTGGGAGGAGGTATTGGTTCATATTCTCTGTGTATATATAAAGTCTGCTGCAGTTTCCACGATATGCATCTGATGAAGTGAGCTGTAGCTCACGAAAGCTTATGCTCTAATAAATTGGTTAGTCTCTAAGGTGCCACAAGTACTCCTTTTCTTTTTACTAACTGCTTAGTTCACGCGTCTGCCTAAACACATTTAGAAACAAGACCTTTCTGAACACCTACTGAGTATGGCCTGCAGCCATCCAGCTGCATCAGGGGCATTGTGTGCTGTCTTACAGAGCTAGCTTCTTTTCAACAGTGGTGCCATTAATCTTATATTCTTTCCACACATGTGCAGTTATGTTCCCCTACACATGTGTAAGTACTATAGGTTTCACAAAGGTACATGATCAATTAAAAAAACTGAAAAAATTAAAGCAATCTCCATCAGTTGAGAGTCTCTTTGCTGTTAGGGTTCCATACTGCCACTTTCCTTCACCAACATTGCAGATACACTGTGAAATATTCAGGGAAACATCCCATGTGATCGTGGCAGCTGCCTCCCGTTCAGGAATGACGTCACTCAGCAGAAGTAATCATGTAACAGTGGCATTTCTATATGGGAGCAAAATGTGCAATCCCTTTCTGCAGTGGATACAGGTATTAATATTTATGGACAGTGGTAGTTCAGGAAGTAAAACACTAAAATGAAGCTCTAATATACACTGAATCACATTACCTTTAGTGCTGTATATTAAAAGTATCTGCAGTCAAGTGACTGAATTGTCTTAACTCCACAGATCCACTGCATTTACCAAATACTGGGAACATAGGTACTACTATAGGAATGTCACAGGAATGGCTATTAAAATCTTCAGGACAAGACTTCCTATGAAATGAATATGTTTTCATGGGAAACTCTAGCCCTATGAACAGAAACCTAACATACAGACTGAAAACTATGAAACCCAACAAAATGTTAACATGAAACTGTATCAACATACTACAGTATGTGCATGCATACACATACAGTATTGTGCCCAAGGCTGATTTCACTTACACTGGTGAGAATCAGGAGTAACTCCATTGAAGTCAGTAGTGTTACGCAGCTGTAACATTAGTGTAAATGAGATGCGAATCAGGCCTATTATTAATGGAACATGTAACAAAAGGAAACAAGGTTGAGATATTTCAGGATCCTGCTATTTCTAGATAAAATGTTATTAAACTGCATGCTATCCTAAAGTAGGAGTTTGACATAGTATATTGAGGAAAGCAAGGAAAATTAGACTCAGGGATCAGTGTCACTGTATTCTTAACTTACTCTTAGTGTGCCTACATAATTAAAGAATTTCTCAACTGTAGGCGATTTCCAGGATGAATATTGGACTGAAAGCAGTGATGCTTTATCAGTTCAAGACAAAATAGCCTTTTAGCACCCATTTTGAGTTTCTCCTGTCCTCTAGTCTTCATCTTTTTCTCATTCTCTGGTTCTCATTGCTCTCCCTGGGTTTGGTTGACTCATCTACCTTGGCATTTATAGGGTCCTGTCATAATAGTAACTGAATGACTCAAATAATAACGAATTTATGCTCATAGCACTATTGTGAGGTAGAGAAATATGATTATCCCCATTTTACAGATAAGGAATTAAGGCAGAATGAGATTAACTGATTTGCCCAAGATCATGCAAGAAGTTTAAAGCAGAGCCAGGAACTGTACTCATCTCTCTTTAGTTTCAGTCCCATGTCTTAACTGAAACATCATCCTTTCTTTCTCTCTTCCACATGCCATTCTGTTCACCTTTTTTTTTCCAAATTCACTCTGGTTCCTTCCATATTTTTTATTCTTCTTAAGATATCCACCTCGCCTTTCTCTTCTTCAGCCCTTCCCTTCCCCCTTTGCAAGAGATCGCCTGTCTCTCCTCTGACCTCCATCTTGGTTTTATGCACTAGGTGTGGATCTCTCTTTCCGTCTGCCTCTCCTCTCTTTTCTTCTGGTTCCACTCCCTCCCTGCACCTCGTATCTGGTACCCTGGGTCATCTGCTGCTGCTGATGTTCCCAGGACATGGTCTCAGAAAATATGAGATTTTTACTTCTGGTAGGCTGCCTCATCATGTGTCTAGCCTTATCCCAATGCCTTTGCTCAGTTGGCCTAGGACTACAGGTCTTTGACTGGTTGAATCTTATTCTTAGGTTGCAATGTACTTTATTGGAAGGCACTAGTTACATTAGTTACTACCTCCTACTTGCCATGGTCAATGGACTAACAATCATACTCATGGCACTGGATCTCTCAACAACATTCAACACAGTCAGTCATATGAAGCTGTTGCCATGTCGGGTGAGTGAAAGTGTACTGATCTGGTTTGGACACTTCCTCTTGGAACAATCCTAGAGGAGCATGATGGAGCAACTTCACAGCCATCTCCACATCCCTTACTTTTGGAGTCCCACAAGGCTTTATTCTCTTTCCCATTCTAAACAACAAAAATGTAACACCCTGAGACAGCATGAGAGGCATTATAGCCTTTAATGCTGAGAGCATTCAGGCTAGCCTCCACCAGCTATTTAGATACAGCCCTTGAGTTTCTGGAAGCAATTCTTCCCCTTTATGTATACATACAGTTGATATGTATCTATTAAAGACCTGATCTTACAAGTCCTTACTCAGGAGAATGTCATTACTCCTGCAAGCAGCCCCACTGGTTTCAAACAGTGCTACCCATGTTAATAAAAACTATTCATGTAAAGGTTTGCTGGATGATGCCCTTAAATTGCTCTTTGTGTATTTTATTGTTTTGTCTGTTTATCTTTATTTTGGCTGACTCATTACAACTCATTGTCTGCATTTTATAAGAAAACCTACCCATCACTGTGTGTTCCACTATAAAAACCCAGATGAAAGAACATTATTTACTTCCTTCTACTCCCCATTCCACCGGGCAGTTTGACAAAGCACTGAACACTGTTGCCAAGCTGTTAAAGTGTGTGAGATAAGTAGCGATTCGATAACCAGCATAACTTCTCCACTGGAGCCTCTGTTGTTTCTATAACTTTTTCTATACACAACCAAATGAAGTCAAGAGGAATTGATTTTGCATGAGAAAAATACTGAAAATTGTTACACATTGTATTAAAAATAGTTCCAAAACATAACTAGTGGAAAGTAAGTATCACAGCTGTTACACTTTTCCTTCAATAGTAAAAGTATCAATATAGGTTTTTTTAAAGCAGCAATTATTCAGACTTTTACAATTAAGTTATTTTACAGAGATAGCCCAGCACACATACAAAGAAATGTATTTGTAATGGCTAAAAATCAATTTATGTCTGTACATTGAGAAGCCTGAAAACCTACCCTGTAGAAGGTTAGAAGGCTAATACTCTGGTAGAGAAAACAGCAAACATCAACAGCTATGTGAAAATAAACTCCAACTTACACAAACTAAGGCTTCAATCCTAGAAAGACTTATGCATGCACTTAACTTTATATGCTTGAGTACTTCTATTGACTGCTCACCTGTATAAAATGAATCATGTGTGTAACTCATATATGTAAAGAATGTGGACCTAAATCAAGGAAACCCTGCACAATACTTTGTCTTTATGATAATTTTAAACCTTAATTTAATTCAAAACTGCTAATTTAAAAAACCCGAAAAGATGAGGGTGGGGACAAATGGAAACTCCGACAGACTTAACTATATTGTTGCTACCTGGTATTACAGTAACAAACTGATGACAAATTAACAAAACTGACTGAAACCTCACACACATGCTGGTATAATTAAACATTCTGTTTTCCTTTACACGAGGCTTAGTAGAAATAGAACAACGATTAAAAAGTGAGCATTTCTCTTTTTCAAAGAGCAGAAAACCTAATCACTTGAACTTTTCAGGCTATGTTTGTTTTGTAAAAGTTATTTTACATGAGCCAAGAGTATAGGGCATGCACACCAACCAACAGGGCAGCTCCAAAGGGTTCTTGTGAAAGAGTTTAAAATGTCATTGCCTCCAGTTTCTTTAGATGGAAACACTGGATGATTTTACTACAAGAACTGAAAGACTCTTGAGAGGCTGACTACTTAGATTCCTCCCTTCCCTTTCAGAGGGTTTTTGTTTTTTTTTTTGGTTATATATGTCTGACGTGTTATAAGGACGTGTTGTTCCTTGACTTTAGCAAAACTTTTGACACGGTCTTCCACAGTATTCTTGCCAGCGAGTTAAAGAATTATGGGCTGGATGAATGGACTATACGGTGGATAGAAAGCTGGCTAGATTGTTGGTCTCAACGGGTAGTGATCAATGGCTCCATGTCTAGTTGGCAGCCGGTATCAAGTGGAGTGCCCCAAGGGTCGGTCCTCGGGCCGGTTTTGTTCAATATCTTCATAAATGATCTGGAGGATGGTGTGGATTGCACCCTCAGCAAGTTTGCAGATGACACTAAACTGCGAGGAGAGGTAGATACGCTGGAGGGTAGGGATAGGATACAGAGGGACCTAGACAAATTAGAGGATTGGGCCAAAAGAAATCTGATGAGGTTCAACAAGGACAAGTACAGAGTCCTGCACTTAGGACGGAAGAATCCCATGCACCGCTACAGACTAGGGACCGAATGGCTCGGCAGCAGTTCTGCAGAAAAGGACCTACGGGTTACAGTGGACGAGAAGCTGGATATGAGTCAACAGTGTGCCCTTGTTGCCAAGAAGGCCAATGGCATTTTGGGATGTATAAGTAGGGGCATTGCCAGAAGCTCGAGGGACGTGATCGTTCCCCTCTATTCAACATTGGTGAGGCCTCATCTGGAGTACTGTGTCCAGTTTTGGGCCCCACACTACAAGAAGGATGTGGAAAAATTGGAAAACATCCAGCGGAGGGCAACAAAAATGATTAGGGGACTGGAACACATGACTTATGAGGAGAGGCTGAGGGAACTGGGATTGTTTATTCTGCGGAAGAGAAGAATGAGGGGGGATCTGATAGCTGCTTTCAACTACCTGAAAGGGGGTTCCAAAGAGGATGGATCTCGACTGTTCTCAGTGGTAGCTGATACAGAACAAGGAGTAATGGTCTCAAGTTGCAGTGGGGGAGGTTTAGGTTGGATATTAGGAAAAACTTTTTCACGACGAGGGTGGTGAAACACTGGAATGCGTTACCTAGGGAGGTGGTGGAATCTCCTTCCTTAGATATTTTAAAGGTTAGGCTTGAGAAAGCCCTGGCTGGGATGATTTAGTTGGGGATTGGTCCTGCTTTGAGCAGGGGGTTGGACTAGATGACCTCCTGAGGTCCCTTCCAACCCTGATATTCTATGATTCTATGATATATTGTTTACCTTCTACAGCCATAAATCAAACAACAGACCCGAAAAACATACGTATCCCCTTTAAATTAACGTTAGCCAAAAAAAGTAAATATTTAATTCTCATTTATCTATTTTAGATAATCAGTCTTCCACTGTGCTCAGGTGTAGAATACACGAAGTGTTCTCATTAATAACTAACTCTACACAGGCTGATGACAGATGGAGTGTTATCCTAAGTGTTTTCTATAACCTCTAACTTAAGATGGCCTGATATTCTTGACACTCACTCACTTAACTTGATAGTTATTATAATAATAAATACCTTGCATTTCTACAGTATCTTTTAAATTAAGATCCAAAGATGTTTTACAAACATTAGCTAAGGATATGTCTACACTTCACCGTGTACCAATGCATGAGGACCCGCACTAGACAAGCATGCCTCCAAGCATCCACATTACAGAGCTGCATGACCAATATTGATATAGACACATCTACACTGGTGCTGCAGTTAAATGGTTTTGGTACTAGGAGTTCTGGGAGTGTGTCCAAGGGTTCTTAGTACCTCACTAATTTGAGTTGCTCTAATAATTGGTTTGTAGTGTACTGTGGGAGAACTTGTCTGTCCTGCCTGTGTGGAAGTGTTCTTAGCCAGCCAATACATTTAGCTCAGACATTTCTAGCCCTGCATGCTCTACCCTTCTGTCTGATCCAACCAGTGCGAAATTATGGATCCAGCACTGTTGGATAAGCTGTTCCTTAGCTTGCAGCAAGGTACATACCTGTACCTAAGCTTGCAGCAAGGTACATACGAAGATCTGTGAGATGGTAGAGGGCATTTCAGCATCATTTTTTAACCTCAGAAGAAGGCAGCAGCAGGACTCAGAAGGAAGTTCATTCATGGCAGATTGGAGACACCTGTTACCTGCTGCAATCTCTGCATTTTCCCCAGATGTAGACTGGCACTTCTAGTGTAGGACCACTAGCACAGCATGGTGAGATCACGTCATGCAGATCTGGGATAATCAGCAGTGTCTCCAGTATAAGAGGAATCAGACCTTTATGGAGCTGTGGGAGGAGCTTGCCCCCATCCTCCAGCATCAAGACACACAAATGAGAGAGGCTATACCAGTCCAGAAGTGCTTTTCTATTGCCATCTTACCACCTGGAAGTTGGCTACCCCAAACTGCTACAGTTCTTTGGCTAACCAATTTGGTATTGGCAAGTCAATTGTCATTCCTGTGGTTGTGGAGGTTTGTGGGGAAATTAATACTGTGGTGTTCTCACGGATGGTGGACATAACCTTCATAACAAATGTCCCTGAAATAATAGCTGGCTTTCAGACAATGGGCTTCCCAAACTGCATTGGGGACATCAATGGCATTCATGTGCCCCCAGTTTGCCAGCTGCACAGATCACATGAATGTATCAACTCCAAAGGGCACTACTTGATTGTTCTGCAGGCCTTGGTCAACCACAAAGATGTGTTCATGAACATTAACATAGGCAGTACTGGCAAGGTGCAGAAGACATCTGGCATTTACCTGTTTGGACAAGCAGGGACCTTATTCCCTCCAAATAACATGGCTGCCATTTGTGTGTCTGTGCCCAATATTATTTTAGGGGAGCCCTCTTACCCTGTACTGCCATGGTTCATGAAACTGCACCCTGACCACAAAGACTCTGACAGAAGAAGGTTTAACTACACATTTAGCAGTTGCAAGATGGTGGTGGAGTGCACTTTTGGCTGTCTGAAGGCAAGATAGTACTGCCTACAAAACTATTTGGATGCCAGTATGACCAACGTGACCCATATTATTGTGGCCCTGCAAAACATTTGCAATGATAAGGACAACGTTTTTCTCCTGGACTGATTTGCAGGTCCAGTACAGGCAACCAGAAAGAGCACCTGGGGCTGGAGCTAGGTGAGCGAGAGAAATAATGGATGCCTTGTGCACACATATCCTTGCATTACAGGGTGACAGGGATGAGGAAACATGATGCTGTAATGGGGGAATGCAATGCTGTGTACTGTTGTAGCATACAAATCAATTTATTGCTATTTGCTACTAGGTTTTAGAGAATTGGAAGAGTTTGGTCTCTTTTTATTAAAAGTTTAGATACAAGTTCCTGATTCTTCTTTTCCAAGCACTCACATACCAACCTCTTTTATAACCAAATCAATTTCTTTACAAAAAGAAAAATATTAATATAGCCAAAAAGTATTATGAAAACCAGTGCAGGCATCCCAGCTGCCTGTGTGCAAATAACTATTTTAAAAGGTGAAAAGTGAAGTAGAGTGCAAATGTGTGCAGACTGTGCCATTAAAGTGCAAGCACTACAGTTTCACTGGCAGTGGAACTTGGTGTCACATATGTACCTGTTCTTCCTTCTGACTGAATGGGTTGGACAGGGATGGAGTGAACACGATATTCTGCCCTATCCAGTTCATGGAAACACCAGAATTCTCCAGTGATTGCATTGGTTGCAGGATTCAAGAAATTCAAGACAATGCTCTCCTCCCATCCCTGCTCAAAAGACTGTCATGCAAGACCACAGGCTCCGTACTTGAAGTGGTGGCAAATACCCAGTCAAAGTCCTCGTAATAGGAGCTGGTAGATGCGGGGTTGCCAGACTTGTTGTTGCTAGCCTTGAAGTAGAGGCTTGAGAAGTAGAGTAGACTTGTTGTTGCTAGCCTTGACACCGGTCCACTTGATCCCCATTTCCACCAGACTCTTCAAGATGTTCTCATATGAGTGCAAATTTTGGGTGCATCGCCTAAAATCATGTTCCTTGCATGACTCACACCACAGGTTAACCAGAACCCTGATGTGTTCCACTGGCCTGTTAGCAATATGCTGAGTAGGCATGTTGTATCGCTATTTGGCAGACCCAGACTGAGCTATGCAGCAAATGGAGCAGGCTACATGTAATGAAGGGTTAAATGCCAATAGGTGTACATAAATCAGGATGTAACTTCTGCGGCATAGGAGGTGAGTGAGAAGGTTAGAAGGGTTGGAACATAGAGGCTATGGGAATTGTGGGATGGCACTGGTTGGCTATGTTCACATGAGCTCACCTTAATGTGCTTTAGCTGCAGCCTCGCTGCAAAGTGGGTACAAGCACCCCTTAAAGCAAAACACTTGCTTTAACCCATATTCCCAGCCACACACGTGAGTATGGATGCAAAGCACATACAGACATGTGCATAAGATTTGGGGTAGGGATGGCAAGAAGCATGGGATAAAATGTGCATAAATACATAGGATAAACCTACAGTGTAGATATATCTTCAGAGTCACAAAAGCCCTGAGAGTTCGGTAATGTATATACATGTCACTTCACGGACCAATGAAAAATGGACCCGCCTCCTTGGTGAAACATTACTGATTTCTTGTCAACTTATATACAGTATTGAAAACCAGGTATCATTAAAAATAATGTGGGAGATGAGGTAGGCAAGTTTTTAAATATCTGTGTATCTTAGGTATTTACAAGAATGCCAATCACTTTAGTATCTAGGAGGCTGATTCAAAGCCCACTGAAGTCAATAGGAATCTTTCCATTAACTACACTGGGCTTTGGATCAGGTTCTAAACCGCTGAACATAGTGTAAGGGCATTAGACAAACAAAAGTGGGCTCTGCACTCATCTTTCGGCAATCATAATGCTCTTAAAAATATGCAGTGACCACAAGTTATTTAGACCTTGCATTTACATCTCAACTGAAAGCAACACCTCCACAGTACTTACTAACACCGTTCCGGGCAGTAATTCAGGAAAACATCACTTCTTGCAGCAGTATGCCTTTCCTTGAAGGTCTCTCATTAACATAGTGAGCTTGCCTAGTTTTGCTTAACTTTAGAGTTCTAATATGATCACATTCAAAGAGGCATTGCTGCAGGCCATAACAACAGCTTAATGTTTTAAGAGTGACCTGAGAAGAGATTCATCAAGCTTCCCTCAGTTTAGAAAGAGAGGCTCACTACCCACAACAGTTAAACAAAGGCCTGGATCCTTCAGTTGACTGGTATAGACAGAACCCTGGGTCACAGACTCCGGTAAAGCTTTGCATGGACACAAGTCTGTCAATACAGATCCAGTTGTAATATCAGAGCACAGGAGGGGACATTACATTCAGCACATTACTACCTACAAGCTCTCTATTCCCACACCAACCAGCTGTCCTTTTTGAAAGCCAAATATTTACCATTTGCAATAATTAGTCCCTCCAAAAAGTCTCCTAGTCCTGTGTACTTCAGTGGAATTAAAAGGTGTGCTTCTCCACTTTCCCCAGTTGTCACTATTTATATCTTAGTGATGTCAGCAGGTATGCTTCCCCTACCTTGGAACTTCATTCAAGCAACTGCCATGCTCAGGCTGCTGGTTCCTGCTCCAGCACAAATACTGAGCATACAAAATACTGGCAATGTCAATTCATCATAGATCCCTGAGGGTGTCAGTTCAGAGAATCAGCTACATTTTTATTAACTATATTGTGTTGCTCTGAATACAAATTAATACTATTTTATGATATGTAAGATACACAAGACAATGGGGTAGGTAAAGAGGAAGAGTCACTTATCTCCATGATCATAGTCAATGAGCTCTCCACCATCCCATTTAGCAGGTCCCCAAATTTACGGCTTCACACTCAGTGTGGCAGCCCAGCGTGGTCTCAGCTAGTGATTTCACACCCACCAAAACCAGGAATCTCTTTGATTACTATTTGCCATGCTTTTTACATTTTCATTTTAATATAAATGAAAGAATTTAAAATAATAAAATAATATTAAAATTAAAAAATATATTGAACACTAAGGGGGCTGATCTACCTTTTACTAGGTTTGTACAGACCAAGGGCAAGTTAAGACCCTTAAACTGCCATAGATATTGTAGTTATGGTGTAAACTGTCTGACTCCTGTTACAAACTTCCCTATTTCATTTATTTAAACTTTCTCAAAAAATTATTTTTAGTTGAGCTATTACATGAGAAGCACTTAGAAGAAGCCCTTTGGGAGTTCAGAAGACACAATGAAGAAACACACTATACAAGCAGCTGATATGAAAGGGGGAGAACTCCCTTATGTTTTGGAATTATTTTCTTCCTCCTGTGTCTCAGAATGAAAATACCACAGTCCACAATAACTGGCTACAAGCATCCTCATATGGCAAATAATAGCTAAAGTCAGAACAAATCACTAACTGTTAGAAGACCCTTCTGTTACATTATTCTAATAGCTTTTATTAACCAGGCACACCTCAGAGCAAGTCACCCATTTCCAGGGCTCAAATTCAGCCAAGTTGCCAACCTGTTTTCTGTTGCTATTTTTGTTTTGTAGGTTGCCATCTTGTTCTCCAGAACCTCAACTGTCATTATACAAATTTAGTAGGTCTCTAACCATCATAGTTGTCAGGAAAACTTTCAAAATGTGAATTAGGTGTAACCAAGCAGTGATGACCGCCTGAGTCTACAGAAAACCTGAAATGATTGCTTGCGTAGAGGGGAATGGTCCCCTTCTTCTAAAGAGATATTAACTCACGATGCTCAATGACAATTTAAAAGTCAACATTGCCAGCTATTTCACTGTTAATGAAAGCATATAAAAAAAGGAGAAAGACAAACTTATTATGAAAATGTGTACAATCTGTTGTGAATGACACTCCATTGCATTGCCAAGAA
Organism: Lepidochelys kempii; assembly: GCF_965140285.1. Lineage (NCBI taxonomy): Eukaryota > Metazoa > Chordata > Testudines > Cheloniidae > Lepidochelys > Lepidochelys kempii. The sequence continues at coordinate 85,894,764 of NC_136385.1, read as the reverse complement.
TAGATAGCACTTGGGAGTATACCAACACTTTTCTTCCTAATCTTACACATGGGGCCAAAAAACCATAGATGAGGAGTGAAGATCCAGGAGGTCACCTGAACCCCACCAGGGAGAACTAGTGCTACACAACCCATCAGAGCACTGGCATATCTAAACTCCACTGGGGAGTCAAGCCTGAGGAAATCAAATTTTGACCATTTGCACATTTACTGAGAGTGGCATCTCAGTTTTGGTATCTCAAGTTGATGGAGCTTGGCACATGGGTGAAGATTAGAAAAGTACCCACTTTATAGCTTGTTTACCTGCCCTGAATAGCTAACTCATTAAAAAGCCTCAGCCATTTTCCGATACACTCACGCAGACAGGAGAGCAGCAATACTGGTCAAATAGCTCTCAGGTGTTCTATTCCCAAGGGCCCACAAGAGCCTGGAAGTGTTAGGATTCAGTACTACTTCTTCCCAATTTCCAAGGAGCAGCATTTGGCCTTCTGGGCAGCTTCTGGGGATCGGCACATATCCCATCAAGTTTTGTATGGATAATGGAAATTTGAGCACTGAGGAATGTGGAGCTGGATATTTCTGGACCAGAAGGTTTCCACACTGAGCAGCCAAGTACATATACACCGGGCCGACCCTCCAATTCCATGAACATAAATCAAAGCTTCAAATAACATATAATACAGTGCAATGGAAATTCATACACTGAATAATTAATTCACTGTATCATAATTCACAGTGTAAAGTGATGCAGATGCATCACAGCCCACAGAGTGACACTGACATATTCTACTGAAATACTAGCCGTCTGTTAGGTTACAACACTGGTTGCTAATAATAAAATATATAACTTCTAGTATGCTTTACTTTATACTCTTTGTTTCACTATCAGTTGTACCCAGAACAACTTTATAAATGCTAACCTTCCCCCAACCCCACACCGACACACACACACAAAAAAACCTTATCTGGCACTGGAACTAAATGTACAAGGACAAAATTTAAAAATCAAGCTACTTCCCTGGACTGTTTATTAGATATGTTTTCCATTCATAGTCATGTTTTGCACCTTTTATTCTCTACTTTTCAATTGTGTGTGGGTTTTCTGTGGGGTTTTTTTTTGTTTGTTTGTTTTTTTCCAAATTATCTGTCATTCTATGCTCTCAGGTGCCGAGGCAGTTACAAGTAGCAAAGCTGTTTATAAGTGGGAGTGAGTGTTTGAGGGGTTTTCTTTTTTATCTTCACATGATTTCCCCCATCCTCAATTTAAGAATGGAAATTACTATTGTCTGCATTAGTTGAGAGAGCAAGACAGAAAAATGACCAAATACATGATGGTGTAAATTTGGCATAAAGGTTTTATTGACATGAGTTTGGATGGCTGCATTACTCACAAGTAGCAAAGCCTAGAGTGAATAATGCAAGTCATCATAAATGAGCTCTAATAAAACCTTCATACCACATCATGTATTCTCTAAATGCCACATATTTAATAGAAATACTATTTTTAAAATATCTTCGTGTTTTAGAGAGTTTTTCAACATTTTATTAGTATATTTATTTTATATTTTTTATTTATATTTTGTATCCATCCAGCTATAAAAACTTAGTACCATGAATCCATCTCACAGATCTCCTCTGAGGGAGCAAAAAGAATATAACTAATAAAGTTAAAAATTCTTTAAAAGCTACCAAAATAGCTTTCAATACATAAAAATGGCATGACTTTGAAGTCCAATATCTCAGGACTTCCCAGGGCTAGAAGCAGGGCTGTATTGCCCTGGAAAGCGGAGAATCTCCTATTTCAATAATATAAAACCATCCTTCTAGCAATGATGAGTCTCAAGATATAAGACTTTAATTCTGTCACTGGTACAGCATTACCTACCCTTGGTCTTGGGCCAATGCAATTTTATTTATTTATTTAAGGTCACTGAGAAGGAAGGAAGGAACTATTTTTCTGGCAGGCTGAATTTTAAGAGATTATTTTTGTTTGAAGTCTATCAGAAATTTGGAATGTAAGAATAAATTCTGGCAGAGTCAGGTTAGTGGGCAGAGAGCAAACAAAGAGGTCAAAGATTAATCATAAATGTTATTTAAAAATGATTCACCTTTACCCAATATACTACCCAATTTCAAAGTTCCAAGTATATTCAGGGTGCAATTCAAGATTTTGATCTCTAAATCCATTTATGATTTGGATACTGTGTACCATAGATATGCCTCAGTCTGTGTTTTATCATGACTGTTAAGCTTAACTAAGATGGTCATACTGACAGTCCCTAATTCTGTATGTCTGGATTCTGTTATTTTTGTAGCATAGGGCCCCCAACTATGGAATTTGTTTATCTTTTGGTCCATCAGAGCCCTAGTTTATATCAGTTTATAAAAATGTGCACATCCTTTTCTCTAGGCACATGAACAATTAATAATTCTGAAAACTTCATACAACAATTTGGATTAATATCCAAAAATCTTCCCAAAACTTTCTACCCACCCATCCTGAAATATTACGATGTTTATCTGCTTAGTCAGGCATTTTCCTGAACAGATAGATCCAGTTAGGAGCTGTAACAGGGTTTTTTTTTGTTTTGTTTTGTTGTATTTAGGAGTTCATTTTTTCACATTATATTGTTTTTGGGCTCTGGCTTTCAGATGCATGTTTAAATCTTGTAATCCTTTTTAACTTACAGTAGTGAAACCTGCAAGCTTTTACCTATGGGCAGACCCCTGCACCCAACTGAAGTCAACAGGGCTCCATGTGAGCACAGAAGTCCACCAGTAGGGAGCAGCTTGCAGAATTGGGGCCATTATGATTAGTGTCCACATAAAAATAAATAATAATTTCATTTAATTCATTTAAAATATCAATTCTCCCTTAATGATAGTGTTAAGACTTGGGATTCATTTATGCTCACAACCCTTATACATTAAATATCTTTAGAGTGTCATTACTTGAAACAGACTTGTTCTAAAATAGACCCCTGATATTTCATGTTCACCTGGTGCTCAGGAAATCTCCAGTACTGCCTAAGAAATGTGCCACCTTTTTACTCCTCTATATCTACTCACTCCAGTCAGTGACAACATAATTGAAGTCACTCATGATCGACGTACTATTCTTAGTATATCTATTTATTAGCTACATAAACACTTCCTGATATGCCTTCTCATTTTGCCCTGAAGTGGGTACAACTTCCCGATCATTATAATTTTAAAACACCCAACATATTTCTCTTTTTCTCCACCATCTAAAGAGTTTCTGCTGTTGTAACCATACTGAATATGTCATTTTTTCCTGAGACAAAGGGATGGCTAGGCTACCTGATGTAATTTTAATCAAACAACATTTATATATTCTTTTTAAACAGTTAAAATAAAATCCTCCCTCTAATTTTAAAAATGAATTGCCCTCCTCACTGATTTCCATTCCTCCCTCTGCAGTCTTTAGGGTGACCAGACAGCAAATGTGAAAAATCGGGACATAGGGTGGTGGTGGGGTAATAGGAGCCTATATAAGAAACAGACCCCAAAATTGGGACTGTCCCTATAAAATCGGGAGATCTGGTCACCCTAGCCGTCTTTGCTTTGCCCCCCTCCTGTAGTAGCGTGAATTGGGCATCAAAGATTAAGCTGCAGCCACATGCCCAACAGATATAACTCACTGATCTGATATGAGGCTTCAAAACAGAGAAGCAGTTACCATTATCCTTATTCCTGCCTCTGCTTAGAAGCCCCATTTCTTCCCATCAGGTGAGGGGGAGCGAGACTGGTGGTAGTGGCTCCTGGAGGACAGTTAGATATGAATTTTCCCTAAAATTTTAAAGTACTGAGGAGCCACATAAAACAGGACATGTTTTTAGGCTTCAGCATCTCAAAGGTATAGCTTTGTCTTTCACTGCATCTACCCTTATCCCTCCTTTATTAAATCACATATCCTGAAAACTCTAGCTGGGGTTGCATAAATTTCTCCTTCTTTAACTTTAATCCAGCAGTTTCAATTTGCTTTCAGAATTTAACTTTGCATTATGTCCTCTCTCAATCTTCCTATAAACTAAAACATCATCCACATAAACTTCCCCTTCCTTTAGGCCTTCTGGAATCTCACTCATTTTCCTTTCAAAGATTTCTCAGGTGCCTGTGCAACAAAATGGCAGATGAAATTCAGTATTGATAAATGCAAAGTAATGCACATGGGAAAACATAATCCCAACAATACACATAAAATGATGGGATCTAAATTAGCCGTGACCACTCACAAAAGAGATCTTGGAGTCATTGTGGATAGTTCACACTCAATATGCAGTGGCAGTCAAAAAAGCTAACAGAATGATGGGACTCATTAGGAAAAGGATAGATAATAAGACAGAAAATATCATATTGCCTCTATATACATCCATTGTATGTCCATATCTTGAATACTGCATGCAGATGTGGTAGGCCCATCTCAAAAAAGATATCTTGGAATTGGAAAAGATACAGAAAAAGGTAACACAAATTATTAGGGGTATGGAACAGCTTCCATATGAGGAGAGATTAATGAGATTGTGACTTTTCATCTTGGAAAAGAGATGACTAAGGGGGGATATGATAGAAGTCTATAAAATCATGACTGGTGTGGAGAAAGTAAATAAGGAAGAGTTATTTACTCCTTCTCATACACAAGAACTAGGAGTCACCAAATGAAATTAACAGGCAGCAGGTTTAAAACAGAAAAAAGGAAGTTTTTCTCCATACAACGCAAAGTCAACCTGTGGAACTCTTTGCCAGAGGATGTTTTGAAGGCCAAGACTATAACAGAGTTCAAAAAAGAACTAGATAAATTCATGGAGGATAGGTTTATCAATGGCTATTAGCCAGGATGGGCAGCGATGATATCCCTAGCTTCTGTCAGCCAGAAGCAGGGAATGGGTGACAGGGGACAGATCACTTGATGATTATCTATTCTGTTCATTCCCTCTGAAGCACCTGGTATTGGCCACTGTCAGAAGACACGACACTGGGCTAGATGGACCTTTGGTCTGACCCAGTATGGCCATTCTTCTGTTCTTATGCCTCTAATGCCGACAAGGAGTCCATGAAAGCAATATCTTCTAAATGGTGTAATAAAAGTGGTCAGTTTGGAGTACTACTTGCCAGAATCCACTAGCACATCCAGCTCCATCTAATAAGGGCAATATTGTTGCACTAGCCACTATTATCTATTCTATAAAGGGGAAAATACCTCCCCTTCTTTACTGCTTCATTAAGCCACTATACGTCTACAGAGATATGGATATGCTCCTTTTTTTCAAAACAAGCACCACAGAAGTAGAGCACTCTGTTGGACCAGAAATGTTCTCTGATGTGCCAGTCTTGTCCATCTTATTCAGCTTTTTTCGCCCCTTTGGGAAGCAGTGAGATTGATACATTTTCAGCTCCTTTTTCAATAGAATCCAGATTATTCCTCCTCTAGATACACTGTTCCAGCTTCTTCTGTGTTTTCAATTTAAATGCCTGTGGTTCAGTTCTAAGAGGTTACTTGTGGGAGCCCCATTAATGACAAAGGTGTGAAACACACTTCTCTCTTTTTTAACCAATACAGATTTTTAACTGGTCTCAGCAAATTACCCATCATCTTAAGCTACTGAGCACTACCAAGGACTATTTCAGTCTATGACTAATGCTCATCTCCTTAAAAGTCCATTTACAAATCAATAGTTACCTCTATCCCCAAATCATTTTTAAATTTAACAACAATATTGTAAATATTTAGCTCATGAATACTGTATTTGGACACAGATCCCAGAACAGACATCACCCAGACTTGGTTGGGGTATCTCCGAGATCCCTTTGCTTCGACAGGCACACCCCCCCAATGTCCCTTTTTCCTCACTTTTTTCCTGCATAGGGTTTGAAAATGCCTAGGCAGAACTCAATTGCCCTGTGTTCTCTCTTGTCATTCTTGTCACATTTCTGCCCAGGAGACTCTGTACTCTCAAGAGGCTTGTTAACGATGCTTCTCATTTCTCCCACAGGAATGTTTCCATTGGTATTTTTAGTGCCATGCTTTCACTACTTTCTGCATGGGTGCCTTGCATTTTCACTAGCTCACACTGCCGGTCCAGTTGCACTGTTCAAGAGTTATCTTAGACATCAACTGCAAATTTTCCAAAAGTTCCTTGTTTAAAATTGCAAGTAAATACTTTGTGTCCTTCCCTTACTGTTAGTAAAGTTACAATCTTCTGCTTTTCACACACGTTCCTTCCAAAGGCTTTCATATTATTTCTGGCTCTCTGAATCCTTTGGTAAAAGTATGTCTCTTTGTATATTACATTTCTGTTTGGACTGAAATGCTCTTCAGACATTTTAAGAATGCGGTCATCATTATTCCAATCTCTTTCCCAAGAGAAGGCAAGTGATTTATAAATATTTTCATCCACATTCTATATTGCATAAATCACTGAGCTGGCCTGCACTTCAGCACTTTCTCTGTTAAGCTTCATTGTGATTTGGAATCTGGTGAAAGACTCCCTTTCACTTAGGTCACTCTGTGGGCTTATCAAACTGAATGTCTTGTGGAGGGTTTAACTCTGACATTTTCTTTTCCTCTTATTTCTGGTGGTTCAAAATGAATCAACTTCTGAGCCTATGTCATGTGCCAATAGTAGAGAATCACAAAAGAATGTTGCTTTCTTGTAACATTGAAGCAGAAACTTCATTAGAACAAGGAAAATAGTATTATTTTTAAAGCTACACACACTCACTCACTCTCTGCTCCAATACAGAGCTTATGCTTAGACTGAACCTTCTATGATGGGGTACTCTGCCTCTTAAGGGCAGTACTGCCTACTGGTTACCACCACCTGACATAGCTCTTCAGGAACTGAAATGTCTGATTATAGATACAAGGACCTGGGAAATAATGGGAAAGAGGAAATGTCCTAGGAGTAAGAATTGTTTGGGGGAAACCCTATTATTGTTTCTTTAAGGGCCTAGGGCCAGGAGCCTTGCAGAGGGGGCAGGGCAAGGTCCCCTTTTAGCCAACCAAGTGTTGTTCCTATCTTCTTCCTTCCTCATCTTCCCTCCACCATGTGGGGTGGGGTTGCTATTCCAAATGTCATCCAAATAATGGAGTCTGACCCACCTACTCCCATTGTTATTGGACACTGGAGACATGAGGACTGGCTGTTTGGCTCTTGTCTGCGGGGCGGCATGGTTTCCCCTTGTTCTTACTCCAAGGAGTAGCCGTACCTTCACTCACATTTATCTGGCAAGCTAGAATTCTTTGATGCTTGGGGCTAGTCTTATCACCAAAGGTATGAGGTCTGGAAGAGATTTTTCCATAGGGAAATACTGGCAAACCATTCTGTGGGGTTTTCACCATCTATCCAGCATCTCAGAGGACTGATCGGGAGGGTTTAAATTGCATTGTTGCAACTCTAGTGGGTTGTAGTCCAGTTGCTGGCTTAAAATGGGTCCAGCGTGAGGTTCCTGTAACTGCACAGTTAGAAGGTATGTACCTCCATGTCTCATGCATCAAACAGCCCTCCTAATCTCCTCTCCCCTACCTTCAGCTTGGAGGATGTGAGTGGGTTGGGACTCTGGCTTCCACAGGGTCCCTGAATGGGCCTGAGGATAAAGAGGGGACATTGCCCACTCTCACGTTTGTAAAACTTGGTGCCATCTGTTCCCAGGTGAAATCCTCACTGGAACAGCCATGCTAGGCAGTTGGGAGGGCGGGGTGGGGGAAGGGAATGATCCCCATTGATTAAAGATTTTAATAAAGGTGTGGCCTCAGCATTTAAGCATACTATGATGTATGTGTCTCATTGCTTCCACGTCCACATCAACTGTACACTCACTCAAAGCCATCTTTCTGTCTTATTCCCTATTCACTGCAAGACCTCTCTGCTACATGCTACACTTCCCAGTTATTAACAAATGTCATATTAACTATCATTTTCACACGCAATCTGTCCCCTTGGTAACACTATCTAACAAATCAGAGTCTGTATGTGTGACTGAAGGTAAGCTTGGTAACACCACTTCTTTCCATCTCCAGAGAAAATGTGTGAACCTCCTCTTCAAAATCTTGTATCTGTCTTTTATATTAATTATAACCTCAAGTACAGTCAGAAATTCTTCCGCCTACTTTTAAAATTAATCAGTCTATCTTCCATAAGCAGTCTCTTATCTTAGCTTCACACAACCATTCCTATCCATGGTATTTTGCTAGAGCTGGATAGTCACACCATAAAGTAAGGTGAGTTCAACTTTCATCATGTGCCTCCTCCTCTGCTATCAGTCTTTAATGATGTACAATCCAATCCCACATTGTACTTCAGGTACAGAACCTAGCATTTACACTGGTACCTTTCTTCTCATGTTGCCCTGTTGTTGCTGTTCTATTGCCTCTTCCAAACACTCTATTCCAGGACTGGGCAAACTTTTTGGCCTGAGGGCCACACTGGGTTTCCAAAATTGTATGAAGGGCCGGTTAGGGGAGGCTGTGTCTCCCCAAACAGCAAGGCATGGCCTGGCCCCTGCCTCCTATCTGACCCCCCACTTTTTGCCCCCTGACAGCTCCCCTGGGACTCCTGCCCCATCCACCCCCCCCGCTCCCTGTCCCCTGACCACCCCCGGACCTCCCACCCCTGCTCCCCCCTCCACCCCATCCAACCCCCCTCTCATTCCTGACTGCCCTCATGGGACCCCGGCCCCATCCAACGCCCCCCCCATTCCCTGTCCCCTGACGGCCCCCCCCGGGACTCCTGCCCCATCCACCACCCCCTGCTCCCTGTCCCCTGACCATCCCCGGACCCCCCACCCCTGACTCCCCCTGCCACCCCACCCAACCCCCCTCCCATTCCTGACTGCCCCCCCGGGACCTCTGCCCCATCCAACCACCCCTTCTCCCTGTCCCCTGACTGCCCCCCAGGGACCCCAGCCCCCATCCAACCCCGCTGTTCCCCATCCTCTGACCGTCCCGACCCCTATCCACACCCCCGCCCCCCCCCCGACCACCCCCCTGAACTCCCCTGCCCTCTATCTAACCCTCCCTGCCCCCTTACCGTGCAGCACAGAGCACCAGCGGCTGGCAGCGCTGCAGTCATCCTGCCCAGAGCTCCAGGTCAGGTCGCTGCTCTGCAACTACGCTGCCCGGTGGCCCACAGCGTTTCACCGGCGGCACGGCACACTGAGGCTGCGGGGGTGGGGGGACAGCAGGGGAGGGGCCAGGAGCTCATGGGCCAGGCAGGAGGGTCCTGTGGGCTGGATGTGGCCCACAGGCCATAGTTTGCCCACTTCTGCTCTATTTTCAGTTTACTCTCTTGGTCTTTTTGTCTCTGTCACTCTCTGCAACATATACTAACTATACTTCATTTATAGATTTCTCAGATTCATATATCATCCTCCTTCCTCTATCTCCTGCACTTACAACTTAAAGTTCTTAATTGTTAAATATTCATCTTACATAAACTTCCCTCTAAACTTTCCAAGGTTCACAAACATACATGCCGTCACCTGACAAAAGACCAGGTAACCTACGTAATTCATTACACACCACCTTGTATTTCAAAGAGAAACAACATCTGGGAGGAGAAACAGGTACATCTGGTACTTCTTAAAGGTGTTCCTTGCACAGAACATAAAACATCTCACAACCATTTTCTGCATGAAAATAAAGGGAAGAAGAGAGAAAGGACACATCTACCCCTCTAATATACACCTTCACATAGGAAGAACCCCAATGCCCACACCTGTTTCATGATGCAGGAGAAGCCCATAACAGCAAGAACTTGGAGTGTTCTCCAACTGGTTTTTGAATGTTATAATTCTTGACCTCTGATTTGTGTCCATTTATTCTTACCTGAACTTAGCAAAAGTCTTTTTAATTTTCTGTGTTAGTCCTACAATTGTAGTCAGAAGGTAGTAAAAAGCAGTGATTAAAAGCCATTTCACAGAAAATTAAGAGAGAACAATATTATGATTCTTGCACATAGCTAAGGATTCTAATTAGCCTCCGGTGAAGTCTCTCACATTCATGCTATAATGGTTCATAACAGTATGAACTGATTCCAGAGGGAAGTTTGGTACAGTCAATCACTCATGCCTATTTTCTCTTTACCCATGAGGAGACAACCACCCTGGTTGAATAAGGTTGTAGACCAGTTGGAGCTGATATGCCTTCAGCTATCAAGCCCTTTTGGACACACTTCCTTATCTGGCAAAAAATCTTTAAAAAGCTTTCTTCCCAGGTGAGACGCGCATAGAATTTGGATTTCCTTTTGCCTATAAATGCAGTCTTAAAAAAAAAAGTTTGAAAATCTCTTACTTTGGCATTATTTGGATGAAAGAAGACAGAGGAAAAGGGAATTTTGTCAGGTGGAAATATAGATAGAGCTCTATAAAAATTTAGGTCCAACCACAAAGAAAAGCCCTATATATATCCTCATAGAGAATAGTGGAATCCATTTATAATTACAAGAAACACAGCTTTCAAACTGCTCAGTCTAGAGCTCTCTTTCCTGAGAATTAACAGAGATCTATAATTACCAGAGATATTATGTTTTTGAAACAGCAGATCTTTGTGAAGAAGGGGTGAAATACGGTATTTTTATAAATGCATGCACCTTAGTTTACCCATGTGAATAGAGTTTAATCCTCAACAGGCTGAATAGAATTTAATCAAAGAAGGATGTAAGGGGCACACCAACAGGAAATGAAACAATTGCAAAGGTAAGGTACTATTATACAGAATGCCACGGGTCCTCGGGGAAACAATGGGGAAGATATCAATTGGGGAATACCTGTGGCCTGGTTCCAACCAGGCTGGCAAATTTTACTCTTCCCAGGCTGGACCTAGGATCAAAGGGGATACTAAAACCTCAAAAATGTAGCACTGGCAGGAAAGGTAAGGGGTTGAATGGGTTGTCAACAGTGGCAGGATGTGACAAAGACAGATACAGAGACCATGCTGCAGCTTATTTTTCAATCCCATACAAATTACATATTCAATTTGTAAACACAAGGTAACTGGGCAGAATGGAACTTATCCCACTTTGCAAGGAAAGATGAATGTTTAGGGAAGGAGAATATTGATGTGACAGGGTCCGGCCAGATGGCGATAGGAGACTAATAGAAGGCAGATATATTAGCCCCAGGCTAAGTAGGTCCCCTTTCCCTAAGTAAGGTAACAGGGAAGGTTTCAGAACAATCAGGAACCTTCTGGAGACAATTAAGACAGGCTGATTAGAACACCTGCAGCCAATCAAGAAGCTGCTTGAATCAATTAAGGCAGGCTAATCAGGGTACCTGGGTTTTAAAAAAAGGGAGCTCACTTGAGTTTGTGGTGTGCGTGTGAGGAGCTGGGAGCAAGAGGCACTAGGAGCTGAGAGTGAGAACGCGGACTGTTGGAGGACTGAGGTGTACAAGCATTATCAGACACCAGGAGGAAGGTCCTGTGGTGAGGATAAAGAAGGTGTTGGGAGGAGTCCATGGGGAAGTAGCCCAGCGAGTTGTAGCTGTTGCACAGCTGTTCCAGGAGGCACTCTAGACAGCTGCATTCCACAGGGCCCTGGGCTGGAACCCAGAGTAGAGGGCGGGCCCGGGTCCCCCCCAAATCCTCCCAACACAGGAGGAGTTGACCTGGACTGTGAGTTCAGAAAAACGGCCAAGCTGAGGGCTGCCATGAAGCTCCAAGGTGAGCAAATCCATGAATAAGCACAAGGTAGAGCAAGGTACCCACCAAGGTAGAGCAGGAACTTTGTCACCGTGACTATAAACCTGTTTTGTTTTAATTCTTTATTTTGCATGCTATGTACCTTTGGGTGAATAAATAATGCTTTATTTTGACGAAGCTGGTTTTGAGTCACTTAAATCAGCTCACCGATCACAGGTCCACAAGGGAAAGGGGTTTACAGGTGCCAAACATAGTGGGACCTGTAGTATTAACACCATTGGGAAATAGGGGGGCTACACCCCAGAAAGCCATCTAAGAGTAGTCTGAGAGAGGTGCAGGAAGTCAGGCCTGTCATCCTGAGGGATGCACTTGGGAGTGATTTAAAGTGTCTAAAATACAGCTTGCCTGGTAACCATGATGTGTGGATTCATTCCTTCCTCTCAGATACTGCAAACAAACTGATCATCCCGCAAAAGTGCTCTCATTTATATAGGTGCCTTGCGGTTCATGTTGTGACCCTTCCTGTTTAATGTCTGCAGTTGAGACTGGCATTTTGGGCCACAATGTCATCCATATACTGATGACACCCACCTTTTCAGTCTCCTCTTCAAACCTAGATTCTATAGAGTTTTCCTCTTTTCTCAGAGCCGAACATTGAAAGGGAAAGTTGAGTGAAACAGAACTTGGAGCAATTCAATCCTCATCAGATGGGAAGTGATAGTTATTGGGAGCGGAAAAGCAGCAGGCTGAAGTAATATCTGCCTCATTTATTGAAAGTGTATGCCCACTCTGCCAGAATGGTCAGGGTAGTGGGGTCCTATTGGAAACACAACTGCTACCGGATTCTCAAGCAGCAGCAGTGGCCTGTGGCACCCTTTGTCATCTATGGCTGTGAACACACCTCTGATGCAGACCTCATGATAGTCCTCTATGTCTTTGTCAGATCCTGAATTTGGCAAGCCTCAAGGTGTAACTTAGTCAGCTCACTTAAAAACTTTCTTCCATTTTGAAACATTCCTCCAGTTTCAGAGACAGACAGTCCTTATACGACAGGCAACGCCACTGGAACTGGTAATACTTCTCAAAATAGAATAACCTTTTTAACTGGAACTTTTATGGGCCCCATTTGTTTTGTTTTGTTTAGGTATGATGGGAATGGTAGTGACACATTACTGAAGAAGAGCCTTTAATAGGTATTTTGAGAAGAATTAATCAAAATCGCAAAAGTGCGACTTAATGGATGAAGTGTCTATTTACAACCATTGCTTTGGTAGATTTTCTGAATTCATTCTCTGACTTCTAATATGAGATGCATTTGGTTTCTTGTTTAATTAGATTTTTAGTCATATTCAGACCACTCCTGTATCAACTTGTCTCAGACTAAAATATTTCTCCCTCCAAAGTAGTATCAGAGTAACCACTGCCTGGAATCCTTTTTTGTCCTTGATGGTTTGTCATTAAGAAACAGTCAATTAAAATAATTACTAGATAATCATTGCCTTAAAAACTTGGGGACTTTCCCAATTCCTGTCATTTCCAGATCATTTATACGAAAATAGCGATCCCATCTTAATCATTATGCCTAAGAGAGTTGAAATTTTAGTCAAACATTTGATATTTGTTGGAAGTCATGTTTCCACTTTTGGCAAGATTATATACAGGGATCTTATCCAAATCAGGTTACTTCTTTCTGCTCACTGATTTCTTTTACATGCTTAACTTTCCTACAGGTAGATTGGTAAACAAACCCTTTTAAGAATGGTCTTAAAAAGCCTAAAGATCCTCTCTCTATAATTCTTTTGCAGGTAATTAGGAGATAAAGAGGAATGTCTCTCTTCAGCCAAATAACTACGACAGTTGATAAATATACATAATAACGTTATCATAGTCCAATGCAAAAAAAAAAAAAAGAGAGAATAAAAATGTGCCCAAATGATCTGATTATGGTAAAAAGCAGACAAATCGATGGCAAATCTGTATGTACTATGGAGGTGTCAGGCGTGGCTTCATAGTCAAGGCTGAACTGCTGTAGCTTTGCAATTAAAACAGACATTGAACCTCATTGTTACGAATGAAGAATACAGTGTACCCCAAACCGCAACACCTACTCTCTAAGTACAGAATGAGAAATAGCAAGTAAATCCAATAATGTCTTGGAGTTAAAAGTAATTTTAAAATAGCTCCGTTCAGAAATTTAGGAATGAGTACCTAACTTTTTTTCATTCTGAATTATCTCAGTAATGGAGCAATGCAGACTGTTCAAAGTACCAAAATTTGAAACAGACAGAAATCTTGTGCATAACTTACATTTGATGATTTTTTAAGGTTAATGGTCATTTTTGACACTGTTCTTCTTTGCTGAAAGTTACTTCTTCAACAGAAACTGAAGAATAGTCTATTGCAGAGAACTCTACAAAAACCATCACTCTGCTTATAAGGAAATTAGACTCCACTGCTATCAACTCCTATTGTGCTAATCCTTTGGAAATGCAATCATTATAACCTACTAGACTGAAGTTAACTACTGCATTCCAAAGAGTTCATCACCCACAACAGCTCCTCTATTCTGGCTGAGCGTGGAGGGAAATAAAAGAAGGTACCCTGTGCAAAGAGGGATAAGGAGAATTCCACTGCTGTAGTTACGCCGCACTGGGAGTGAAGATATGGCTTCCATTGGCTCCTAAAAGACAGCTAAAAGTGCCCTATGCAACTGCAGGAGGCAAAGAAAGTCTCTTGCACAATACCTGGGGGATCTTTTTCTACATAGACCCTTTACTGCTGTAGCAAAACGCTGCCAACAGTGAAGAGTTTTTCTGTTAAAAAACAACATTTCACTGCTATCCTCCATTGAATAAGTAGGGCCAAACAATATTTGCAAATTTAAATAAAGAGATTTAATATTACAATAGAACAGACAACCCAGGAAGGCTTCTTTTATGCTCATTGCCGCCTGGACTAATAAGAATGGTTTCAGACAGGGCAAAAGTTTGATGGAATTGGGCAAGAGGAGCTATGCACACTTACGCTGGAAATTATTTTTATTTGAATCATTCTGCATTTGTATAGATCCACTTCACAGCCCATGAATGACAGTAATAGCCTGAGTGAAAGGAACTTTCCTATCTGGATTGTCTAAAACAAAGAATTACACTTATAAAATAGCATTTTAAAACAGACCACATTAAAAAGCTTTACACACTAATACATGCAAATTGTCTTTATTCCCATTGTTCCCATCTATTCCCATTTTTATTATCTTTATTCTATTAAACATTCTATAAACTGTGAACACAGTAACTCTTCCCAGCCTCCAGCAGTAGACCTGCAAGCATACTGCATCCCCACTCCTGACCTGCTACAGGCTAAACACACTAACAGACTAGTTAAAAGACAATTAGTCCAATTTCACATTTCCTTGCAGCCGAAAAATTTCATGTTATTTCAGTCACAGTGGATGGATGCCAAGTTCACTGGAAACAACCCTGCTGATTTATCCAGTCCATTTTAATACTTTAGAAATACTGTTAAAACATGGCTGTCCTAATTACACAGGGATCAGTGCACAGTGTCCCTCTCACCCAGGATTCTCCCAGAAGGGCTGCAATCACCTGCATTCCCCCTAATTTCACCATGCAATTCCAACTAATTTCATCCTAGTACAGTGCTGTCAGACAACTCCCATGTCTCTGCGGTTTTAATCGATTAGCTCAATGTCTCTATAATGCATCACCAGCTGCCAGGCACAGAACTGGACGCTTTGCAAGCATTTCAACTAAAAGACAGTTTAATTACTATACCAGCATCTCAAAGGCATAGGCACAAAGACTTGGAAGGGAATTATTAAAATATTTGATGTCAACAAACCACTTCATAACTGAGCAAACAATGACAATCAAAAGGCTAGAAATAAGGAGAAAGTCAGATTTAAAAATTGTAAGTGGCTTTTTTATAGACTCTAATGTATTCAGGCAAATGGATTGGCGTAAGTATTACTGTTTACACAATGCAATTGTGCTTTACGATAATTTTTTCGCAGGAAATAAAGACATGTTTAAAACTGACATGGCTGTAGCACTAAATTCCAATGCTCGGGAAAGACACCTAGCATTAGGAAATAGTTGAAGTAAATGAGAGGAAAAAATGGATTGCCGGAATTCATGAATTACTGAACCAGATTGGAAAGGAGTACTTGTGGCACCTTAGAGACTAAACAATTTATTTGAGCTTAAGCTTTCGTGAGCTACAGCTCACTTCATTGGATGCATGAAAGCTTAAGCTCAAATAAATTGGTTAGTCTCTAAGGTGCCACAAGCACTCCTTTTCTTTTTGCGGATACAGACTAACCGGCTGCTACTCTGAAACCTGAACCAGATTGTAAACTCTGGTTCATTCATCGCACTACTTCTGTGCACGGGAACTCACATGAGTGCAATGAAAAGGTCTGGTGGCTGTCTATTTAAACCAGCAACCACACACCACACAACAGAACCACTAACCCAGGAACCTAGCCTTACAACAAAGCCCGTTGCCAACTGTGTCCACATATCTATTCAGGGGACACCATCATAGGGCCTAATCACATCAGCCACACTATCAGAGGCTCCTTCACCTGCACATCTACCAATGTGATATATGCCATCATGTGCCAGCAATGCAGCTCTGCCATGTACATTAGTCAAACTGGACAATCTCTACATAAAAGAATAAATGGACACAAATCAGACGTCAAGAACTATAACATTCAAAAACCAGTCAGAGAACACTTCAATCTCCCTGGTCACTCGATTACAGACCTAAAAGTGGCAATTCTTCAACAAAAACAGATTCCAAGGAGAAACTGCTGAATGTGTCATTACACAAAGTAAAACTATTTCCCCATGTTTATTCCCCCCTTCCTCCCCACACTGTTCCTCAGACATTCTTGTCAACTGCTGGAAATGGCCCACCTTGATTATCACTACAAAAGGTTCCCCTCCTCCCCTCCTCCCCCGCTTTCCTGCTGGTAATAGCTCACCTTACCTGATCACTCTCGTTACCGTGTGTATGGTAACGCCCATTGTTTCATGTTCTCCATGTATATATATCTCCCCACTGTATTTTTCACTGAATACATCCGATGAAGTGAGCTGTAGCTCACGAAAGCTGATGCTCAAATAAATTTGTTAGTCTCTAAGGTGTCACAAGTACTTCATTTCTTTTTGCAGATACAGACTAACACGGCTGCTACTCTGAAACATGTGCAAAAGAGGAACTAGACATTTTAAATAACAGCAAGTTGTCTAACAGATCCAAGAGAGAGGTTGCAGATCAGTTTAAAAGAGACAAACGACAACAGGAATATGGGGCAAATCCTTTCTTCCCATTTTCTGTGAGGTTATGTAAGGGTCATAACAGTAGAAAAACCATTTTTCTGATATGTAGGGAGGGAGCAGGGAGGCCAAACTACATAGACCCTGGACGGGAAGACTCATCACCCCTCTCATATCAGAATGCTACAGAACACAGCTTCATTGGGACTCTACATGCATGAATGCACAGTGGAAAAGTATGGCCAGACAAGAGAAGTGACAAAGGGATTTGCCAGTTAGTGTGCACAAAGCCTGAATCCACTGGCCCAAAACTTCACTGCACCCATAGATTGTATTAACAGTTGCAGCCGAACTATGCATGAGCCCCTTGCCCTATATATGGGTATTACCATGTTTGCAGATGCAGCAGAAGTTGGGAGTGGGTTCAAGGCCATGTGTTCAACTCTAGCGGGAAGTGTCTGTATTTGATCTCTGTGACCTCTTCTAGCTGTTGGAATGAATGGCATTGACAGAAACTGCATAAGGACTCATCTCTCTTCCCTAGAGGGAGGGGCATTATGATTTATAGCCATTGTGGGTGAGAAAAAAAGAAACAGGGGGGGAAGTAAATACTAGAGAATGCCCAGGCCAGTACGGTAACATGAAGGTAGTGACCTGTTACCTGGTATTTGAGACCTGAACTCATAACATTTCTGTAATTGTCTGGTTTATGTCCCAGAATCTGATGTTATTTCATGTGGTTACTTCATGCTGTGACAGTGCCTCAACCCCCTGTTCTTCCCTAGTGCGGTAAATAAATCAATCTGAGCTCTGGGAACTGTAAACCCAGGCCTATTTCATTTTAAAAGGAGAAAAATCCCTAGATGTCACATGGCCTAATCTACCTCCCTCCCTTCTGCTGCAACATACTGGAATGATCCTACCTTAAAACATGTTTCCCCAAACCTATCTACTGTCACTTATCCATCCCAATTCTCTCCGTCATGAAGCTATCCTTGCTCATTTGAAATATACCAACCAGCAAGGTTTTCAATTCCCCTCCCTAATCTACAGGGAACCATGCCTTAATTAGCCTTGGGCTTATAGATTTCCCCTCTAGCACTCTACCACTGCTCCCTGACCCTCCAGTATCACATATCCATCCCCCGCAATCCCCGCTCAACACCATGGGGTTGGGCTACTTGGGATGAGAGACAGTGTTGTCGTGATAGGCTGCCCGCATTGCTGTGTTGGCTTCCAGCTCTATGCTGTATCCAGAAGTGGAAAGGTTGTAGGGATAGAAACCATCTAATCACTCGTGCATTCCTCTCCTTGTTTTTGTGCATCCACTGGAATGGGGTATGGTCTGTCACAAGGGTGAACCGCCGCCCAAGCAGGTAGAATCTCCATGGCCCATTTAACCACTAGGCATTCCTTTTCTACTACGGCGTACTGTTGATCCCTGGGCAGGAGCTTTTGGCTAAGGTAAAGGATTGGATGCTCCTCATCCCCCACCATCTGTGAAAAGACGGCCAAAAATCCTTCCTCCGAGGCATCTGTCTGTAGGATGAATTCCTTTTTGAAATCTGCGGCTATGAGTACTGGGTGGCTGCAAAGGGCCATCCTTAGGTCTGTGAAATCTTCTTCTGCCACCTCAGTTCACTTAACTATCTCTGGGCCCCGAGCTCTTATCAGGTCCATCAGAGGCACTGCCCTTGTGGCGAAGTGAGGGATGAACCAGCGATAGAAGCCCACTATCCCTAAGAATGTTTTGACTTTCTTCTTGCGGTTCGGGCGAGGCCATTCCTGTATTGCCTACACTTTATTCCACTGGGGCTTCACCAGGCACCTTCTGACTACATACTCGAGGTATCTGACCTCGGCTAACCCTATTGCACATTTGGATGGGTTAGCAGTGAGGCCAGCCTGTCTAAGAGCATCCAGTACCGCTTCCATTTTCCCCAGGTGTGTCTCCCAGTCAGGGCTATGGATTACCACATCATCTAAACAGGCGGCAGCATATTTGGCATGGGGTCAAAGTAATCTGTCCATCTATCATTGAAAAGTCACGGGGGCCCCATGGAGCCCAGAAAGGAGGACAGTATATTGGAAAAGGCCATCGGGTGTAGAGAAAGTGTTTTTTTCCTTGGCATCGTCAGCCAGGGGGATCTGCCATTAGCCTTTTGTCAAGTCTAAGGTGGTCAAGTATCAGGCCTTGCCTAACTGATCCACCAGCTCATCAATACGTGGTATTGGGTAGGCATCGAATTGGGATACCTCATTTAACTGCTGGAAGTCATTACAAAACCTCAGGCTGCCATCAGGCTTGGGGACCAAGATGATAGGGCTGGACCACTGGCTGTATGATTCCTCAATCTCCATAAGTTTCAGCATCTTCCTGACTTCTGCCCTAATTTCTTCTATTTTTGCCTTTGGTATGTGATATAGTTTTATCATCACCTTGCTCTGGGACAGATGACGATGTGGTGTTGGATCAGCATCATGCAGCCTGGTTGTGTGGAGAACACGTCTTGGTTCTGCTGGATCATTTTCACGACCTCTTTTTGTTGTTCTGGGGCTAATGCTGGGATATCTTTAGCTGCCCTTGTGGGTCATCTGCCTGGGATGGAGCCAGCAGGATGGCCAGGCACGTCTCCTGATCAAGCCAGGGTTTCAGTAAAGTTGATGTGGTATATCTGCTCTGGCCTTTGGCGGTCTGGCTGCTTCACCTTATAATTCACCTCCCCAATGGCTTCCACGATCTCATAGGGTCCATGCCAACAGGCCAGGCGCTTACTTTCTGTTGTTGGTACCAGCACCAGCACCCGTTCTCCTTGTTGAAATTTCCGTGTTTTTGGCCTGACGATTGTAGTAGGTTCGTTGGGCCAATTGTGCTTTCTCCAAATGCTCTCGTACTATGAGGTTCACTTGGACTATTCGTTCTCTCATCTGGGCTACATGGGCAATGATGTTCTTCCCCGGGTTGGGCTGTTCCTCCCATTCCTCCTTTGCGATGTCTAATATGCCACGTGGGTGGCGTCCATACAGTAGCTCGAAGAGGGAGAAACCAGTAGATGCTTGGGGAACTTCTCGTTTGCAAAAATCAGCTATGGTTGGAGGGTATCCTAGTCTTTCCCATCTTGGGCCACCACCTTTCGGCTCATGCTCTTGAGAGTGTGGTTAAATCGCTCAACTAGACCATCTGTTTGGGGATGATAGTCAGAGGTCTGCAAGGCTTGGATGCGGAGCAGGGTACATAAGTCTTTCATTACTCTCAACATGAAGGGAGTCCCTTGGTCTGTCAAGATCTCCTTCGGGATGCTTACCCTAGCAAAAACCTGCACCAGTTCTTTTGCGATCGCCTTGGATGTGGCATTTCTTAAAGGAATGGCTTTGGGTACTATGTGGCGTAGTTCAGGATGACGAGTATGCTTCGGTGGCCCCAGGCCGTTCTTTCTTATGGCCCCCTAGATCCATTGCTATCCTTTCAAAAGGAACTTCAATTATAGGCAAGGGTACCAACGGGGTCCTTAACTAAGGTCAGGGGCTATGCAGCTGGCACTCTGGGCAGGAGGTACAATAGAGCTGGACTTCTGCCCATACCCCCGGCTAGTAGAACCTCCTTAGGACTCTATACAGGGTCTTCTCTGCTCCTGTCCTCCAAACAGATGGCTGTGAGCTAACAGCCCTAATACAGCCCTAGTATGCTTCCATGGCACCAAGAACTGTTCTACTACTTCCCCCCGTATTGGCACTACCCAGTAGAACAGATCCTGCTTGATTATATAGCATGGCCCTGGGCCTTTGGTTTTCCCTTCTACTGGCATGCCATTTACCTCTACTACTTCCTCCCTCACGTTCCCATACAGTGGGTCGTCAGCTTGGTCCTGCCCAAAACATTTGCATGGGGGACCGATCTGGCCTGATTCTATTGGATTGGGCTCCCCTCCTTCTCTTGGGGTGCTTCCGCTCATGCTGGAGGCCATCTCTGGGTCTCCACGGGGCCTTCTCCCAACCAGGGCAGCTCTCTGGTTTGCCCCCAAAATCCTGGTTCCTAATCTTTTGTCTGCCTTCCTTTCCCATCTGGATTTCCAGGACTTCCCGGGAGGTGAAAATAACTCTAGGGAAAACCCAGCAAAAATTGTAGTAGGGTCATCTGTGGGCACCTCAAACTCTGCTCAGGGTTTACTTCCCTCCCCTAACTCAATGAGGGGGAGTAGGCTCTCGAACCCAGGAAAGTCCCTGCCAATTAGGACCAGGTAGGGGAGCTTGGGGACCACCCCTGCAGTCATCTTGGTAGTGTTTCCCTGGATCTCAGTCTGTATTGGAATTGTGGGGTAGAAATTTACTGTGCCGTGGACACATGTCACTCCGGTGCTCTTGGCCCGGCTCAGTTGGTCTTGCCCCACTAACTTCCCTGAGACCAATGTGACAGCACTCCCAGAGTCCACCAAAGCTATGGTCTGGATGCCGTTCATCTTTACCAGCCTGGTGTAATCATGTGGGACCGTCGCGACCCCCACCAGGCTGATTAGGCCACATTGGTCCCCGGGATCCCCCAGATTACATTGCATGAGCTCCTCCCTGTTGGGGCACTGGGCTGCTATATGCCCCAACTCCCCACACTCATAACAATGATATTTCATTCCAGAGATTGCCTGCTGTCTTGGGCTCTCTGACTAGCTCTCCCAACCCTCTCCCACCGGACCCCCACGCCCTTTTGGGGCCTCAGGGCGCTCCTTGGTGCCTGTTCTTCCAGCTATGGCTTTCCTGGAGTTCTCGATGATCCAGGGCCTCAGGGTCAGGACTGGTTTCCTGAAACGCTGTGTTTCATCTCCTGGGGTTTCGAACAGTTCACAGGCTGCCAGTTGTCTCTCTACAAGGGTGACCAGTTCATCATAGGCGGAGGGGTCATTCTGGTCTACCCAGGCCCGAAGGCCCGAGGGTAGTCCCCTCGCATAGTGGCCCACCAGGAGCTCCATCATTTTCTCCGAGCTGAGCGCCTCCAGGCATAACCACTTCCGGGCTAGGTGGATTAGGTCAAATAGTTGTGATCGTAGTGTCTTGTCTTCACAGTACTGCTATTCATGGAACCTCCGGGCTCGCAAGGCTGTCATTACCCCTGCCCTGGCCAGGATCTCAGCCTTCAGTCGGGGGTAATCTGCCAACTCCTCTGCGGTCATACCATAGTAGGCCTTCTGGGCCTCCCCTCACAAAAATGGGGCAAGGATGCCTGACCACTGGTCTCGGGGCCAGACCTACCGCAGGGCTGTCCTCTCAAAGGCCAGGAGGTACGCCTCCATATCATCCTCCCGGGTCATTTTCTGCAGACAGTAGCTGGCCTGTATGGTCCATGTCACGTCATTTCCACGGCTCAGCTCCGTATGGGCCTTCACCTGGTTCACTAGTTCCTGCAGCATGGCCCAATCTTGGGTGGCCTGGGTCATCAGCAAGTGATTGGTCTCTTGCTGCAGCCGCATGGCCTCCTGTTGGGCAGCTGCCTGGACCTGGGTAGCCTCCTGCTGGGCAGCAGTGGCTTGCACCAGTACTTTGACCACGTCCTCCATCTTGGAGCAGGGTGGTCGTGACCCACCCTGGATTATGTTCATGGCGCAGAAATCCCACTGCTCACACCACGTGTGACAAGATGGCCAGTGTTAGCATGGTGGGTCCTGCGCTTTTCTTGGCAGGAGGGCTAAGACGCCACCCCTTGCCCCTGCTCTTGGGCCGCCGAGGTCCCGGCTAGTGGCCCGGGAAGGTGGTAGAGGAGGAAAGTGGGGGTGGGGTCTGGGTTTGTTCCTCACTCTGAGCCCCAGTCCCTCTCAACCTTTGCGGATTCTTACCCTCTTCCCCCTTGGGTGGGGTACCTTCGGTCCCTAGACCCTGGGGGAGGGAGTATCCCTCCCCTGCTGGGGCAGCGTCTCCCTTACTTCGGTTCTCTGATCTTTCAAGTCTCACAGCACACCTCCAAGCTCCAGTCCTCTCTCCTTCCTCCTTCTCCCTGACTGCCTGAAGCAGGGGGGTTTAGTAGGTTCCTGACAGGACCTTAACTGACTGCAGGTGCTCTAATTAACCTGTAGCCACCCTCCCTAGTCTATAGGAAACTATACCTTAATTAGCCTTGGGCTTATAGATTTCCCCTCTAGCACTCTACCACTGCTCCCTGGCCCTCCTGTATCACACCTCCCATATACGCATGCATGTGCAGGACTAAGCACTTGGCTAACTATAATATTCACTTGGCAAGCACTCTCAAAAATAAAAGTATCTTTTGCAGTTATAATGAAAAATAAGAAGTCTACTGGTATAAGATAACTTTTGCATTCATCTGAATAAAAATGAATTTAGATTTAACAGATTACATACACATCTTAAACTCACAGTTGTTATGCATCTCCATTCTTCATCAGCTTTGTTATTGGTCAGGTCTCCAAAGGAGGAGTAATTTGCATGTCAATATTTAAATATCATCTACACTGCAACACCTAGACACAATGCCACTATTCTTTTAAAAAAGGTTTCTTCAGGGAACAAAATATGACTGTGTCTTGCAAACTTTGGTGAGGCAGCAAGAGTCAACAAAAAGTGAAGTCACACTAGAGGACCACAGCACTGCTAATATACTAGAATTTTTTAATCTGAGGTCATGTGACTGTAATACATTATGATGATCCTTGCTACTCACACTTGCTTGCTTAGGAAGTACAGTCTAACTTCTTTCCTTGAATCCCGAGAAGGCCTGAGGTTTTGCTTGTTTTTTAGAGGCAATGGCATCCACTGACTACAACATATCCTCGTAATTTTTTTTACCACTTTATAACGAATGACTAGAGAACCACTTCTTATTCATAATGTCCACAAACAAATTTAGCCACTCTGCCCCACAGGATATCCACTGAATTTTCCAATGTCTGATTAACAAGTGCCTTGAGACTATTGTTCCCAGGGCTATCAGTCTTTTGTTCTACTTTCCTTAATTTTTGTCCCAGCCCAATTTAATGAGTGTTTCTCGCTTTCCCATTAAGTTCTTGGCTGTTCAGGGCACAAGCCACAATACAAGATTTAACTTTTTAAAATTGTATTTACACTGTTACATTATAATTTTCAAGAAGCTAAAAAAACCCAAACTAAAAGTAAAAAAAAATTGAGTGGAAATATCGACTAGTCCTTTGAAAGTCTGTCTCCAGATGGCATAACTCTAGGCACAGGCAGACTCTTTAAATATGAATTCTATCTCAGATTCATTTAATACTGATTTGACTTCACAAGAAGGCAAAAGTATTTAATTCATTATCACCCATCCCTGATTTAGATCTATGAATGTGAAAATCTCTGATACTAATTTTAATTGCACTATTCCCTCTCCACAGGCAACTGTTAAATTGGTTTGGTGAAATAGTAGTGAATCACATCGAAGTAGTAGGATACATTTTATAATATATCTAAATAACTATCCCATTTTCCCAGCATGTTGCTGTGTGTTTTAAGTATTAATATTATGATTCCAGTTTAGCAGGATGTAGCCTTAATAAATTTTCCTCCTACTGTATTTTAGCACCGTTAAAAATCAGGATAAATTCTAAATGGCTATCAAGTGATAAAGGAGCAACATTTACTGCTGGAGCCCCAAGAAAATGTGTTTACCTAGTCATAAAACACTCATGAAAGGAGCTTACAGATGCATCATTTTGATGCAATAATGGTCCTTCCAAACTAATCCCACTTTTTATTTTCTTCAGCTGTAATGTTTATTACCTGGATCCAGGTTTTTTTGTTTGTTATTTTGTTTTACTGCATTCATAGATGTTCTTGTTACCATTTGCAACCTCATTTTCAAAATACAGATATAAAAGCCAACACGTACTTTGCATTAATTATGGGAAAGGTTTTCATACCCAAGGCAGGTACAGACACTGCTGTAGGATGTGCAGGGGGTCAGCATAGCATACACTTCTGTTATGGGTCAAGGGCGGTTTCAATAGGGCTGTAGGAAAGGGAGTCCACAAGGTTCCAGTGCTTCAGGAGATGCTACAGGGAGAGACAGTAATAATGGAAAGGCTCCTCCAATTAAGATACAGAGTTATGTAATATGTTATTGGACCACCCTGGGCTGGGAGTGGGAGGAGAGACGAAAAGAAGATGTAGCATATTTATGGAATAGATTTTCAGACAGTTTCCAAATCCCATACGAGGGCGTGAGGTGCCACTCTTGGGCAGAGAACATTAAGTCTAGTAAAGGCTTTGAGCATATAGTAAGGACAGAGATTACCTTGCACGTGGAATCAGGGAGAGTGGCAGGTCCCTTTCAATACATACCAAAACCAGAATTCCGCAAGTCTCCCCTGATTATGGTACCAAACAAAGCAAAGGGGGAATATAGGCTTATCCATCACCTGTCCTACCCCTACAGCTAATCGGTAAAATGATTATATGCACCTCCAGCCATGTTCAGTGAGAGGCACGTCATTTGATGCTACGGCAGCCATGGCTAAGGAGTGGCCCTGGGGCAATGCTGGAAAATGTGACATCAAATCTGCATTCCAATTGCTTCCGGTGCATCCCAGGGACTTTAAATTGCTTGGATTTCAATTTGAAGGATGCTACTATTTTAATAAAGCAGTGTCCATGGGGTACGTGGTCTCATGTGAAGCTTTTGAAGGATGCAAGTCCATTTTGGAGTGGGCAATAGTGCACCATGTGATACAGGCCAGTCTGATCCACAGTCTTGATGTCTTCTTATGTGCAAGAAGATTAGGGACAGGCAACTGTGAATACATGCTTCGGGCATTTCAGAACCTAGCCGAGCATTTCAGGGTCCCTCTCACCATAGAAAAACCAGAAGGCCCTACCCAAAGTTGAATGTACCTGGGCATTGAACTGGACTCGTTTCCAGGTTACCTACAGCAGTGGTTCTCAAAGCTGGTCCGCCGCTTGTTCAGGGAAAGCCCCTGGCAGACCTGGCTGGTTTGTTTACCTGCCACGTCCACAGGTTTGGCTGATCACGGCTCCCACTGGCCACGGTTCGCTGCTCCAGGCCACCAGGGGCTTTCCCGGAAAAAGCGGTGGACCGGCTTTGAGAACCACTGACCTACAGAGAAGTTGAAATTGGTCAGGGAACTGACATGGGCTCTCAAAGGGGCAATTAAAATTACTCTGAGGGAACTACAGATGGCCATGGGCACCCGAACTTGGTATATTGGGGGTGGTGGATCCCAGTCAGACACTTTGTGCCCATTAGCCTTCTCTGGAGTGCAAAAACTCCACCACTTTATTAGAATGACAAGGGAAATGAAGGAAGATTTATCAGTGTGGGAAAGATGCCTGAAATAGTTTTATGGAGATTTTTATATGGCGTTCGGACTGGTTGCTCAAAACTGAGCTACAGGTACAATCCGATGCCTCAAGAGGTATAGCTTTTGGGGTTTACTTTCGAGATGACTGGTGTGCATAGAGGTGGCCAGAAAGCTGGGTGGCTCACGGTATTACAGGATTCATTTAATTCCTCATGATTTTTCCTCTTCTGTTAGCAGTCACTAGCTGGGGAGAAAACTTTCAGAACAAAAAGGTCCATTTCTGGTGCGGCAATCAATCCGTGGTCCATATTTTAAATAGCCAATCTGCTAAGACTGCTCAAGTAATGAGTCTGGTTAGGGCCTTTGTTTTATACTGTCTGTGGTTTAACATACCTTTTCATGCAGTGCATATCCTGGGAGTGGACAATATTGCCGATGCTCTCTTGATTTCAGGACGACAGATTCTGGGAACTCACCCCACTGGCCAGGAGAGATCCAGATGGAATGCCCCAACAACTCTGGGACCTTGGCTCATGACAGTTGTGGGAACAGTCGAGCACTCAATTGCCCCACAGACTTTGAGGGCCTATCTGGCCAGCCATTCAGAGTTAGCAGAATTTAGGGCACAAGAAGGGCTTCCCTGTGGGCATCCCATACCAATCTACCAGGTGGCTCAATATGTGGTGCCTCTGACCCACTGTGGGTGGACTTCCTCCACTATCTCTGGCCACCTAGTGGGCCTGTCCTCCTGCAGTGAGCTAGTGGCTTTCTCAGATCCACATGGGCACTTCAGAGTACAGAAACTCTTAAAAGCATAGTCCAGGAGAAACGACAGGTTACCAGTAACACTGGAAATCCTGACACAGTTGTCAAAGGCTCTGCCTGGGGCTGCAGCTGTGGGAGGGAGGCCATGTTAATTAAGGAGGGATTTGTTGTTGCCTTCTTTAGCACTTTGAGAATGAGTGAGCTGGTACCTAAGATAGCTGCAGACAGGTCCCAGAGTGCATTAATCGTAACTGATGTGCAACTGTCTGCAGGAGCAGTGGACCTGCACTTAAGGTACCCAAAAACAGACCAGAAGGGAAAGGAAGGGGGTGGCTTATGTGGTGTTGAAGGCATGCTGAGATGAGCGCATGTGCCCTGTAAAGGTGATAAGAACCTCACTAAAAATCCGGGGCCTGCAGCCAGGACCACTGTTCATACACGGTAATGTCAGCTTCCTGACAAGGTACCAATTCAGCCCGGTGCTGAGAAAAACCTTCTGCTACTATGGTCTTGACCAGGGTAAATTTGGTACTCATTCCTTCAGGATTGGGGCAGCAACGTCAGTGGCTGCAGAGGGTTTTGGCTTGCAGCGGGTGCAGGCAATAGGGCACTGGAAATCAAGGTGTTACAGGACTAACCCCCGCACCAAAGAAAAGATGGCAGGGAACAGCTAAATGTAAGTAACCCAATGCACTTGTTTGTTTTAGAAGCTACCCAGAGCATATGAAATGTTTGGATTTGCGGGCACTCTATAGTGCATTGGGCCCTTAAGAGAGCAGCTAGGATGGCAGCCAGATCTCAGCTGGGCTTCAGGGCCGAAGCTGTTCGCATCCAAAAGAGGCATGCAATGGGATAAACTCGTGCCACTTCTGCATTCACTGACAGGCAAGAGATGCAAGCAGACACAGGCAACGTGGACAAGGCTAGAAAGAAACTAAATAAGGGGGTCACCAAGATATTTCTGGAGAAAGCGGGGTTCAATGATACAGCACAGGGACATCCATTACAATGGGCTAGAAAGGATGATGGCGTACATCTGTCAGATGGAGGTGCTGACATATGTCTACAGCACCTGCAGGTACAGATTGTGAAGGTCTTGTGATACTAGGCAGTGTGGTTCGGTGAGAAGCAACCAAGCTAGTCACTGTGGCCAGTTACCGGTGTGGTTAAGAGAATAAAATGAATGGCTCTCAGAGGTAAAAGACCTGGGATTTTGGTGATGGGCCTTGGGCTCATGTGATAAGGTGAGAACTCGTGGCCCTCGTAGGCTAAGATCCCCAACCCGCTGCACCCTCTGTCTCCCACAGTGACGGGGAGGGAAGGTGTTAGGGCTCAGAGAGAATGGAGTCCTGGGGGTAGGCTGGGGAGAACTTACCTGCATTTTGGGTTATATGGTAAGGAGCCCTGTAACCCTGGCATCAATTAATGGTTCTATAGTAAGGAACCCAGTAACCCTGGTGCCAGATACAGGCTATATGGCAAGGAGCCCTGTAATCCCTGCACTGCAACCAATGAAATGCCTGGTATAGGAGAATATGGATGACAGGTGGGTAGTGCCCCTCCCCTGTGTTAAAGTTTAATAAAAGCTGCAGCCTGCTGCTTAATTCCATGGATATGTCTGTCCTCATTTTGCTGCTGTGTCCACATCAAGTATGTTAATATGTAAACAATTTACATTTTCCACATAAATACTTGTGTTAGAGCTGGCCACAATGTTCCTCTGCTCACTTGTGAATCTCAAATCAGACAAAAAGTAATCTCTCTTCTTTTCAAATAAACTGTTATCTTTAGCACAATGTGAGAAACAAAATAAAAATAATGAAATAACAAAAATTAAGCCATCTACACAAGACAGCATGGAACATGCTAGCCTCAGCTCAGAAAAACTGCTTATAAAACTAGTAATGGGGGAACCACAGTGCAAACCTTGGAATTCTAAATGCAGTATGAAATGTTGCGTCCATATTTTCATGGGGCTGCCAAGCATTTGGCAGCCCTGTCATGCATTCTGACAGTCCATTTAGATCTCCATGCTTCCAGCTGGGCTGTGGGCAGCAGCTGCAGTTCCTTCCCCAGCCACCAGCATCAACGCAGCCAACTGTCTCTCTCTTTTCTCTCTGCTGGCAACAGGAGAGCATGCCATGAAACTCCCAAGGAGGCAGAGGTAGTGTTGGGAGGTCAAAGGATTGAAGAGGGCTGAGAAGTGATTTAGAGGGGAGACTGAATGGGGAGCTGAGGGAACAGTGGGTGGTTTGAAAATCCACCGAATGGGGTACAGACACTGAAAAGCAGCAATGTCAGAAGCGGGAGGGAAAAATATTTGCAAATACAATCATTAAAGTAATTTTCATAAAATATCATGCACGCAGCTGCAGAAAACATGTGTGGGGCTACTATGTTTTCAATGACATCCAGTTTATGCAAAAGTTACATACATGACTTCAAATACAGTTTCACTGATGTAAAACAAATGTATGAAACACTGTGTTTAGGAAACCTCAGAGAACTCCAAAATAGGTGAATTCTGAGTGTTTTCTAATTTCACATTGACTATCTGACACAGTTCTAGTCCTGACTTCTTGTTATTAAAAATCTGGAAACAATTTCTGCAAGAGATGGGGGTGTCCACGTGTCTTTGCAAAATTCCGATTTAGGTAATTAAATGGCTAATACTCTTCTTCAGTTTCAATTATATACAACACTCTTCTTCACTTCCTGTCCTAAACTATGAGTGCATTGTATGTGTGCTGTTAATCAGCTACCATGTTTAATTCAGGAGCCACTTCTGTGGTGGGTCAAATAATTTCTTGGATCTTTAAGAGCAAATTCTGACTCTAACAGCCAGTTTAATGCTAGAAAGGGGAAGAAGAAGAGCTGCAAGGCATCCAAGTGAGGAGGAAAGAATGAAAGGAGGAAAGAATGGAAAGAATTACTAGACGTTTCTGCTGCAACTTTAAAAAAATCATTATATATTTTTTTACAGACTGATCAAAACTGCAATACAGAGCACTACCACTAGGTGACCAGGCCAGCCCAAGATCAACATTTAATGGACACTTGAGATCAATGTTTACCTATTTAACACACAAATGATTATTTGTTTGCTTCTCTGTTCACATAGCTTACCCCTATTTGTTTAACAATAACTTTTTTAGTTTATCTTCAGCTCCTTTAAAATAATTTTTGAAGAAAATAACTAGTATGATCTTAGATAAGCTGTATTGTTCTATCCCCCCAAAGTCATTATGATTTATGAAGCAAACATTTTAACATAGTATTATAACAAGAGACATCATAAATTCAATTTTGTAAATTCATTGTAAAAAATGTCTTCACTTAAAAGTGTATAACTATATTAGTTACAGTACATGCCAATATGGTGAAAGGGGAGAGAGAAAAGTGCTCATTTAATTATGGTAATGGTACTCTAGTAAGTGTGAAGACAGATGGCAAAAGCAACAAACAATGGATGACTTTTTAAAATCAGATAATTTTGAATAAATATTTGTGTTCAAAAGCAATAAGTAACTATAGCACTGCTGGAAAGAGGCCGTTCTCAGATTATCTACTTTTCAGGTGTGCTGCAAACGGTCAGTAAAAGCATCCCTCATTGCCTTACGAATGACCTCAGATCTGACCTTCTGTATTGCCCCTCCCAGAAAAAAATATTCATTTCCCAAGCTACCCAATGCAAGCTAGTCCCAAGGGGTTTCCTGAGCAAAAATGTTCCATGGTGTGGCAGTCCACCAGATTATATATGATAGTCTTGTAATATGGCTAACTGGAACAGACCACAAAGATATTACAGAAAGAGGCTGAAGTTGGTACCCACAGAAAACGTCAAGTGACTGTATTGATCTAACAATCCAGCCACCACTGCATGCAACTAATTAAGTGGCCATGTACATCTTCAAAAGTCAAAGCAAATAAACTCTATGTTGAAATGCTGGTCCATTAGAAAGTACTAATAAAAGCTGCTCATCTTCTCTCACACCTTTTAGTAGTGATTAGCTTAATTAGCATCTTTAAACTATTGAATATTGCAGACCATGTATTAATGAAATTTAAATAAGCTACAAATTTATGGCCTAATTTTCAGAAGTGCTCTATGTCTGAAAATCAGGTTATTATGTTATAGTTATAATTTTATTTTGATAAAAATATATATATTAAGATAAGTGCTTTTGTTTCATTATATCAAATAGATAGCTTATTAACTTCCACAAGTTAAATTTAAGTCAGGTTACCAATTAGCCATTATATATGTGGTGGACAGACTTCAATATTATTGCAAACACGATATTAATAATATTATTATAATTTTTGTTAGGTCATTTAACTTCCCTGTGATTTTTACTGAAGCTTAGGATAATTATTATTGCTTTCATACATATGGTGTTTGGAGAAAAATACCTCACATGACTATATCTTTGTTTAATTATATGAAATATTCAAGGAGAATAAAGGAGATCCAGGAGGCTTCCATTTTCTGTGATCGCAGAGACAAGTAAATGTCAGGAATATAACCCTTCATCGCCATAAAACCATGTTTAATACCCATAAGAGTGTTTATTATAACTCAGAAAAGCTGCATTTTAATCTTTATCTTGCTTAAACTTTCTATGACAATTTCCTGAACAATATATTTTGAAAAATGGATATAAGGTTGGTTGTTACGATTGGTGATTGGTATAGAATCTGAGTTTTTATTGTAATAACTGCAATTGGTAAACACAATTTGGTAAAAATGACTTCAAAAAGAAGTAGCACTGAAGATCCTTATCAATCCAGAAAATGTAGGGGTAAAGTGAGCTTTGTGCCATCCCCTCTTTTCTTTTCAAAGCGTCAAGGAAAAACCTGTGTAGTTGGAAATGTTTTAAGCCCTTTGTTTATTTCTTAAACATTGGAATGACAAACACCTGAAATGCATATTTATACATATTAGCTATATACAAAACTCCTTATACAGTTCCTAATATCATTGCTATGTAAATGGTAAAATGCTTTATGTACTAACCTAAAATCTAATGATCTTGCTACACTGATTACTAATACAAGAAACCATTTGTGTATAGTTTATATTAATGGAAAAATAAATTAATTAATTACTGGCAGTGCTCAAGCAATTCCCTCATCCAACTCAGGAAGACCAAGAGAAATCTTTCCAGAAACTGTCAGGTAGACTCAACAATTTCTTTAATATCTATTTAAAGACTCTCTAAGAGCTATTGAATTTTAAAAAGATTGTTTTGAGAACTAAAAAAAAATGAGTGTTTGGATCTTTTGCAAACAGAATTTAATTTCCTGTTGAACCCTAATACAACTAAATCAGTATCTCAGAAGTGAACTGAATAAAAAGAAAGAATTAAAACTGTAACTTTAAAGATGTTCTCAGAATCTTCCGCCACAGAGACAAGGAAATATAACTGTCAAGAAAGAATCACAACCCTAATGCATTAGCAAAGTACATATTTGTAAGATGAAGAGGCTTCTAAAGACAGCCCATAAAGGTACTGCACCAATAAAAGAAAGTTAGCTGCCAACTTGAATCAAAACAAACCTGAGAGAGGTGTGTTTCCTATAATTAAATGGGAATAGGAAGGAAAAGGAGTATAAAAACTCTGAAGTGAGCACCCATTACACACACTCCCTGCTATCCTGCCCAAAAACACACAACACTCATGACCTTATCTTGTTATCTCTACAAGTAAAATGTCATGACAGCTAAGAAGAAAAAAGAAGACTCAAAAAGAAACAAACTCAAGGAAAACCTCCCCAAGACTTCAACATGAACTGATGAGAGAAAGTTAACTAAAACACTGCCAGAAGACTAAATTCAAAAACTCAGGTCATGGTTTCATTGGGATATGCAAATGCTTAAAATATTAACACTTCATCCTGTTAATCACCAAATGGTTAGATGATGTATTCCAAAAGAGGAGACAGGGGCTATAAACACTGATAAACCGATACATAGTGGGATTTAATTGTACTGAAGGTTCTTAATATTCTTAACTGGCCTTTCTCAAGACAGCTCCTTAAATGGTTTCTTCTAAGGAACTGATTTAAATATTTTCTTCAATTTCATAGAATTTAGTTAAGATTGCTTACTTTGCCTAATTTATAACTGGCTTGTTAGCACTAATAACTAAACAGACTTCACTTGCCCTTAAACGAAGTCTTTTGCCCCAAAACAAACAGTTTTAAGTATCTAATAAGAGACTAAGACTGGATTCATAATAACTTTGGAAAATAGTATACTTTGGTCTTAACTTACCAAATGAAGAACACCCTCAGTGGCGGTCACTTTTAAGGGTATAATCTCTGCTAAGAGCTCCCCACAGACAGGCATACAGAAGAGATTGTAATGGAAGTAAACAGTTTATTACTAAAGTTCTATCATTTGTGTTATTTTGTTCAATATTTTCTTTTTCTTTTTTCAATAATAAAATAGCCATGGTTAAAACTGGTGATTGCTTTGGGGGGATTTAATCATGCTGTTCCCTAAAGTATGTAAAAGAACTCCTGTGACTAAAATAGTGTGACTAAAATAATTGGGGTCACAACCCTGAGTTGACAGTAAGAGAAAAAATTAGTAAGAGCTGGCCTACCATTTCTTGTTTCCCTAAACTAAATAATTTTAAACATTTTAAAAATAAAATTACTTAGCATACAACAGTTTATCATTATGCCTGTCAACACTCCTCCCCCACAACACACAGTATAATTTTTAGAGATTATATATTGGGGATTTGAACAGTAAAAACATATACAGGTAAGCATCGAGGTCATTTTAAAGAGGCAAAAAGAATGACATGCCCAGCTGATTTCTACATTTCCAGATCATTGCTCAACTTTACTTTATCGAGTGGTGTATTTGAAAACAATGTCCCAGATTATCCCCTGTGCTCCTGCAAACAATCATTTTGCAAGTAAAAATATGAAGGTGAAAATTATACCCTCCAAAAAAGGAGCCCAACCCTTTAAAATACTTATCCCATAATTAATATTAAAATATTATTACATTCTATATTGGTGAAGATACTGAATATATATTTCTGTAAAGTGCTTTCCCCTTCTGACGACATAGCATTTGCAGAAACAATGAGGAGTTTGTGGATACAGACTAACACAGCTATTCCTCTGACACTTGATAGCATTTGCAGTTACTTTAATTATTTAATTAGTGAAACATATACTGATATCAGTCTGAGCAGAAACGATTTTATTATTAAATGTAGCTTTTTTTAAGTCTTTAAAGCAATCAAAGTATTTAATCCTTCACATTTATGAAAGAAAGTTGCATAATTTGGGAGTACCCAGGATACTCACGGATTATAGTCTTTTACCCCGCTTACTAGGGGGGAAAAAGAAGAGAACATTATTTTCTCTGGGTGAGATATATGTAAAGAACCTTACACATATATTTAATAGTTTGACCCTGTGTTCTGCGAATTCAAAAGCTTATGACAACCAGGCTCTGGATTTTCTTTATCACTAAAAAGAGATGCAGAGAGCTAAATGTCATTCTCTAAAGTGTTCAGATACCTAATTCTTTAGGCCAGTATTTTCAAAGTGCCTAAAGGATTTAGGTGCCCAAATCCATGGCTCTTTTGAAAATTCCAGCCTATAATGGAAAGAATGTGTGATACTAGGAAAACTTATCTGGAGAAATTCTGACCCTATTGAAGTCTATGACAAAACTTCTTTGACGTCAAAAGGGCCAAGATTTCATCCAGTCTTTATTTTTATTCATCAGTATTTACTTTTCTAGTTTTCCAAATACTATTAAATAGGATATGATGAATTTAGGGGGGAAATCAAAAATCCCTTTTCTCTATTAATTATGTCAAGTGTGACTTTGTATTTCCTCATGTTTTGACTGAAATCACAAGTTGTGTATCCACCAAATTTCAAGGGATCTAAAGGAAAATATGACCTTTCAGATCTTTGCATACAACTCAATCAATCAACTGTATCATTCAGTGCATACAATCTATGTGTGTGTGTAATGAATCTGAAGGAAACAAAAAACTTGCTGAAAAGAATGTGGTATTTTAATTGACTTTTCCTTTACATGGACTTAAAAATCATATATATGATGTAATACTGTACATGTTATAACCTGGATATGATGGAAAGAAACTTTTTGTGTGTAAAAATTTAAAGAAATGAAAGCCAAGGGACAACAGCCCACATCAAATATGTTTTGTTGCTATTTTTTGAATAATTCAATACTAAAAA
This sequence comes from Lepidochelys kempii, assembly GCF_965140285.1. Lineage (NCBI taxonomy): Eukaryota > Metazoa > Chordata > Testudines > Cheloniidae > Lepidochelys > Lepidochelys kempii. The sequence goes on along the minus strand of NC_136385.1, from coordinate 85,859,516 downwards.
GAGTTTGACATAATTGAGAAGGGCATATCACTATAGTTTTCACTAACAACTGATTATTTTTAGTAATTATTTTTGTGTCAGATGCACTAAAATTTAATTACCTATCACCACCAAATATGAGTATTTAAACTTCCCCTTTCTGTCAAAAAGGTCTTTGTACCAAAAATCTGTGTTAAGCAAAAAGACAAATTCACAAAAATCACTGTTTGTATCTGTATGTAGTACATATGTAAAATTGATACAACTGCAATAGTTAAATACTAAATATTCTTTATTATAAGTTTGTTAGATGCTTATCTATTCTGACACTCATTTAGTATTTTTGAAATAGAACCATTTCTACTGTTCAATTTAACATTCTTTAGCATTTGTACAACAATCTACATGAGAGAAAAAAAACATCTAAAGCTGCATACACCCGCCTAGTAACAGTCTTCAGCAAGTTAAAGAATTGCTTTAGGCCATAAGGCTTACTGGATAAAAACACCAGCTTTTCACCTTCAGAATCATACTTCAGGTTTGTCCTAAGGTCCAAAGTGAAATGTATTTCACGGTCTGAGTTCAGTCCTCTAGGGATTATTAAGCCACATTCCAAATAACATTTCAGTTTAGCATGATTGGCAGGTCACTTAGGAGAGGCCCTGTACTGCTCTTTAAAACTATATTACTTTTGATGCCCAGAAAGGACAGTTTTCACAGGTCAAGTTTCAGATCACTGGTAGCAAGTCTAAAAGCCTACATCAAACTTAGCTCCGCCATATCCAGCCTGTAAGTAAACAAAAAAGAGTTCAACTTCTAGTGCCATAGTGAACAAATGGAACAACAATATTAAAGGCCACCAGCTCTTGGTTTAAATCAATATTTACTTGGCCTGTTTTCCCAACTAACTTTTACACTTTATAAGTGAATATTGACTTACACCTAAAGATTGACCTGCCCCAATCAACATGAGCTCCCCTTTTTCCTGCCCTTCTCCCTCTCTCCATCATTCTCTCCTCCTTACTGGCACTAAGGGTCTTTAGAAAGATAAGGTAGGGGAGGTAATATCTTTTACTGGACCAACTTCTGTTGGTGAGAGACACCAAGCTTTTGAGCCACACAGAAGACCTGAAGAAGAGCTCTGTGTGGTCAAAAACTTGTCCGTCTCACCAACAGAAGCTGGTCTGATAAAATATATTACCTCACCCACCTTGTCTCTCTAATATACTGCGACTAACTCTGCTACAACTACACTGCATACTGAGGTTCTTTATCTGCTTTCCTCCAGCAACCTCTCTGCTTGTCCCAGTGACCCAATCTCCTCCTGCCTCAATACCTTTCTTATACCATTCTCCCTACTTAACCTCTCACTCTCATCACGTTCCTTCCTCTCATTTTAATAGAGCCCTGCACGGATACAAAAATGTGGATCCGCATCCAATCCACATTCACCAGGATCAACCCATGATCCAAGCCGTGATCCGCTAGCTGTCTTTTACCTGTATCTGCATCCGCGCCTGCAGCAGCAAGTCGTCTCACAAAGGCTAGTGCAAGTGGTGGGGGGAGAGCGAGTGGGGGGGCGAGGTCTGGCAGGGAAGAGGCAGCGCGAGGGTAGGGACTGGGTGTAAGGGGCAGTGCACAGGCGGAGTCTAGAGGAGAAGGGGAGGCGCAGATTGGGGTGCTGGGGGAAGAGGTGTTGCATCGCGTGCTGCTCCCGGGGGCTCGTGAGCGATGGCACATGGTGGCAGCAGTGCATGTTGCATCACTGTGGGGCAGAAGGGTGGGGCCCCGGGGCCCCACCTGCTCCAATCCCCACCATCGGGGGCAGGACCTGCTGCCCAGGAGTCAGCAAGCTAGGTCCAGGACTGGGAGCGCGGCCAGTGCTGCCGGGCCAGGCCATGGTGGGGACGCTGGTGCTGCTCGAGAGGCCCTAGCTGCTGGACAGGAAGCGGCGTGACGAGCGGGTGCTGAACAGCTCCCACTCTGGCCTGCTGCCCAGTCCCAGCCACTGGCCCCAAGCATGCTGCACCCCCCAGGCTGCCCGAGCCAGGTGCCGCGGGTCAGGTGCCACCGGTGAATACAGCACTGCACAGTTGCATCTGCATCTGATCCACTATGCGTAAAAATGGTCCACAGATATCCATGGATATGAAGTGGAAATCTGCTGATTTGCAGAACTCTGCATGTTAAGGTTTTCCTATAGTAAAACAAAACTAACAAAACTGATCCCACCTCCCTCTCCAAATACCACCTCCACAATCTCTCTTCATATTTACAGTCATTTCCACAAGTTCCTCTCCTCAGATTACTCCTTGGTCCCCTCCAAACTGGTTTCTTCATTCCACTGAAACTTTTCTCATTATCGTCTCTAACAACCTCTTCAGTATGTCTACACTGCCATTAAAAACCTGCAGCTGGCCCAAGTCAGCTGACTCAGGCTCACGGGTCTCAGTCTAAGGGGCTCTTTAATTGTGGTGCAAACGTTCAGGATTGTGTTGGAGCCCAAACTCTGAGACTCCTTCTTGTCGTGGGCCAGCCACGGGTGTTTAATTGCAGTGTAAACATGCCCTTCAAGGCTAAACCTCAAAGCCTCTATATCAACCTCATCTTCTCTGACCTCTCAATTGCTCTTGAAATCAGGGATCACACTTCTTGTAACTGCCACAGTGGGCACTCACCACCCCTGCAGAACCTAGCTTAGCAGGGTCCCTGCAGGGAAACATGGATGCTACTTCACCTCTGAGTCTGCGGTTATGGCTATGGAGCAACAGCTGTGCATCCACAGCCTGTGGGAGCAGGATGTGTGTGGAAGGGGATTTCTTCTCCCTGACTCTGAGGAAATCCCCAGCACACAGCCTGGCCACCCTGACAGTGTGTTTGAGAAAGGATATCAGAAGCCCTAACAGTATTTGATTAAAAAAGACATTGGAACAAGTTAACAAAGACCGAATAAGATAAGATAGAGTCCACAGAAGGGAAGATTCAACTGCTGTTATTCGTTTGTCCTCAGACACATTTTTCTTTTAATTGTAACCAAGGGGCAAAGTTAATAAGTTAGCAAAGCAATTCAGGGTCATAAGTAAAAAGAGCTGCAGGAATTAGGCCTTTGATAATAACAATCTTAGAATATACAATGACCAGCAATTGGCAGTATAGTCACTTTTGGGAGAAGTATCACACTAGGCCATATTTTAATGCTTTGGAGGGTTCAAAGAACGAACTGAAATTGACCAAGCCAGTGTTAAATATACGAATTCTGTTACTAATGTAGTCAAGTTCTGCACTTTGTAAAAATGTGGTAAATCAAGCCCTGTTGGCATTTATAATGTATTAAAATCAATTAATAAATAGTTAACTACTCATAAGAATGTAGTTCATTATTCTCATATCTTTTTTCTTCCAGAATGTAAGCAGGAAAAGTACAAATATACTTTTTCTAATTAACTGCTACATTTTTACCGTTCATTAAACTTCTTTCTCTAAGTAAAGATGACACCTTCTTTGCTACATAAATAAAGTGCACATAATCCAGCAAAAAGAGCACAGAGAACAGACAGAGAAGGATCACTTTGTAAAAGAGGCTGTGTACAATACTGGCAGTTAAAAAACAAACAAACACTCAGGGGAATCTTTTGTACAGTTCAATGCATAAGCTACATTGGCCTGGGGTGGGTATAACCTGCCTAAGAAATACCTATACCATGCCTGTTAAGTAATAGTTAATAAATGTCATTGAAACTCTTTGTTCCTTTGATATACCTTTTCTTAAAAGCCATGGATCCAGTTCTAAAGTGAGAGTTTTGGCTGATTGAAAACAGCAGCATTTGACCCCGAAAGTAATGACTTACATTGTCTATTTTTATTAGGAATTCAGAAGGATTTTTTTAAAACAAAAAACTGCTTCCCCAATTTATCTCTACCATTTTGGATCAATGGGTATTCCTGCTTCTCGACTGGTCAATTAGATAGTTGCAATCAATCAGCTGTAAAGTGTGAAACTCTAAGCCTTCCTTCTTGCTTCTTTATAAAATATCTGGAGAAAAAAAGAAATCAGAACAGCCTAAAACTAGACAGGCTCTCTGCACTTGTTTATCTAAATCCAAGAAAGGAACTATGGAATTTTTCAAAAAAAACTTCCAAATTATTAGTCCATTATGGAGGGAGAACTGTCCATTCAAAAGCAGCATCTGCCAATGAACAAACATCAAGCATATCAGAAAGTGTTCAGATCAAATATATTGTAATATACTTTGAAGTCACTATTTACTTTTCAAATAAAAAAAAAGAGACTTGGTATTTAGAGTATAACAGATGCTTTAATGTCTTCCTCTTCTTTTTATGGCCTCCTTGGGCTTAACCAAAAGATTCAATTTGGAAGGAAAATCTTTCCATAGGGACAAAGTCAAGAAGTCTACATATGACTATCAAGTTCACCATGCATTTAGTTATAGTTTCACTGAGGGCTTGTCTATGTGGTGGGGTAATGCATATGACGGGTTCTGATTTCTAAAGCACATGCATGTGTTGAGCATTAATTGGTCAGGATACACCCTGCTAAAGGCTCCTTAGTGTGCTGAAATGTAGTGCTGTTTGAAACTACATTAAAGCACAATAGGGAACATTTAGTGCACACCAACAGTGTCTACACAGACCACTTAATGCATAACATGTTAGTATGCTTTAGAAATCACAAGCCCATGGATGCATTCTTCCACCATATAGTCGCACCCTGAATCTCACATAGCATAACAAAGAAAGCAAGAACAAGGTCACTGAAAGAGAAAGAGAGAGATTCAAAGTTCTCCAGTTGCCAGAGACACATATATTGTTATAGTAAGGTACAGTCAACAAGACACCTTGTGTGTTTCAAGTCAATGAGCAAAGTCAGCATAACTCCGAATGTAACTAGGCATCCTTATCGCGAGTTGTAGACACATGAAGTGCTGCGAAAGGTCTTACGGTTACTCCCTTATGCAGGGAGGAGATAGTGGTACAATACCCCTCAGATCCCAGACAGAGTTCAGGGAGAGCCCTAATGTGATTGACATGGGTTATGACACCCTCGCCTCACAGATGTATGCCAATCCTAGCCCACAGAATTGCAAGGGTAAACTTATAAACAATTGTTATTGTTAAGTATTCATTAGTGCTTTTTTGCTTTAAATCTCGAGGAATGTACCTGTTGGTCAACCGGGAGACCTGCTACCTCATTCCTCTGCATTCCAAAATTAGGATTTAACCTATACACTATAATAGAAATAGTTTAAAAGTAATTACCGGTGTGTTAGTAATATGTTAATTTGAACCATGGGCAGAGCCATTATGTACTCTTTTAGACCACTGGCTTATTGTGCTTATCTTGTCTTGCTGCTAAAACCTATCCAGGGGCTTGGGAAAACCCGCCCCGATGCTTCTCTCTGAGCATGAGAGAATGAGCACCCTGTATAATCTATTGTAATCAATTGTTCTGCAGTGTCTCTGAGCGTAATAAGCAAAGTGACACTCCGCCAGTGCTGTGTGTAATAAACTCCTGTGCTTGACTCTACACGGTGTGGATTACTGTTCCTTCACTGCTCCTAACAGAGCCCATGTTAGGTGTGGGATGGTGTCTGGTAAGCTTATTAGCATATGTGTAAATTCTTTTATTGTTTTAATACATTTTCTCTGTAGTGCTTTTCTCTTCAGAATAAAATAAGGTGGTATAAAACCAGCTATGTGGTATCTATAACTGTGAGCAGTCATACTGTTTATCATCTCTGAAGAGAAAGCAATCAGGTGTATTTGGGCAGCCTGTCTCTGCTCAGAATAACACAGTGAAAGCAGGGACCTGTGCAGCCCAGAAATACCCCAGTCAAAACATAAGTACAGCCATACCGGGTCAGACTAATGATCCATCTAGCCCAGCATCCTGTCTTACAACAGTGGCCAATGCCAGGTGCTTCAGAGGGAATGAACAGAACAGGACAATCACCAAGTGATCCATTCCCCATCACCCATTCCCAGCTTCTTTCATTTAGCGGTTAGGGACACACAGAGCATGGGGTATGTACCTATCCTCCATGAACTTATTTAACTCATTTTTGAACTGAGTTATGCTTTTTGGCCTTCACAACATCCTATGGCAACAAGTTCCACAGGCTGACTGAGTGTTGTGTGAAGGAGTATTTCCTTTTGTTTGTTTTAAACCTGCTGCCAGTTAATTTCATGGGTGATCCCTGGTTCTTGTGTTACATGAAGGAGTAAAAAACATTTCCTTATTCACTTTCTCTACACCATTCATGATTTTATAAACCTCTATAATATCCCCCCTTAGTCATCTCCTTTCCAAGCTGAAAAATCCCAGTCTTTCTAATCTCTCCTCATGTAGAAGCTGTTCCATACCCTTAATCATTTTCGTTGCCCTTCTCTGTTCCTTTTCCAATTCTAATACAATTTTTTTGAAATGGGCGACCAGAACTGGATGCAGTATTCAAGATGGATGTGGGCATAGCATGGATTTATAAAGAGGCAATATCATATTTTCTGTGTTATTATCTATTGCTTTCCTAATGATTCCCATCATTCTGTTAACTTTTTTGACTGCCGCTGCATACTGAGCAGATGTTTCAGAGAACTATCCACAATGACTCTTCCTTGAGTGGTAACAGCTCATTTAGAACCCATCATTTTGTATATATAGTTGGGATTATATTTTCTAATTAGCATTACTTTGCATTTATCAACATTGAATTTCATCTGCCATTTTGTTGCCCAGTCACTCAGTTTTGAAAGATCCTTTTGTAGCTCTTCACAGTCTGCCTGGGGCTTAACTATCCCAGTAGTTTTGTATCATCTGCAATTTTTGCCACCTCACTGTTTATCCTTTTTTCCAGATCATTTATGAATATGTTGAATAGGACTGGTTCCAGTACAGACCCCTGTGGGACACCACTATTTACCTCTCTCCATTCTGAAAACTGAGCATTTATTCCTACCCTTTGTTTCTTGTGTTTTAACCATTTAAGGATCTCCCAGAGGACCTTCCCTCTTATCCCATGACTGCTTACTTTGCTTAAGAGCCTTTGGTCAGGGACCTTGTCAAAGGCTTTCTGAAAGTCCAAGTACACTGTGCTAAATGGATCACCCTCTTCCACATGTGTTGACCCCCTCAAAGAATTATAATAGCTTGGTGAAGCATGATTTCCCTTTACAAAAGCTTTGTTGACTCTTCACCAACAAATTATGTTCATTACATGTTTGATCAGTCTGTTTTTTACTGTAGTGTCAACCAGTTTGCCTGGGACTGAAGTTAGGTTTACCTGTAATTGACTGGATTGCCTCTGGAGCCTTTTCTAAAAATTGGCATCACATTAGCTATCCTCCAGACAGAAGCTGATTTAAGTGATATGTTACATACCAGAGTTAGTAGTTCTGCAATTTCACATTTGAGTTCCTGGTGACTTATTACTGTTTAATTTATCAGTTTGTTCCAAAACCTCCTCTACTGATAGCTCAGTCTGGGACAGTTCCTCAGATTTCTCACCTAAAAAGAAGGTTTCAGATGTGGGAATCTCCCTCACATCCTCTGTAGTGAAGATCAATGTAAAGAATTCATTTAGTTTCTCCGCAGCTGTCTTATCTTCTCCCAAGTGCTCCCTTAGTACCTCGATCATCCAGTGGCCCCACTGATTGTTTGGCAGGCTTCCTGCTTCTGATGTACTTAGTTTCTGAGTCTTTTCCTAGTTGCTCTTCAAATTCTTTTTTGGCCTGCCTAATTATACTTTGATATTTGACTTGCAGGAGTTTATGCTCCTTTCTATTTTCCTCAATAGAATTTAACTTCCAATTTTTAAAGCACGCCTTTTTGCCTCTAACCACCTCTTTTACTTTGTTGTTTAAGCATGGTGACACTTTTTTGGTCCTCTTGCTATGTTTTTCAATTTGGGGTACATAATTAATCTGAGCCTCTATTATGGTGTTTTTTAAAAGTTTCCATGCAGCTTGAAAGCATTTCACTTTTGTACCCGAACCTTTTAATTTACATTTAACTAGCTTCCCCATTTTTGTGCAGTTCCCCTTTCTGACCTAAATGTTTCTGTAATGAGCTTCTTTGGTATTTTCCCCCCTACAAAGATGTTACATTTAATTATATTATTTTCATTATTGCCAAACAGTTCAGCTACATTCATCTCTTGGACGATATCCTGTGCTCCATTTAGGACTAACTCAAGAATTGCCTCTCCACTTATGGCTCCAGGACTAGCTCCTTCAAGAAGCAGTCATTTAAGATGTCTAGAAATGCTCTCTCTGTATCTTGTCCTAAGGTGACATGTACCCAGTCAATATAGGGATAGTTGAAATCCTCCATTATTGTTGAGTTTTCTATTTTTATACCCTCTCTAATCTCTGAGAGCCTTTGACAGTCACCATCTCCAGCCTGGTCAGGTGGTCAGTAGTTTACTCCTATGGAGTACTGAGAGTGGGCAACCACTGAAGAGAAATATAGGTGTAATTTCACTGAACAGTAATATGTAATTCAATATCTTTCATAAAGATGTTGTCAGTTGGCACAATACTAGTCTGCATCATGAGCCCAACCACCGCTCTGCATTCCAAAATCCAAACTGTGAAATGTATTGGAAGCTAATCAAAGTATGCGTATTATATATCATTACCCATTCAATTCCTCTTCAGACAAGACATTTCCTAAGATAACAGCTTAACCATCAAATCAAATTAACCTCAAAAAGGAGAAGGGCAAATAGTGGGAGACTATGTCAAAATATTTACAAGTTATAATAAGTTTTTAAGGAGTATGGAATGTGGAGAGTACCAGTGTAGTATAAATTTCAGTCAATCCTGAGGTAGGAGGGCAGAATCTATTTAAAATGTAATAACGTTCAATGTTAGTTGCAGTTGTGAGTTGAATAAAGTAGCCTTCTATCACCAATCTTTGCTTCTTATGACTTTTACTTTTCTAATAATCTGCAAACTACTTGTTTTAAACATCTCCTTGATTTGTGTTGCAGGATGGGAAAAGGAGTCTATGAGAAACAGTCATCGGTAAGGCATTCTTTCCAGAATGGTACTTCCTCCTCCCCCAACCTTATACATTACAAAGGGTAACATTCAGCCAAGTCAGGGAGCCTGCACAAAACCTTTGTGCCACTTAAATTCCTCTAAAGACATCAAAATAGGTGTTAAATGGATTTATGAGTAACATAGACTTGTGCTGGCCTTGTGGAGAGCAGAGGTGACGTGTAGAAGCTAACAGGGTCAGATTACTTCTTTTTTTTCTAGAGGCAACAAACTGAAGTTACTTAAGGCATGGAACCTCCATTATTCCAGTATGAAAGAATCAAAAATGATGAAGAAGGTGGTGGCATAATAAATTTATAAATATAGGAAATGACAGTTCCCTCTTGATTCTTGCTGGGTGCACGTGTATTGATTCTTGTATGGATTTGTGGTATGTTGTATGGAAGAAAAGGAAATTCCCTCATTTTCATTACCCCAATTCACACAACCCTCCCCCAAGGATATGTGAAAAGGAAAAGATACAAAAATAAAACCAAGTGGAGACTGGAATGCTTTTAGATGAGAGAGAGTCTGGTGGGAATGTTTAGTTGGCTGCATTTCCCTGACTGACAGGTATGGGTGTGTAAATATCACAAACTGTTGGCCCTAAAAAACAGAAAAAAGGTTTTTCCATCTATTTTTCCTCAATATTTTTTTATCACAATTTGTTAATCATTTTTAAGTTTACACATGTAGCTTATAAAGTGTTATTAATACATAGGGGGAAAGTGAAGGATTATTTTGACTGGAGGAGGCAAGTGATGCATGCAAGGGACAGCTGGAACCTTTCTGAGGCAGCAGGTTTTTTCTCCCTGTGCCACATATGTGGACTCAGTCTTGAGATTACAATAAAATGGTAGAAAATCATAACAATCCATGTAAATTTAATTTATATATATATATGTGATCAAACTTTTTTATTCAGGAAAGGCTATTTCCCATTGCCCACATCTGCTTCTTCTCCAGGACAGTGGCCCTTTCCTAAAAACTGCTCATAGTTTACTTATTAGATATAGCATATAATGCCATTATTTTTGTTTTGGGTTACCTTCTTAATATACTTACTTCACTACTATATAAAAGACATCTAACTTTAGAACACTTGCATTGTTTGTTTTAAATTAATCAAGTTTTATGAAGGCAAAAGGTAAAATAGTAGAAAGGGAAACATACTGAGTACTATTGATAAGCAAGATTGGTTACTTCAGATGTCTCTTTGTGTTTACCAACAAAAGGCAGTACACAGTAGCATGCTAGGTTTGTTCCAGTTGAAAAATGAAGCAGAGCTGGTAGATACACCATCTACAAAATGATGCCTTTTGGAGTACAGTATGTCTTTTCATACTCTAATATCTTATGCAGCAAATCTAAGTAGATTACTTCTTTAATAAATCATTTAGTACTTACCATATTTTGCTAATTATTTCAAAATACTGCTATCCTATATTATTTATATGTTAATTTTTGTATCCTAGAAGAACAAGTCTGCACATAGTGGATTGGTACCTTCAATAAACAATAATATGGAATATACAACTACCAGGGAAACTACTAAAATTATGCAGCAAAGTGCTCATTTAGGATTTGGATGAGGTGAAACATACAATACCTCGTACTTTGTATCACTATACCTATATCCTTCAAAGAACTAAGCTGGAAAAATGTGAAGCCACAAAAATAAAGCTGAAAAAAACCCTGAGATTTGCAACCACAATCAAACATGAATAATTACAAATTTTGAATGTAAAGATCATTCAAATAAATGTAACTGATGGATAATCCTCATAGGGTGCAAGTCAAAGTAAACAGACAGTCCACTTTAGAAAGTGTCTAGTGAATTGATTTAACAAGTTTAATGCGAGCATCAGTGTGCGGCTATTACTGATCGTAAGCTTTACTGATGTTATTTGTTCGCTTGGAAAGATACCGCTCTTTGGAATGAGCACATTAAGGCTAAAATTGCAGAGAAAACCCTATTACAACTTTATTGCTGGCAAATTGGAACCAAACCTTGTCTGTATATCAATTACTTAGAGTTACCACAGAGATAAATCCTTCCCCCCCGCCTTCCCCCGTATAGGCTCAATCTTGAAGACAGTGATGAGAAACTCCTTATTATACTCTACCAACATCTTTTGGTTTTCTTAGCAATTTCAAGAAATTGTCAATTAAATTCTTTTTATTAGGTTCCAAAAACTGCTAAGTCAAACACAAGTCTATCATAATGCTTGTAACAACATGTTATTTAGGCACATTTCAATGTTTCACTCTTTCACTATCCACCTACCCCAATCCAGTTCAAAAGTTCTTATAAAGTAAAGGAGTTTTCCACCCTACCGTCTCAGGGGTTCAGACAAATTGGGAGTAAAAATAACTAGCTATCCAGATGTTGTATGCAGGGTAGTTTTAGCCATGTTGGGCCCAGGATATTACAGAGATATGGTGCATGAGGTAATATTTTTCAATGGACCAATTTCTGTTGGTGAGAGAGACAAGCAATTGAGCCAAACAAATGTCTTCTTCATGTCTCCTGTGTGGCTCAAAAGCTTGTCTCTCTCACCCATGGAAGTTGGTCCAGTAAAAGATATTATTTCACACACGTTATCTCTCTAGCTATCAAGATGGCAGCTGATAAGGGAAGTTGCTGTACAGATTCAAGGACTGCAAGATCACGGAAAGATTCATACTCTTTGCTCCTTGAGTTAGTTACTTCTTTTAGGAGCAACACAATGGAGAGCCATATGGGCACCAAGACAGCTACTTCCCTGACCTCCCAGCTAGGCATATAGTGCCTGAGAATAAAAGGGAAAGAAAGGAAGTCAAAAAGGCTCATAATTCTGATGAACCAGTACAGCATTCAACAGTTTAGCATTTCAGTATTTCCATAATGTTCATACTTTGTATCATTCTAAGAAATGTTAAAATATAGGCCCATGTTCTACACGTGGTGATGCATCAGTTTAGAGATACTGAACTACTTACTAAAGGAATTATAGTTTCTCCCATTTGGATGTTCTACAAAAGAAAGTCGGGATTATTTTGCAGCACTCCAATTGTTTTTCTTCATACAACTGAATGCATACAGTTTTGAATATTATAGGTACTGACTTGATACTTTGTACTTAAATGGCTTAATACCTGTACTTCACTCAGCTATAATGTACCATGACATGGACTCAAGTATGAATTTTTTGATGTCTTTAGGCTTGGATTAGATTTTTATCGGTAAATGTTGGTAAATGTCAGTTTCACTGCACACACACAAACTGTTGAAAACATATTTCCATAAATGATCATACAATTCAGAGAGAGGCAAAGAAAGAAAAATATTGCTTGAGAACTTATTAGAGTTTGATTTAAGGATATTTATTTGTATATTTTGAAAGGTGCTATTGACAATTTGTGTTTTCACTGTTATAAACCTTTAACTTTTTGAATCTCAATGTCTGCTGTCATTAAATCACCTCTCCCATTGTCTGAAACCCCCATAATTTTCTGCAACATGAAAATGTAAACAGAAAAAAATAGTGCTTAACAATAAACGCTGATATTATGCACCAAAACTATAAAAAAGTAAAAATCAAATTCTGCCAAGCCTAGATGTCTTTTAACACAAGCATTCTTTCAAGACTAGTGCATGTTAAAAATTTGAAAATGTGAGAAAAATAGTAACATGAGAGCAATAATGCAAGAAGTGCCAAAACTTACGACACATCACACTTTTGTGCTTAATCGCTACTTCTGGTTTTGGCCCCAGCAGCTTTGCAAAAATTGCTGCTAAGCCTACTTTCATGTACAGTGTTCCAAAGCATTCTGTAACATCCTGACTATTTGGTCACAGGCTAATGACATTTGAAGAGGAAGAAGGTCAAAGCTATCATTATGGTGGTGACAACCAATCACAGTGGAAAAAATAAGTTTTATTTATTACTCTTAATGCAAGAAACCTTTACTGTGGAATATAATTGTACTGTCACTACACACCAGAGATTTTTAATCCCCAATCATTTCAACATATTTTACAGTTCATTACCTTTTCAGTTAGATATTGCAGGAAAGACTCTCCTGAGTCTATACAAAAGCATTAAAAATCTACTTTTTATACTCAGATTCCACCTATATGCAGGGAGTTGAACCAGAGAACCAGTTTGAACCGGTATTTTTACCTTAACCAGAACCAAACCTGAATGATAATTTTCCCTACAACTGAACCAGAACTGAATTGGAAAAAAAAATTGTGTTCCTGGTTAAAATAAAGGTTCGGCATTTTTTAAACTTGAGATTTTAAAAAATGGCCCTGATCTTATTTTCAGTACAAAACAAGAAAACAAACAAACAAATAGATATGTGATGGCGACCAAAAAGGTTTGCCCCCAGTATTACGAGAAGAAAATTACGTGAGTAGGAGGCCAGCCCACAAGAACAGGGACGGAGAGGGGAAGCTTAGGTGCTGCCTGCACACCGCAGGAGGCCACAGAGTGGCCCCAAGATAGAAGAACCATATCTGAGACTTCTCCATGGGGAGATATGAGGTAGAATGATCCCTGGTCCCAGATGTTAACATTAACTCTTCAAGCCGTCAGAAAAAGGTAATGGCTCCCCAACTCTTCTCCCTTTAGACAGGCTTCTTCCCACCCATCCCCAACCACTGTGGCAGCTCCTCCCTCCAGTTGTGTCAGCTGAGGCAGGTCCTAGGCCCCAATATCCTTTCACCACAGAAGTACAACATAGCAGAGCAAATATTAGAAGATATTATTTTAGTTCACTCCAACAAATTATTCATTAAAAATATCATGTTATTTGACAGCACAAAAACACTAGGAAAACTCATGTAAAGATTAAAAAAATGGTCAAATATCAACCTACTGTCAATTTTAAATTTCAACTCTCTTTTTCAAATTTACTTCCACCAAGACTGAAATCTGATTTGAACTGGTAACCGAACTGTTGGTTTTTTGTTTTTTTTGGCGGGGGGGGGGGAGGTGTTGGTGGCTTGAACCAGAACTGAACTCAAACACACTGAATGCAACCGAACCCAAACCTCAATTGAACCAAAATAAATACCGTTTCAACTCCCTGCCTATATGAAATATTTAATGGGAACTTTTACAGGGGTAAAATATATATATTCTGAATAATATTCAGAATAAATAGAACAGCAAGAAAACTAATTCTAAAGCTCTAGTTACAGTTTTTAAAACGTTTAGCATTTTGATCATGAACTCCTAAAAATACAAAATCTGTAAGTAAGATGTTTGTAAGAATTTGAGTGTGCTACTATGACACACACTATAGCAATGTCTCAGCTAAACAAGATGAACTACATATCTTCCTAACACACGATACTCTAACAAACAAATACAAAGTTATGTTGCCTCTAGGAAAAGATTACCTGTTATGATTCTCATAAGTTCTAATAAGTGTCACTGTGAAAAGGTAAGCAATTGTATCACTGTGAATTTTGCCTTGTAAAAATCTATCACACCTGTTCATTTTTCACACAGTATAGCTCCCAAGTCTTTTTCTGTATTGACTGAATATAATTTAGACTTCATAACAAAAAAAATGACACCCTCGACATTACAGAGGTTGTCTAGTTAAGTAAATCACAATGTGAAAATATAATTTTGTGTACCTGTTTTTTAGAAATTGCCATACTAGCCCCTGTAATGCTAGTACAAGAAAGCACATATTGGAGCTGGAGTGAATTTATTTTCACCCACTTCTTTTTTTAATCTGGAAATCCATTACAATCTGCCCTCCACACAACTAGGCCATGCAAAAAAATAAACACCATGCAAAAAATCCCCAGATAAAAGAAGACTGTTTTCCCTCCACTTGATTTCAGTAGGGTGCTCGAGTTTAAATAGTTTATCTAAAGCAAATGTTCTTTTTCATTAAGGGCTGTTTCAAGAAATACTTTATTTTCAGAAACAAACTGTCCGTGTTTCCAGATTAATCAAATAAAAGTATATTTCTCCAGTGAGGTAGAAGAAAGGTCTTCTGGAGCATTTCAGAACAATTCAGTTGGAGAAAGGCAATGCACAACTATAACAAAGTTTGTTATTTTCATCTTGCCTACTCAGCTGTATGAGTTCTAACCCATAAGAATTACATAACAGTCTTAATCTTCACTCTGTCTGAATTTACCATCTACAGTATTCAACTTCATTCTTCAAATTAATTTATCTAGCAGAAAAAAAAGGAGAAAGTGAATGTTTACTGAAAACCTGATGCACATAACAGGACAAATAAGACTGACCCAAAAAGGGGTGTGTGTGGGGGGGGTGGGGGGCGTGGGAATTGAAGAAAATGATGGTAAATTAGATGGTAAACACATGATGGTAAATTAGAAAAAGACATGGAGGGGAAAGAAAACTGATATATAGAAGAGAAATAAGTGGGACGTTATCAAACTTGAATTTCCATTGCTTAAACTAGCTTTATGCCAGGGAAGTTCCACAAAAATCAACTGAGTTATATTGGCACAAAACTGGAGTAACACATTGGAAAATCAGGTCCCATATTTTGAAGCACCTTGCTGAAACCAAACTTTCATAATAAATAGCAAGCTTTCTATTTAATAAGCCAGAAACCTCCCTCAGTAGTACTCTGCAGTTATATACCAAGGGTCAAGTTTTAATGACAAATATTAAGGACATTTTTAAAATAAAGGAAATATAAGATGAAATGTTTGGCCCCATATATATCATGGGAGTTTTGCTATTGCCTTCAGTGGGGCTGGATTTTATCCACAGAGTGATCGTTTTATAAATAACTTAAATGTCCAAGATGCTTTTTAAAAGTGAGGTGATGAAACAAGATGAATTTCAGAGAGAAGCAAGTTCAACTCTAAGGCCACAATAAAAACATAAATTGTCTATCAATTCAGATTCAATGGCCCTCTGCTCACAGCAGTACCATAGACTTTCAAAGGAGTTATTCCAGATTTATGCTGCTGTAAATAAGAGGAGAATTAGGCCCAAGAGTGGAATCTTAAGGAGTTGTCATTTTTACTAAAACAATCCAAATATGATTGACTGATTTTATTATTAATCATTAATATATGATGCCATATTATTTAATGGAAGCTGGATGACCTGGAAAATATTCAGTCCTTACATTTTGACAAAATCTTCTAGATGGTAAGGTTCTGCTCAACCTCACCAAATCTGAAGATTAAGAACCAAGGCTAAGACTGATTTTCTCAATGATATAAAGTTATGCACCAAACTTCTGAAGTCTACCCCTAAACCTCCGTTGCAAGAGAATTACATTTGACGAAACTACTAGTCTATTCAGGTCCCATTGCCACAGTAACTGATTGTGTAATTACTAATATATTATTTGATTGTTCAAACTTTGTCAAACTTAAGAACATAAGAATGGCCATAATGGATCAGACCAATGGTCCATATAGCCCAGTATCCCGTCTTCCAGGAGTGGCCATTGCCAGATGCTTCAGAGGGAATGAACAGAACAGAGAACTTTATCAAGTGAGCCATCCAATGTTGTACAGTTCCAGTATCCAGCAGTCAGAGGTTTAGGGACACCAAGAGCATGGGGCTGCATCTCTGACCATCTTGGTTAATAACCATTGATGGACCTATCCTCCATGAACTTACCTAATTCTTTTTGAACCCAGTGATACTTTTGGTCTTCACAACATCCCATGGCAACAACTTCCACGGGTTGACTGTGCGTTGTGTGAAGACGTGCTTCCTTGTGTTCCTTTTAAACCTGCTGTCAATTAATTTCATTGGATGACTTCTGGTTCTTCTGTTATGTGAAGAGATAAATAACACTTCTTTGTTCACAGTGCATATTGAGCGATGTCTTCAGAGAACTATCCACTTTGAAACTCAACTAATCTTGAATGATTAACATTCTGAAACTGGAAAAGAAGTCTTCTGGCTGTCATTACTGCATAAAGTTGATTCTGGAAGACTTTTTCATGGGTAATATTTCTTTGTAATTTTAAAAAGAAATTTTAGATACATCTCACCTTCTTAAACAGGATGGACTTTTAAGTGGACTGGACTGCACATTTGTCTGTCTCTCTTAGTTTCATCTTCATTTTAGATGAAGAAGTAACTGCAATGACCTCACCCAACTCAGGGGAAGGCCCCCTGAAACCTGGAAAACAAATATCCTGGAACATTATAACCTACAATTCTAATATAAAGAGTTGATAACTTCTGAATATTTAGAGGTTTCAGAGTAACAGCCGTGTTAGTCTGTATTCACAAAAAGAAAAGGAGTACTTGTGGCACCTTAGAGACTAACCAATTTATTTGAGCATGAGCTTTCGTGAGCTACAGCTCACTTCATGAAAGCTCATGCTCAAATAAATTGGTTAGTCTCTAAGGTGCCACAAGTACTCCTTTTCTTTTTGTGAATATTTAGAGTAATTTTTGATGTATCAATATGTCTGTACCTTAAAAGGCTATAAATTATAAAGTATTCAGTAAATGTCTCTCTTAATTCTCATAGGAAATCTCTTCCATTTAAAATACATTGCAAAACAATGTATATTCTCACTTTGTGTTGAACAGGGAACCATCATTAGGTAGAGTATTATAATTGAGCACTTCACATTACTGTTTTTTGTACTTGAGAAAAGGACAAATGGTCAGAAAGAAACAAGTTTCTATGAAGTTCTGAAGGTGTTCTCTTCCTTGGACCCATAAAAAAATGTCTCTCTAGAAGATAAATGGAGAGACACATCAACTCTCTTTTTCAGAGATGATCTTGGTAAACTGGTAGAAAGGTGAATACATGGGTTACTTAGTGAGAAATCAACAGTGTCCAAACAGCAAAAAATTAACCTTAGAAATGTTTGACTGAATAAGCAAAGATTCAAGGAACTGGCTCACTAGTAGAATATTCTCCTCACTTTTCCCTGCCCCTCTTTCTTTTTCCTTCCCCTCTCTCATTTTTACTTCCTCCTGTTTCTTTCCTCCTTTCATTTCTGAAGAATAATTTAGACTATCCTACATTGCAGCAATGGGTGAAGAATTTGAAGCCACAGAGAGAGATAGGACGTATCTGAGATATAACTGGATAATAGACTTGGTATATTTAATTTTTTAAAAATTATAACAAGGAAGAGAGCAAAATTGTTTTTGTTTTCTGAGGGAATCTTCCCTGAATTGGTAGATAAATGCTAAAACCAGACATAACTTATTATTTAAAACTTGATAACTATTTTCATGTTGCATCACTATGTATGTCTAGAACCTTGTTTAAGAAAACTATTCACCAAGAAAAGTTTTAAATGCACAGTATCAAAGAATAATTTTTGACATTTTGATTCATACATGCTTATAAAGCTCCAAGACAACATGGTTTAATTATAAAACATATTTCTACTGCCTTAGTCATGCCAATTAAATTTGATTGGATACTTTCTTTATTCAACAAGCCCCTTTCATGTCATTTTAATTTACTGTCAAAGCAGCCTGAATATTGGAAACTAAATTATTTACTACAGCCCATAAGCCAATAATGTTCCATTTGTCTCGTACAGAGGGAGACTAGACTAACAAGATTATTAAGGACATTACTTGTAATAGCGAATGTCCTTCACTTTATTTGAGCTTCATGCTGTGCTTTCAGAGATCATACTTCAAAAGAGTTCCATTTCATTCCGTCACAGAACCTCTGATACAAATTATTCTTTGCTGGCTTTGTAATACTCTGATTATAGAGAAAGTGGACCCGACATTGTTGGGTAAAAACAGAAGCTTCTTCTCTTCTAAGAAAACTACATAGTTTATTTGTGCTAAACACCTTTGATTCACTCCCTTGTGCCAATGATGCAGAACAGGGAGAAATCAGATGAATTTATCAGACAATGATAACATTTCACAGATTTAATGTACAAGGGGCTTTGGTTATCACTGCAAAGATTTCAAACTACATTCTAAACTTAAATTCAGGCGGTTAAATCAATCACATAAATTCTTACAAACACCATGTAGGGAATGCACTAGCTGTAATACAGAACTAATTTTAGTAAAACATCAGACACACAGCATTTCACAAAAAGGTAATTGAAAAATATAACTCAAACTGGCTTTGATAGAAGCCTGTCACAATGACTGAATACTGAATAAAGGACTGTTAACAAAGAGAAAAGATAAATAACAACATATCAAGTTGGGGGAAGATATCCTTGGGCCCAGAGTTAGGCCCAGTGTTAGCATCTTCATTATGATCCCAGTTCAGCAAGAGACTTAACCATGTGCCTGATTTTAAGCACATAAGTAGTCCTATTTAAGTCACTGGAATTACTTGTGTGCTTGAAGTTAGATCTGTGCTTATGGACCCTGCTGAACTGAGGCCTGCCTTGGAAAGTAAACTGGGAGATGCTGCAAACATTTAAGAAATATCGAAAAACAATACAAAGGGAGATAGGGAAGTTTTAATAAGGTGGGTAGGAACCTAGAGGATCATACACTTCACTGTTTCTGGTGGCTGAGTTCACTGCACACACCAGCGGCTCTCTGCATTTCGCCACTTTCTCCACGATGTCCCTGAGTGCCACCTTTCCATTCCCCTCTTTTCAAGGACTACCTGCAACTCCCGCCACCTTCTCCCTCATGCCAAGGGCTCTGTGTTTTCCCCATTTCTCCTTCTTGACATGGCACAGTCTCTGTGTGCCTCTCATTTCCCTTTCCGCCCTGCCCTTCACTGCGCTCCTCCCCACCCCTCATGGCAGAGGCTCAGTGTGACCCCTTCTCCTCTCGCTCCATGCCAGGATCCTCCAATATCCCCCCACTAGGGGTTCTTTGTCCCCCTTCCCCTCATTAAGGGTTTTATGTGCCCCCCATTCCTTCCTCTCCCATACTAGGGTCTGTCATTCTTCCTGTAGGCCACTGACTCTATGGCCATCTCATTCCCCTTTCCCTCCATGATAGATTTTTTCCCCAGGATCCCTCACTCACTCCCCCACTAGGGGCCCTGTGTGCCCCCATTCTCGGGTCCCCTATTTTCCTTCCATGCCAGCAGCTGTGTGTGTACTCCCATTTTCCCTACTATTATCATTTGTCTTCCTTCTGTAGAGAAATAAGTCATTTGGTCATTAAGTGATTAAAGTTTATTGGGAGCATCGGAAGAGCTGATAGTGTTACTCTGGCAGGCATCAATGGTGTCATCTACCAGTTCCTTGACTTACAGACAATGCAGAGTGGTTTGAAATGTGGCTCCACTAACTGATGACAGAAGCTCCATGTGTCCCCCATTTTTCCCCTTTTGATGTTCTGGTTTCCACCCAAATCAATTGAAGTCTATGCATTGATGTCTAGAATATTCACTTACATTTTGGAATTAATCAGACACAGCATTCAAAGGTTATCATGTTACAGAGAGACAGAGTTGAGTGAGCGTACGGCCTCACAATGTTGGCCAAGACAATCTATCTCAATTTGGAAAAAAAGCAAGCTAACCTATTTGAAAAAAAATAACCCCACACAATGGAGGGAAGATACAGTGCATGATAAATTGCACACACACACACAGACAAAAAAGAAAAAAGAGCAAAACATAAACCCTAAGGGTTACTGAAGGCCAAATATAGGATATGAGCTTGAAACATTTATTTTAAAAAGTCAGCATGACTTGGGACTACATCTGAAAGGCATATGGACCAGGTTAATGATAGTTCCTCTCTCTGAAGGCACTGTACATAGGTCGGGGCATCTCAGTACAAGAAAAATATTAACCATACAGTGAGAACTCAGTAATGAACAGAATACAAGCCTAGATGGATGCACTTGTTATAATGATTATTTACATTATGGTAGCATCCAAGACATGACAGGCAGCTATACTGCCTGCCTCAAGGAGCCTGCACTCTAAAAATACCATGAAAAGCAGGTGATGGGAATAAATGAAGAGGAGGAGAATTAGGGGACACGAAGTCAAGGATATAATAAATTAATACTGTTTAAGTTTTTTGTACTCAACAGGTAGGGCCCTACCAAATTCATGGTCCAGAAATAAGGATAACATGGTATGGCATTGCCACCCTTACTTCTGCGTTGCTGCCTTCAGAGCTGGGCCCTGGGTCCACAGCCACCACTCTCTGGCCACTTAGCTCTGAAGACAGCAGTGCAGAAGTAAGGGTGGCAAGGTATGGTATCACCACCCTTACTTCTGTGTTGCTGCTGGCGAGACGCTGCCTTCAGACCTGGGCACCCAGCCAACAACTGTTGCTCTCCGCTGCCCAGCTCTGAAGGCAGCGCACAAGTAAGGGTGGCAATACCGCAACACCCCTAAAATAACCTTGTGACCCTCTTACAACTCCCAGGACCCCCAATTTGAAAAATGCTGGTATCACCCATCATCTATGTATAGTATAAGGTAAAAGCATATAAAAAACTAGAATTCATGGAGGGAGACCAGATTTCATGGTCCGTGACGCATTTTTCATGGCCGTAAATTTGGTAGGATCCTATCAATAGGAAATCAATGGAACTACCACTGAAGTAAATAGGGCTTACTTTGCATTCCTACCACCTTGAAGTTCATGGGATTGACTCGTGTTAACAAGGGTTGTAGGGATGAGTGTAAAATACCCTAACCTATTAAGCAAGCACCTAACACAAATTCTTCTATTGCTTTGCTAGTTTAATTGTTCAGGACATTCGGCAGTTATTGTAGTTTTTAAATGATGCAAAAGTAAACTATTCTGGAATATGCAGAAGTAAAGAATGGGGAAGGAGAGAGGTAATGCTTTCTTGATGACAATGCTTGCTTATGATAGCAGAGGGCACAAGGTGACAATTTAGTGTTCCAGCACAGATTTACTCAATAATGGGCAAATATTTCAAAGTAAACACAGCTGTAATGTTTATGTTAAAAACAATAGGCTATGACAGCAGTCAGACATAATACATCCTTCAAGTGTTGAAAATAAATTGTTTCTTTTCACACACAGGAGACAGAGATTACTAAAGTGTAACATGACTGAAAACTCTCAGAAAATGGTCTTCTTGAAGAAGAATTTGCTTTTGAGCTTCTGTTAAAGAAACATCCATCCACTAATGCGTATTTTTTAATTATTTAAAAATATAGACAATGGTAACCCTAAAAAAGATTTCTGGATATTAGTAGAGTAATATCTAATAACTATGAGAAGATCCAGTTTTGTGTACCATTTTTATTTACAGACCTGAAGGCGAGTTACATATATATTTAAAAGCAAAATTTGGCAATGCTTACTACATCTTAGCTACTTCTGACAAAGGGTCAAATTCGCAGGTTTCACTGAGAGGAAATTCCCATTGAAATATGGGATTTTTTTTTCAGAGTAAGGATTGTACAATTTTATCCCACATAACCGGACATAGCATATAATGAAACAACTTATCTTTTCATTTTGTATGTCAACATGTGATTTACTCTTCCATTTTCAGATCATTTGCCTCTGTAAAAGCTAATTATGAGATACACTAATACAAACAGAAGGAACTCACTCATCATACTGCCCCACTATTTTAAAGTTACAGGAAGAAATGCACTACATCCAAAACATCCTTTATGATCAGTTACACTAAAGGTATGATTTTATTTCTGTGTGTGTGTATGTATTGTATAATCTTGTGATTTTAAGTTCTTAAGGCTTTCAATAAACTTACCATGCAGCAGAAAATTAAATAAAACTTAATACATTTAAGATCATTCAGACTACAGTATTTATAATTTCCTGTTGTAGATATCACTATCAATCTAGTAAAATCTAGTAATCTCTGATCTACTCAGACTAAAATTTATCCATTTAAATTAATCTTTTATTGCCCAAAAAGCTTATATTTGACTTCTTAAAATAGATATATGCGAAAAAGCTTAATCATTGAAGAGCCATAAAGTTATATTAAATCAAGAAAATGTATTTTTTTAAAAGAAGAGATCCACATTTTGACTCATTAATTCCCTTTCAACCTTTGTATGGGAGTGTCTTTTCAACTATCCACAAAGGACATAAGTGAACATTTCCCAGCTCACTTCCCATAGGAACAACTGGATTCAGGGGATAAATCTCATAAAGTCCATGTAATTTTGTATGAATCAACGCCACAGATTTTAAATGTTAAAATGAGTCTAACAAAAGGTAATCCTTGTATACTTCCTAAATTGTCTGTCCTTTGTCTTCACATCACTTATACTTCCACAGCTCATGAGCTGATCAATGTTTTAATCCTTTTTTTCATTTTAAGAACTGTGCTAAGAATATGTAAGAATGGATTTTCTTTCCATGCATTGATGTGTATACAGTATTTCATATTGACAGACATATTTGAGTATATACTTACACATATAGGTAACGCACATTCACTCTGTGTATTAACATGTTTGTATTATACATGTATCTGTATGTTCTATGCAATGGTTTATATTAAACATATAGGTAATACATACGTATATAAACTCTAAAAATATTGTGATATTTTTCAAGTGGCCACAACATTTGTCAGCAATTCTGGATATGGGAAAACCCATATTTGTGTAAAGACTGAAGGTAGTTAGTGTAACTATGCACTATGCATGTGTACTTACAAAGTCGTATATCTAATACTGTAGACGTGGCTAAGGAAATGTGGAAAATCTGGTCTTGTGTTGTGATACACATGTATATTTAATATGGGCTTGATTTACCATGAGTAACTTTTAGTGTAAACTCTAGTGTAAAACTAGAGTAATGCAGTGATGAATCAGGCTCTATATAGTTATTTAGAAGGATGTTCAACACGCAGTTTCATGGCGCTTTCTCTACCTACAGTGCATGTATGTTTGTATTAAAAGAAGAAAAGGATTAGTTTTTCAACAGCCTCTGTATAAAAAAAATGTGCATAAACTAATGTGTTTTTTTTCCTGATTGAACTTTATATGCCATGCTCCATTTTGACTGCAACAGTGAAATAACTAGCATGTTGCCTCTCTGAAGCCGAAAGCAATTTCCTTTTCTAATTTTAGTTATGCAAAGCCTATGGGCATCATCAGCATTTAGTAATTAGTTTTATAATTACTGCTGTTTTGCTCACTGTCATTCAATTTTTCTTACAACATGGTCTGGGATTGAAACATCCCACATCCACAGCTGTGTAAATTGCCATCCATTTATAAGACAAAAAAAGTAACATTCCAAATACATCATTATTCAGTCAAGAATGTGTTATTGGTACTTTGGTGATGCTTTGAGTACATAAGCTGCCCACTACAATACTAAGAGAAATATAATTTGAATATTTAGCAAATGCTTCTAACAACATGTGAATCTGGGACACCTGAATTAGAAGTAAAAAGAATTCGCATTAAACAATGTTCCTGTATATTATGGACACTGATAAATGCATCTACTATAACCAAGGCAAGATCTTTTTTGCTTCGGGTTAAAAATTCAGGCACTGTTTTGAAAAGTACATCTGAAAAGTAGACAAACTTTGATTTACTGAACACTAGCGTGCAGTCATTATTCTTTCAAGAATTCATACTCTGACAGCTAAACACACAGTCATGCAACATAAGATGAGATATTGATGTAGTGTAGATAGCAAAGCAAAGCGGATGTTACTAAATAGCATATTTCCTTGACTAATGAAAAACATTTTAAATTTAAAATTCTAAATATATGAATGTGTTTTGGTACAAGATGTTGCTTTAAACCCACTGGAAAAGCCAACACTCCATCTTAATACTGCAATGCTCCAGTACAATTAGAGCAAATAACTTTTAGAAATAAAACATTAATTGATCAATTTGTAAAGATTGAGAACTAAATAGTTAACTGAGGCTAAAATGCTATATTTTATAACTATAATGACTACAAAGTTTTTCCTGTTGGCTGGCAGTAGCTGTAGTCTTTAGAATGTCAGCTTAATTTAAAGAATGTATTTCAATGAGTGTGAGAGTTTCCTCCTAAAGAAGAATTACCTTGAATAGAAAACAAATGCTCCCCCAGCACTGGGGAAAATGGTAGAGCATCAATGGAGATGGGTGGAATTGCACTTAACAGGAAAATAAGTGACCTAAATTAGAATATAGACTATGATCAGGAATGAGACTAGCAGCAACTCTCCCATTACAAGGAGAAAGAAGCCAAATAATAAGGCAGTCCCTTCTATTTTATTTCATTTTTAGCTTTGCTCAACTAGGAGGAGACAGTTGCTAATGAATATAAAGCTATCATACAGAAAGGAAACGAGTATACCCAGCACACTGATGCTCTGAATGAGTGCAGCAGAGGTGCCCTCTCATAGAGGACAATTTATGCTGAACCCTTTTAGAAAAAGATGTTTGCAACACTATTCTCCATTCTGTAACATTGTTAACTGTCTCGCACACGTCTACAGGGACTCCTTTTCAGACAGTGCATCTCTGCCACAGCTGGTCAAAAAACCAGGAACAAATTTTGCAAAAGTGTTTGTGAGAAAATTGTCTTTTTTCCCCAATCAAAAAATGAACATTTGGAAAATTCTGATGCAGTATAATCTCTGCCCTACCTTCAACATGGGTAACAGCAGATAAGCTTTTGTGTAGTCCAAAGTGTAAAATTTTGGTCACCTACATAACGTGTTTTGTTTTTTTTAAAGGGCTTTGCCTAGAGAGTCATCATCAGAGTTCGGGGCAACAGAATCCTCTCTGTCACTCAAACACAAAGCTCAGACACCTGCATCTGCTCCTACAATCCTTAGGCTAATAGCTACATTCTGCTCTATTCCATTCCCCACAGGCCATTCAGTTTTGTGCCCCATTATCACCAACCATTATGCCATGCACCATAAACCCCACAGTGCACTCCTATGAACAGAACTGTTACATAATCAACCATCAATGATCACAGGAAGTTTCAGAGCCCCACCATAATGTGTCCACGTCCTGCCTCTCCCTGTCCTTTCCTAGCACAGCTGAACCACAGCACTGGAGGTTCCAGTGACAATGAGTTGCATAGGTATTTGGCCCTTAGGGGTCAGTTCTGCTATGAGGACCCTGACAACTGCATGAAGTATGCCTTTGAAGGGATGACACTAGACTCCATGCCAACTGCAATATGAAGGCATTTGGTCATTTTAGAAGTGTGGATCTCCATATTCTTTTTGGTGTGATGGCAGAACTCTGCAAGGTAATATTGTTTGGACAAAAATGGGTGTTTTGGGGAAAAACCCCTATTCTAACATTTTAAAATAACAAAGAGTAAAATGTAGTGCATGCAATTTATAAGTGAAAAGAATAATTTCCATTATTGCAGATGTGCAGCGAATAGGGCTTTGTCAGACTAGATGCGACTATTCCAATCTTTCAGAGGTACTTGAGATCCAAATGAAAAATCTAAGGCTATGTCTACACAGCAACTATGCACCCGTGGCTGACCGGTGCCAGCCAAATTGGGCTCACGGGGGGTTGGGCTGCAGGGCTGTTTCACTACGGTGCAGACTTCTTGGCTCAGGCTGGAATCCAGACTCTAAGACCCTGCAAGGTGGGAGCATTCCAGAGCTTGGGATCTAGCCAGAGCTGGGAAGTCTACACAGCAATGAAACAGTCCTGCAGCCCGACCCCAGTGAGCCTGAGTTAGCTCGTACAGGCCAGCCATGGGTGTGTGACATACCATAAAACACAGTGATACTATGTGACTTTGTGACAGCTCTGCCCCCAGGACATCTTAGGTCAACTAATGGATTACCCTGGACCATATAGTTTTGTCACCTCTAAGATATATTAATATTGTTATTGAAATATTACAGAGAACACACCTGAGTGAAAACAGTTTATACAGAATATGAGAAAAGTTGTAGTATTTTGTGGTATGGTGTATCATTCAGTTAGGTGAAAAGAATGTCACACAGCATGCCTTTCAGTTATTTGAATGACACGCCTCATAATGCTTCTCAAATCACTACTAAATGTTTTCTCTTCTATTGCTCAAAAATATTATATTACTGAATGACTGGTATATCTTTGTTAGTATCTTGTACTATATTCAGTGTAACTACAATTCATTCAGACAACTGTCTAATCTGCGGATACAGTTGTTGAGCTAATTGGTTGCAAATGCAGGTTCAAATGACTGTGTTGACAATTTTGCACCCACAATTGTAGAAGCGAATTTTAAAAGTCTGGACCTAAATATCAAAAGAACGTAAAAAATCATTTGTGTACTTCAGAAGTAACCAATATCTCTGGGAAACGTACACCATTTTCACAATAAAATAAAAATACAACGTTCATTATGAAAGGAGTGCTATCCAATGGGTAGAGAAGGGACCTGGAAGTTAAAACCACTGAGTTCTATTCTCATCTCTGCCACTGACTTGGCAGGTCACCCTGGGAAAGCTGTTTAAACAATGTTTGCAAAGTGCTTTCAAATCTTCAGACTACAGCGTGTATAGAAGTGCAAAGAATTAATATTGCATGTTCCAGAAAGACTCTCCATTCATAAAATATTCCTGCCCATATGTCTGAAAGCTAATGAAGGTCTCCAAAGTGTTATGGAGGATAATATAAAAAGTGTGAAAAATAACACCTCACATGGATCTGATTAATCTTGGGGCAACTTTATAAGGCACGTTTTTGGGAAAAATTAATCCAAGACTTTACAACTTCACCAATATTTAGTGGTTATCAGAAACATGCATTTCTTCCCATTTTAATTGTCAATGTCTATTAATCCCAACTGTACTGACAGTCAAAGGTTAAAAAAAGGAATAAATTAGCATTATTGTCAATCATTACATACAGAAGAATAATTAACTCAGTATGTTTATTTATCTACTTTTGCTACTTGATTAAATGAATGATTGATGACAGGTTCCTTGTTTTCTTTTCTTCCTTTTTGTCAGTATAAATGATCAGTATGAAACTAAACGGAGGCATTAAAATGAAATAATTAGTAGCATAAAATACATAGCAACTTGTGTTTGGAAGCTTTCAACTTTCTTTTTGCTATATTGTAATCTAGTAAAATCCATTTATTTACCCAAAGTAGATCAATATTGTTGGAAGCCATAATTTAAATCATGACATTCCCTTCTCTCTTGGTGACCTCCTAATACTGTATATTAATATTCAGGTCTGTTTTTATTTAAAAAGTAGATTTTAAAAACTTCATAAAATATCCTTGTATAGGAAAATTATCTGACTGGAGAGGACCGCTCTGGTTTTGTTTGGGTACCCCAGACCCAACAGTTTCCAAAGATGCAAGTCATCTATATGAGAAATGATGCTGTCATGCCGCCTGGAGTGGCTCAGACTTCAGACTTCAGGGTAACACCCCAAAGAGTGGAATATTCTAAAATTAGATCTCACTAACACAGTACCACATGTGAACTCCCAAAGTACTACAATACTCTTATAATGCAGCTACCATCAGTCCCCTTAGACACTCCAGTCTATCTTGTGACCCAGGCACGCTGGACTATGTCATAAAGGGTCACTTACACCAAAAATTATAAATATTCCAGGTTATTCCCAGACCCAAGAGATCAGTCACTCACCTAGATCAAGTTGCATCCTAGATCTCACACCAAAGACAATGCTGGTAGACAATTCTAGAGTTAACTAACTAAACGTTTGTTAGCTAAGAAAAAAATGGTAGTTATTGAGAGGTTAAAGCAGGTAAAAGATGTGTACAGTTGAGTCACAAGTCTATAATTCCAAATGGTAACAGAGATGTAGTAATCTACCGGTTTCCCAAAAGTTGCTCAGGGCTACCCAGAATAACTCTCGGGATCTCTGTCTTCTCATTCAGTTGTTCTGCCCTGTTAGAATCCAAACAGTCCAGAGATGCAAGGTCTTTCCCTAAATCTATACTTATAGCTTCTTCTCACAGAAAATAAGATGACAGGGTCACCATCCTGGTGGGTTCTTTCTTTAATTGGTGGAGAGATAGAAGTGCATTTAGAGTCTTTGATCTATGAACATCACACACCATGACCACTTGCCTTCAAATGTTGCAAGAACTAGTATTTTCCTGCAAAAGTTCTTCATTTTGCACTACACAAGGCTTCTTTCTCATCTGATGGGTTATTTAGTTACAGGGCTATATACAATGTAAATGTTTGCTATTGCATTGTAACAGGATACAGAAGAGTGAAAACAATGTATATAACGTCCCATTCATTGTCATGAAGTTTAAACACCACATACACTCTTATACATTTAACAATCACTTCAATCTATACTAACACACAAGTGAATTTGCCTGGGCTTTGGCATGAGCTGGCAACTGGCCTGCCAGTGTCCCTGATGCAGAACGCCCTTGATGGAAGATTGTGGCTACGATCAACACAGCCTTACCACTAGCAGAGTGGATCAGAGAAATATCAGGTTTTATTAACTGGTTTTATTAACTGGTTCATATACTTCAGATCCAACCAAAAGAAGGTCTAATCGTCTGCCGTCTCTTTCTGTAGGACAGAAAAAATTAGAGTTAACCTAAAATCTCTGTTTGTCTTGGGCCTATGATCCCAATTCTCAGACGTAAGAACAAGAGGTGTAGTAAAAAGCTTCTCCTGACCAGGGAAAAGATCACTGTATGGAAAATGAAAGGAAAAAAAAACAAAGAAATTGAGAAGAAATCCTGAGTAAACTAGGGGAAAGGACCTAGGAGACGGCTTTCCAAATGGATAAAAAAAGTAGCGTGAGATCTTTCTCCAAAAGCAAGTCCACAGAGGGAAAGGGTTGACAGGCTGAAACCTTTCCACCTGCTTAAGGAATGAAAAGTAAAATTTAGTTTTAGGAGTACAAACAAAAGAAAGTTATCACCATTCCCAAAAAACTGGAACTAAGTTTATATTTGGGAGGGAACCTCCTAAGTGTGAAGAAGTGACTTCTTCCTGAAGAACAGGGCTTAGGCCTCTTGGCTGTTGCTCAACAAGTAAAAGTTGGTTGAGTTCAGATTTTTTCCTCCAAAACCTCGTTAGATTTAGCAGCTGCGGAAAACTCACTGATTCACTGAAGTACTTCACAGGCAAACGAAAACTTTTGAGGGGATGAAGATTGATTAATAAGGTCCCTTATCTATTATTTCTCGAACTCTGTCTCTAGTAGATTCTCTCCCATAGTGGGTAAGGGTCTCTCCCCTCTTAGCAAACTGAGCATCTAGTTTTGCCTGCTACACTCCAGACATTGTTTCTACCACTGCCTCACTCCACTAATGTAGTGAGGGTCTCCCTCTGTGAGAACAAAAAACCCTGCTTAAGATGCCCACAGGAAATCACTAATATGAGGGCTCAAATTAGCAGATTTTTTGGGGGAGCGGGGGGCTTTTGGCTTATCTGGACTAGAGACAAAATCTCAGCCAGTCAAAGATATTGAAATTGCATACCTGTATGCTGTTCTGAATGAGACAGGAATTAAATTGGAGAAACAGGAGAGGGAGCCCTAAAAATCAGGATAAGCCTGGATAGACATTGGTTGTCATCCTACCTGTCTGTACAAGTAAGTATTATTTTATTATGGAATTTTGTAAATAAGCCAACATGTTGCCATTTATTATTTACATAGCACTATAGGCATGCTTAATGTTTTACAGAAGCAGATAGAGTTTACAATCTAAGGGCCCAAATCTGCAAATGTAAACTACCTGGCACAGTGTTTGCTACCATGGTCATGCCAATTAAAGTAATGTTGTTTTTCCTTAAATAATACACAGGTAACAGTGTAACCCACAAGATGCATATGTTACTCGACTGCATTATCTTCTACCTTTGTCCAACCTTTGTCAGCAGAGGGAATCTAGAACAATTAAGATGGAGGAAATTATTCTTACTCCCAACAACTTAATTCAGAAAAAACACCCTCTAATGTCCCTGGGATGAGTAAGTATAAGCGGGGAAATATTGAGTAGGAATCTATTACCTCTGTATACAGCATTAACGAGAACATTGTAAGCATATTGTTTTCAGTTGTAGTGCCTACATAGTCACAAGAAGTAGGGGTGCGGGGGGTGCTGCAGCACCCCCAGGTTTTATGCATGGCTCCCATGCCACGTGTCACGCTCCCCAGACTCTGACTCCGAGTGAAAACCTGGGGGTGCTTCCCACGCCTATGCCCTGGCCTGGCCCTCTACCTGCACTCTGCTCCCCAACTCCTCACCTCAGCTGGGGCTCGGGTCCCGGCTGCTGGCCCCACTCCCCGGCCACTGGCCCCAAGTCCGGGTTCCTGCACCAGGCCCCTGCTCTTGGTCCTGCATGTGGGGTCCCAGCTGCTGGCCACTGCCCAGGACTCCGCTCCTGGCCCCACACCCACCCGCAGCTGTGGCCTCGGCCCCCTTACTCCAATCCGGGTCCCCTCCTCCCAGAGAGACAGCCCTGCTCTCAGCCTCAGCGGGGGGAGGTAGGGGGCTGGCTTTCAGCACCCCCCACTACTAAAAATGTTCCAGAACCACTGAGTACCCATTCTTCAAAAAGAAATGCAGAAAAACTGGAAAGGTTTCAGAAAAGAACTACAAGAATGATTAGAGTTCTGGAAATTAATCCTTACATTGAGAGATTAAGAAGAAGCTCAATTTATTTAGTTTATTGAAGAGAAGGTTAAGAGGATCACGATACCTACACGGGGAAGAGATTTCTGACAGTAGACAACTCCTTAATCTAGCAGAAAAAAGGCATAACAGAATCCAATGTTTGGAAGCTGAAGCTTAACAAATTCTGACTACAAATATGGCACTTTTTTTTTTTTTCCACAGAGAGGGTAATTAACTACTGGAACAACTTGCCTAGGGACTTAGTTGATTCTCCACCACTTAAATTCCTTAAATCAAGACTAGATCTATTTCTAAAGGATAAGCTATAGTTCAAACAGAAGTTATTGGCTTGAGGTAGCAATTACTGGTTGAGGTTTTATGGCCTTTGTTATGCAGCAGGTCAGACTAGATGGTCAGGATGGTCCCTCTTGGCTTTAAAAACCTAAGAATCTATATATGTGGCCTAATAAATTATACAACTTGGTCCATATATTTACTCAACTGGCTGTATGAGAAACAGACTGAAACAGCAAAACTTTGTCACTGCTCCTTTCAGTTCCTTTTTGCTGAATATACCCAGAGACTGTTAAGTAAAATTTACCAAAGAAAATGTCACTTTTAAGTCCTCAGAACACCTCAATGTGGCAAAAGAACAAGAAGAGTAAAAAAGGCAGAGAAAGAGGCATAAATGCCAATGAAGAGGATGGGAAGAACAAACAAAAAGACTCAACTAAGGAGTAAAAAACAGAGAAGGAACTAAGTAATACACAAGCGAGAAATAAAAGGTAAGATTTAAAAAGGAGATGGGATGGATAAAGATTAAAGAACCAAATGAACAGGAATGGGACACTGCTCTAGCCTACAGAAAAACAACTAAAAACAGCATTTTTTTCATCTACAAAAAAGGACAGTTAAATGTATTTTAAATTTGTCAACAAAAAGAAGGGAGATGCCTTCTTAGAGTGGCTGGCCCTTGGACTTGAAATGACATTTGGACCTCATCACACAACACATCTGGTCTTATTTCCTTGTGACTTTTTGTTGATATTTAGACAGTGTAACGTCTATTGACACTGCATTTTTGCAATGATACTTAAAACACTGGCCTTGGCCTATAAAACCTTTAATAACAAGTAGACAGATTTTAATTTTTTATAAACTTATTCAAGCTAATATAACAGGGAGTTTATTATAAAATGGATTTAGCAATATTTCCTTCACTTGATAATCTCATTATCTATTCAGAGTGTTAATCTGAATTGTTGTTTGCAGTGTAGTTGCAGCCATGTTGGTCCCTGGACATTGGAGAGACAAGGTTGGTGAGGTAATATCTTTTATTGGACCAGCTGCTGTTGGTGAAAGAGAGAGACTTTTGAGCTACACAGAGCTCTTCTTCAGGTCCACCTCACCCACCTTGTCTCTCTGTTAACGCAAATGGCATTCCAAAAAATCTGATCTCTTCATAAAAGAAACACATAAAATGTCATAATGAAATGCTGTCTAAATGCAGTAGTCCTGTTAAGGCAGTCTTCTTGCTAAGCACAGGACTTGAAGTCATGGGATTAGGGTGCTATTATCAGTTCTCTCACAGATCTGTTATGTGATATTGGGCGTGTCACTCTCAACCAATTTTTGAAAAAGAGCGAGGCACCTAGCAGCTGCCACTGGGACACAAGATCAGACTACTAAAAAAGTTACGCATCCAAACTGCTGAACACTTTTAAAAATGCATCCACTGATTTTTGTTGCCTGAATAGGAGTGGAGATCTTCTGAAATTTGGCCCCAATTGTGATACTGAGCTCTTTGGAAACCTAAACCTATATATGCCTTAGTTTCTCCATTAGATATGTCAGCATAGTTTGGCTTCATCAGAAGGATGATCGACAGATGGCATTCATAGCGATTCACATTTGAAAGAAAACAGATAATGAAGAGTGGTACTGATACTCCTGGGAATTTCATATTTATCTTAAAACCAACATTTCATAATTTTTGCTAATTCTTTAAGTGAGTGTAATGGCTTCCTATAAAGATTGCTAGAAGTCTTCTACTTTCACCTTTTAATAGATGGGAATTGCCTGTATTTATAAAAAATTAACAATAATATATACTCATGATCCTTCTAATGATGATGAATACAGCCTTTAGTATTTTCCCAGATGATGAAATGTGGCATGCAATTTTGCACATTCATGTGACACCAACCCATAGGGACGAAAAGCCATAGTTTTCGTTAGATACAAATGGAACCAGAAGTGACAAGTTGCCTATGCCCCTGTAGAAGCATTCAACTAACAGTAAGAGTGACTCATAAAGGCAGGCATGCTCATCCATCAAAAATAAGACAAGGGCTTTCTAATGTATACTCCTGAGTACGAGTAAGACTGTGGAACAATGAGGGTTAAGTAATTTATGAATGATTTGTCTCTTTTTCCTCACCCAGAAAGAGAAATGATGGTAATCTGAGTTTTATACGAATCTTGGTAAATCTAAATTATAAAGTCATTTATGAGGGGTGTTCTTTAATTACAGAAAGCTAATGACAACAGTCTTTACTGATCTCTGTAATGTCCTGGGAAGGACTTAAATACAGAATGAGAACACAATGAATCCATAGTCAGTTTTTTATTTTATATCCCAGATTGAAATGGGAGACCACAAGAGCACAGGAATTTGGTGGAAACTCAGTTTCCTTCCCCCAGCTTCACAGTGAAATATTAGCAGAAATTAAGCTATGTTAATATTGTGGTCAAACCATGGTTATATATATATATTCATATGTAGGTCTTTGAAATATCTAGGTTTAACTTGACCATCCTACTCTTTCCTTTTGACCACAGGTATCCAATATAATAATTAGACGAGAACAAGAATTACTAATAAATCCATATGTTTCACACTTCATTGCCAGGGTTAGACGGTTAGACTAGTACTTGTTCCAAATATCTAGATAGCCACTTCTGATTATTATAATAAATATACAGTTTCAATCATAGAATACAGGAAATACAAAATCAGGTGTCAATTTTTCTCATAAAAATGCTTCTCTGCTTTAAACACATACTTAAATCTCATTGACTTAAATGGAATTTAAGCATGTGCTTAAATGCACGGCTGAATTGGGACCAGGGTACGAGAATGGCACACACAATCATCTCGTCCCAGAACTCTTAGGCCTTGTCTACACTGCCACTTTATAGCATTGCAACTTTCTCGCTCAGGGGTGTGAAAATACAGCCCCCTGAGTGCTGCAAGTTTCAGCGCTGTCAAGTGGCAGTGTAGACAGCACTGGTCGCTATTCCCCTCATGGAGGTAGTTTTTTGGAGCTCTCCCAGCACTGGTGCCACAACTACAAAGCCACGTTAAAGTGCTGCCGGAGCAGCACTTTAACATTGCTAGTGAAGACATGCCCTTACTCATATAAATCATCCCAGTGACGTAAACAGGGCTTATCACATGAGTGTTGCAGGAATCAGCCTTTATTGAGCATCTGTTCATCATATGAGTGGTAGTATTAGAAGAAGCTTTTGCCCTGCTTAGAAAAGGTGAGAATGAATGAAACGAGCAAAGGTTAAAGTTCAATTCTTTTCCTCAAATATGGCAGCTTACAGATACCAACCTATTTTTTTCACTTTACATGTGAAAACAATGCAACAGTGATTTACTTTTGTTCCATTTCAGGTTACTAAAAAGCAAAAAAGCAGAACAAGCATCTTTGGGACACAGGACTTTTTGAACCCCTTAATTGACAAATTCCTTCCTGTCCATTATTTTAAAATATTACATAGAACAGGCAACAAATACATAATTTGAGATGTTAATGTTTTTAAAAAGAAAAAAGTTCACATTTAATGTGGAAAAACTAATAGTAAATCATGTGAAAACATTTTATTAAAAGGATTAGGAAAAGAAAAAGGGGTCATATTGCGCCACTGACATTTAAGCAGAACTTCTTTTTGGAATCAATAGGAAGTTCTCCTTGAACATGATATAACATCATATAAACCAAAGACATTAACTTTAATTTAATCTGAACATTCCTCCTGACTTATTTACGCATCTTCTCCAAGGCTGGAGCCTATGCAGTTGTCAATACCTACTCAGCCACTATTGCATCTTTGACAACGTTCTCAACTATGGATTGCAGGTACTGGTATCTATCTCCTCTGTGTTGAAATTGTGACAGTAGATATTTATCTCATGAGTGAAAAGTGACAATGAGACATGAATGGATGAGCTAAAATTATTAAAATATTGGTTCAGATGTTGAAGGAGCTGAAGCTAAGATTCAGGAGCAGCTCTTATTTTATTAAAGTGTAGTTATTTCCTTCTTTCTACTCTTCTTTTTCTTTTTAATTTTTAAAATTCTTCGCCACTTGGTTTTTACCATCAAGGCTGCATTGAGAATTCAAAAGTTCCAGCTGTGACATATAGAAAAAAAACACTAGCACTCAAAAAAGAAGATGGAGTAAAGGCTAAGGACTGAATAACAGAGGAAAAAACTTTGCATAGCAGATGTGATAGTGAGAGGTCAAAATACAAATCCATGGGTAAACAGAATAAACTGCAGTAAAGGACTTTAGAAAGACCATGAAGAAGTTAAAGTTGTGATTGGTTGGTCATATCACAATAAGAGAAGAAGGAAGATGAATTGTAGCTGCAGTAGAACAGAGATGAGCACAATAAGGGCTGGCAGTAATAAAGACGACCTACAATACACAGTCACATTTTCTATTTCCTTATTCTTGTATATAAGGGCCGTTTGGCTATTCTGATTAACTGTAACTCTTTAGTTGTAAGATTATGGTTTAGCAACATTTAACTCTTAAAATATTGACACTGGATTGACTATATGTTTGCAATAACATTAGTATGTTATCAGCTGCAGTAGACATTTTCTGTCTCTGCACAAGTGATGGATAGAGTTAGTGATTCAAATAAAGGAGGACATGTAAATTTAGCATCATTCTATGGTTTCAACTAGGAGGGGACTGGAAGGATCAAGAAGGTGATAATGTAAGGGAGATCCTTCATCTCTTGGGGCAGTGTTACACACACACGGCTGATCAAAAATCATTACCAGCAACTGACTGTTCAGCAGCTTATGGAAAATGTGTTTGTGATTTTAGCTCATTTCCTAGTGAACATATATCCACAGCACCAAAATCATCCTAACTGACACCCCCATTGTCAATCTCAGCAGGGAGCCCAAAGACCAAAAGGACATGGAAACAGAACTACCTCCTCACATATTTATCCTATTACAGAAATAATGGTATGTTCCTATGGTGCTGTCAGTTTGGGTTGCCTCACATTAAAGATCCACAGCAGAAACAGAAAAAGGACATGAAAGTCTGAAATGAAAAGAGGGAATATGATTAAGTTATATAATATCAATGGTATAGAGAAGGGTAACTCCCACAACGTAAGAAAAAGAGGAAGCCTTAAATTAAGAGGAAAAAAGTAAAATGGATAAATTGAATTTAAAATTGGATTCATAGACATTGTCTATGAAAATCATTGTAACTGGATATTGAGACAAATAATTTGGACAACATTGTATCATAAGAGGGGCATTGTGAAACCACACCAAGGTAGAATAATCGGAGACATTCTTCTCCCAGACATGCAGAGGTAGCATGACCACCAATACATCCTCTTGCAGGTTGCAACTTACTTCCAGAAGCTGACCAATGTGTAGGGGTAGAAGAGTCATAGCCTTGTCCATATGTCTCTGTACACACAGGGGAGCAAGGAGAGAGAAGTACCTGCTCTCCCTAATGTGCAGGGGCCACAATTCTGCCTGGAAGGCTCCTTCAGCTCCCTTTCCCCTGATCCTTACCCACTTTCTTCACCCACATAAGAGCCAGGAGTAATCTGGCCCTTACTGAGTATCAGAAACTGTTTTAGATACTTATGGGCCTAATTCTCAGTTACACTAATGCCTCATTAGGTTCGTAGGGTACAGCTACACTGTGATAAAAGACCCATAGAGCAGCCATGATTCGGGCTCTCAGGGTCCAGGCTATAAAACTGTAGTGTAGACTTTCAGGCTCAGGCTGGAGACTGGCAGGGGTGCTGGGAGTGCGGCCTCATCCCCTGGCTTGAAGTGGTTTCCAACATATACAGAGTTTACAGTTTTGTTCAATGGCTCTGAGCACCCCCACTATAAAACTGTTCCAAGGCCACTGGAGCCAGGCTCTGAAAGTCAGAAGAGGGAGGGTCTCAGAGCTCAGGCTCTAGCCCAAGCCCAAATATCTATACTGCAATTTTTAGCCCTACAGCCAGAGCCCTGCAAATTGAGTCAGCTGACCCAAGAACTGCAACATTGCACTGCAGGGGTTTTATAGCAATGTAGACATGCCCATAAAAGCTAAGGCTAGAAGGGATTAGATCATCTAGTCTGATCTCCTTTATACGACAGGCCATTAACTTTCACCCAGTTACCCCTGCATTGAACTCAATAAGCTATCTTAGACCAAAGTATATATTTTTATAGCTAATGCATGTAGTCCAAAAAGGCAACCAGTCTTGATTTGAAGACATCAAGAGATAGAGTATCTGCCTCTCCTCTGGGTAATTTGTTCCAATTGTTAATGATCCTCGCTGATAAAAAATTGCACCTATTTTCTAATTTGAATTTCTCTGGCTGCAGCTTCTAGCCATTGGTTCTTATTGTGCCTTTCTCTGCGAGATTAAAGAGCCCATTAGTACCTGGTATGATCTCCCAGTGAAAGCACTTTTACACTGTAATCAAGTCACTTCTTATTCTGCTTTTTGAGAAGCTAAACAGAACCACTAAAGCAGGACGGGGTTTAACTAAAGTTCTCCTCTTTGTTGATTTTGGAATTATGGCTTTTTGGTACCTATTGAGCTCTTCTTAAAGAACTTCCACTTTCTTTCACATTTTTCTGCCTAAATTTTTCCTCCTAATTACCTTCACTCAATTATTCTCAGCTTTGGGAAATTAGCCCTTTTGAAGAAACAAATACATATTTTACTGGTTGGAATTGGTTTGCCCATATTGAATGTAACTGGGTTATTGGCTCTGGTCCCTAGACAACCACCAACTTCCAGTTCAGTGGTCAATTTATGTTTATCCATCGTAATGAGGTCCCATATAGTTTCTTCATGTTTGATACAATAACTTTTATGTTAGAAAATCATCATCTATAATTTTTAGAAACTGTAACGATATTTTTCTACTGGAGCATGATACTTCCAACATACATCTGCCAAACTGAAGTTCTCCATAATAACACAGTTTGTCTTCCCACATATCACAGACTGGTCTTTAAAATATAATTCATCCTGTTCCCTGGTTTGATTCGGTGGTCTGTATGCTCCCATTTAAACAGGTTTTTAACTGGGCATGAATAACAGTTACACTTATACTAAAGCACTTTTTAACACTGTCAGAGCCATATGAAGTGACCCTAGTGTAAATGAAAATCAGGCTCTTGCATGCATGCATAAGAAAAGCACCTAGAAGCTTGGTAGAATAGAATTTACATTGGCTTTCAATTCTCCTCCTGAACAGCACAAAGTTAAAAGAAAAATACACTGAGGGGGATCCATTCACAAAAAAATTTCCCCTTCTATAACAATACCTCAGAATCAGCTGCATTGTGGGTTTTATGTTTTCATCTGAAATATCCTTCATAAGCATAAAATTGAAGACTAGGTGCCACACCTTAAGCACTGGGAGAAAGTTGAGTCTCAATCCTTATGCAGTAAGAGCAAAGAGACACTGGTGTATGGTGTGGGGAAGTTTTTACTGCCTTCTTCTCCTCTGTTTGGCGGAAAAAATACTTCAGTCTCTAGGACTGTTAACTCATTGTCTTTCGAGATCCATAAAGAGAGACAAAAGTGTATGAGGTAATATATTTTATTACCATAAATTCACTTTTAAATGGGTTGAGAAAGTCTTCCAAAAAGACTTCAGAAAGGAGACAATTTGTTTTCCTCTATGGAAAAATTTACAATTATCTAATATAAAAATAGTAAGAAAAGGGTACTTTAATCAAAACATAGGTACACCTTGTGACATTTTGGATAACAATTACCATTTTTTTCAGTTTACTTGTTTATTAGTTTTTGCTTTCTCTCAAAAGAATTCAAAAACAGTCACTGGCGTATACTGGATTTATATTGCTCATCCCAGAGTTCCCTAATTTGACAAGATGTCTAAGTAAATTTCAACATATTTTTTTTTACTTTTTTCATGCTGAGAGGTGCTTATTTTTTAAAATTTCAGCACAGTGGTCTGAACAAGAGAGAGACAGTTTTGCGTCAAAAAAGTGTATCTGAAAAATAAAGGCACAGACTTTTATCTGTCCCAATAGACCTAAATTTGACCATTGGATGTCCCATTTCCACATTATGACTCCTATCTGGCAACTATTTAGATACCTGTTCAATTTGACTATCATGAGTAGCCTTGTATTACAACTTGTATTCAGATAAAAAAAAAGTGTATCACATATAGAAATGAGAGAAAAGTATGGCAGAGCATTAAAATTTTACACCAAGTTAGGAAAAACAATCATTTTTTGCTCTTACTAATGTATTGTCCTGATTTTTTCAGGACTGTAGAAATTAAGTAATAATGAATTCATTATTACAGGCTACATTTTACCACCATACATGGCTTATCACTGAAAAGTGACTCAGGAGGTCTGTTTTGGGCTGAAACACTTAGATGATGACATGTGAGTTTGTTCCAAACTGCCAAATATTCTTAACTCCAGGTCACAGATCAGTAAGATTATCCTGTTTCAGACTGAGGAATGCCAAAAGGAGGTGTAGTCAAGCTAAAGTGGCATTTTTCATGCATCATACCACTGATTCAGTTACTATCATTTGAAAACAGTTTACCTGAAGGCCATTTCACACCTCAGCTGGAATTATTCGTTCACCTTGTCTAATGGTAATAGATAGGTTGCTTCTGTTTGTAAAAGTATATATCAAAATGTAAATATTCTAGTTCAAAAACCTGCAACCAATTCTTCACCATCTGAGATCCGGGCTAATCCCATAATTAATTCTGTTTCATAAAAAGACAGATGTGTCAAAAACTTGTGCTATACAGTCCAGTTCCTATATGTCATGCTATTCAAAAGGAAATTGTACACCTGGCCTTATGCATGCACTTGAATCTCCAAAGATAAAAAGCAACACCCAGCATGAACGAAGTCTGATTTCTATCTAATGGATAATTTGATGTCATCTTGGGAACTGGCCAGTGTTAAGGGTAACAAAAATGGGTGTTTATTATACTTTGTGAATAGCATGTGCAAGTGAAAAGAACAAAAGTGGTTTGGTTTTTTTTCAAAAGTATCAGAAAGGGGTTTCCACATACTGGCAAGTGACAGGCATGCTGTTCAAGTGGAAGAGTTAACATCCATAATTTATTTGGCTGTGAAATACTACAAGAATAGCACTGATATGGCAGAAAATTTGCCAAAAAAAACCCAGATATGCAACATGATTTTAATTCAACAAAACACATTTTACACACCACAAAATGTTGCATTCCCTGATGCACTTTTTAAAAAAATTCTCAATGACAACAAATAAAACTTCTTGGAGAGTTGCACACACAAGTTACATGGTCTTTCATATATTTGTGATACTGTTGGCTACATTTGAGGGAAACATCCAGAATCTTGGAGTAATTTTTCAGACAACCCATTGGGCATTTTGTCTTTCAGTAGAAATATAAATGTGATTCATAAAATGCTATCCCAAGACAGCAAGATGATTGTTATAACTTTATGTCACGAAAACATCACGAAAGCCTGTTGTGTGTTTGGCAGCCAGAATACACAAAATAATTTCAGTATAGTCCCCAATAAGGCCCCAGTTATTGGTTAAACACTGACCACATGTTATGGAAAAAGAGATGTGTAACCCCTCCTACAGATAGATCAAAACGGTTAGAATATACATTTGTGATACTGAGCAATTTGCTAGCAGTTGCTCTGTTTTACTCATGAACAGACATCCACTGAATATTGGGGTTAAAGTAAAGACAGTATTATTTTGCCCTAAATACTATATGGCTCAGTATATACTGTATATACAAGTATCTTGCTTATTCTTTTATTTCGATTGTCTATAGACGTTTTATTTTATATATTTGTGTATATATTTATTGCCTGTCATTAATACATTCCTCCAGATTTTAAGAATTTTAATATTTAAAGTCAACTACTGCAAAACATATAAATTATTGCTTACCATGGCTAATATTCCCAAGTAACAATGTCTTAAACAACAGGCCAAAAAAACCTGACTGAAATTTCCTATATTAGAAAGACAGAAAATTTATCTAGTTTCAGCAAATGTCAAATCAGTGGCTATTGCTTTTAAGATTAATAAAAGATATAATGGTTTCTAGATAGTCTCTAAACAAAGATTACTGTGAATGGAGAAGTGATTTACCAATAGTTACCGCAATGAAATTTCTTTAAAGGTTACAATCATCAGTTATTTAGCTGAAACACTGCTGAGAACGGCTGGTCATTTCTTGAATAATGCATAATGTTCATTGTAGACTTGATCTGTATTATAACAATACAGATATTTCTAAAATAATGGAGAAAACTATCTGTTACTTTCCAATTGCTTAATGTATCATTTCCATGAAGTAATTGACTCTGGAAATATTACACAACATCACCTAAGCGTTCTTTTTGCAACTGCAACTTGGAATAATCTATACAAAATGAGCATAAGAAAACAAACTCATCAGCCTTTATAGACTTTTAAGAAAAGCTGTGATGAATACAGGGCAGAGTAAAGGACCTTTCTGAAACAGTAAATTAAAATGATTAAATTGCTGTATGTAGTTGAGGACAAATTTAAAACTAAGCTTTGAAATTTAATTATTATCATGAACAGACCATCACATTTGAAGGGGGAAAAAAAGCAGCTGCCTACACAGTGTAAGTACTTCTTATATAATTTTCCAAACGCCTTTAGGGTCTATTCAAGAAATTGCTTGGGGACGCACAAAGTACAATGTCTTGCATTTTATTGTAGGATTATGAACCACACTTCATACGATGCTGCAGGCTATTTATGTGAGCTTGTTTATCCATATGAACTTCTTCAAGGGCAGTAGAAAAAGACCTTAATAAATGAAAATGAATTTCTTTTGATGTAATTTCATGAATGTTTGATCGGAATGCGTAACAGGTTTATGTTCAAGGAGAACTAGTGAAGTAATAAAATATACATGCAATGTACAGTTGAACCTGCTTATAATGAATTCACACATAATGAAACACCATTTACTAGTACAGTGAAGTAGAGTGAAAGCTCCACATTATTTCAAGGCACTGCAATGTGTAAAATAAAATCCTACTTAGTAATAGTGAACTTCCACTTAAAAAAAAAGGATTACTTCTTCTAAAATTGCAGCAGTAGAGCCTCCAATTGGGTGGAGACACAGCATTAAAATATTTCATTCTGC
This sequence comes from Lepidochelys kempii, assembly GCF_965140285.1. Classification (NCBI taxonomy): domain Eukaryota; kingdom Metazoa; phylum Chordata; order Testudines; family Cheloniidae; genus Lepidochelys; species Lepidochelys kempii. The sequence continues at coordinate 85,816,535 of NC_136385.1, read as the reverse complement.
TTTTTTGTAGGCAGAAGCATGGGTGAACCTGAGTCAGAGTGCTTATATTTAAATATGTTCCTGTCTGACAGTGACCAGTGTTCAAATCTGTTTTGGAATAAAAATAAATGTGACACTGAAAAAGGAGAGTGGATACTATGAAAACTTACACAAGATTTTTTAAACCATGACCCAGAGACCTGCAGAAATCAGACATTCTGTACCACAGAAGAGCCAAAGCCCGTTGCCAACTGTGTCCACATATCTATTCAGGGGACACCATCTAATCACATCAGCCTAACTATCAGAGGCTCCTTCACCTGCACATCTACCAATGTGATATATGCCATCATGTGCCAGCAATGCCCCTCTGCCATGTACATATTGGTCAAACTGGACAGTCTCTACGTAAAAGAATAAATGGACACAAATCAGACGTCAAGAATTATAACATTCAAAAACCAGTCGGAGAACACTTCAATCTCTTTGGTCACTCGATTACAGACCTAAAAGTGGCAATTCTTCAACAAAAAAACTTCAAAAACAGACTGCAGCGATAGACTGCTGAATTGGAATTAATTTGCAAATCGGATACAATTTACTTAGGCTTGAATAAAGACTGGGAGTGGATGGGTCATTACACAAAGTAAAACTATTTCCCCATGTTTATTCCCCCCCCGCCCCCGGTTCCTCAAATGTTCTTGTCAACTGCTGGAAATGGCCCACCTTGATTATCACTATGAAAGGTCCCCTCCCCCCAGCTCTCCTGCTGGTAATAGCTCACCTTACCTGATCACTCTTGTTACAGTGTGTATGGTAACACCCATTGTTTCATGTTCTCTATGAATATGAATCTCTCCACTGTATTTTCCACTGAATGCATCTGATGAAGTGAGCTGTAGCTCATGATAACTAGTCATATTCTTACACTTTGAATGATGTCATTTCCATTCTTTCAGGAAAAATATTACATGGCAGATGGTATAAATTGACATATATGAATAGGGACAAACATGTATGATCCCTAGATCATTAGTCTGAAAGTACATTGTTTTTTGCCCTCCCTGTCTATCTCCTTCCAGTCTAAAATTATGACATTTTTCACCTAATATTCTTTCTTCTAGCAAGAAGGGCATTTGAAAGCTGCCTACATAGCCAATACTAATACCAATGTACAGCCAGCTGTCAAGTGCTGATCTACAAAGTCAGAGATTCCTATCTGTCCCTTAGAGGTGGCCACTTCTGATGCCTCCAACGAGATACAGCCTTATACCATATAGTCCAGTCCAGTGTTTCAAGTGTATAACTAACAACAACAGGTAGAAAACGAAGGGTTAATGATATTGTGCTCAACCTAAAATGTAAAAATTAATGGCCAAAATAAAACAGAATGAAATTCTGTTCTGCCAAAGGCAGACCAGAGATCTGACAACCACATTTTTAAAGGCTTTCAGTATCTCTAACTTCATTAAAAATTGTTACATTAATAACAGAAAGGGAGATCACACTTATCTGCCTGAGAAAAGGTAGGATTTAAAGATGACACTAAAAATGTCAGTCTTAAAAGATTATACTCATCACCTGAAATACTGTACAAGACCGATTTTCATATATGGGTTCTAAAATAAGGCTAACAGCCCCTGGGCTTGGGTGCTCCAATGGGTACACAAGTCAGAAATACCCATTTTATTTATCTAACTGCTCATTTGAACACACAGTTTAGATGCTCACATTTGAAACTAGGTCCATTTTGGCTAAATTTCTAATTACGTTAGCTCAGAGGTCAAAATATTTTATGACTATAACAATAAGAAAATAAATGAAATTCAGGTCTTCATTTTGGTGACTGACAAAATTTGAAGTGCTTGAATTTACTGTTAACCTGAATTCAGTTTTTAATATACCATACAATTAATGACCCCAAGCCAAGAAATGTTACCATGCTCCACCCAAAATCATCTTTTTGTACAGTATGAAAATAAAAAAAACACAATAACTGCAAATCACTTTACAACAAATCATTTAATCTCCATCTCCCAGAAACCTTACTGCTATCATAGTTATACTGACAAGTTTGTTTTAAAATAAAATATAAATAGAATAAGAGGTTTATTTCACCTTCACATGGTGTCTTTCTCATGCAGACCTCAGATTTCCACATTTGTATCCCTTTAAAGGATTTGATATGCAGGGAAAGAAGAAAGGATGATGGTAAAAATTTCAATTTAGATATTACTACAGGCTGCCACAATCCATACTAAACAATATGCTATTTTCATACCTTTTACTGATGTGTTGGGTGGAGGTCCTTCCATTCTCAAGTTCCATGGAGGATCCCCCTGATTAGCAAAGTCCCTCATTTTCAGATAGCTAATTGTAAGTCGGATGATGGATGCCTTGTCAAGCTGACTTGTAATGGCTGCAGGGAGCGGCAACAACTTTGCCAACTCGTAGAATTCAAAATTTTCCTTTCCCCGGCGAGAGCGAGCAGCATCTCGGGACTTTTCCTTTCGCAAGGCTTGTAAACTGAAACAAAACAACAAAGGAGGACATTCATCAGTATTAGTGTTCTGTCACATTTAACCCACTTGCTTTCAATGATGAATTCCTATACAAATTACCAACATTTTCCAAATACTGACATGTACAGATATGCAATTTTCAGGATAGAATTCAACAATACTGTACTCTTTAAATATTTGAATGCTAATGATGGTGTTTACCTTTCAGTAGTAGCAAGCAAGTTAAGTAATCATTCTTAATTCAGTTCTGTCATCCTTTAAGCCTGACCGCCCTGACCATCAACCAGTCTCACCCATTCACAGGGCAGCTGGATTTGCCAGGGGTTTCCCTGGATGGATTAAAAGGGCTCCTTATCTATCCTGGACCAATCAGAGTCCAGCTTTGTGTCAAGTTCTACCAAAGGTCATATCTCTGGCTCTAAGAAGCCCTCTTATTAAGCCTCATTATGAGAAACTGGGGGAAGAGCAAAAGGCCACTCACATTATCCTCCCACCATCCATGTGTTTTGGGAGATGTCTTAGCCAAGCAGTTGTCCCTTATCCTTGGGATATTTGTATTGCCATTTAATTGCTTACTGTATGTTATTGTTATGTTGACTAGCCACTGCATTTTCTTTTTGTTCAGATGAAGCTAGAATCCTATTTAGGTTTCCACTAGCTCAAGTTTGTTATGTTGCAACTTTGGTGCGGACATGGTCTTTGCAGAAGATAAATTTATTCAGCAGCTCTGGCCGGCACAGTAGGAAAGAAGGGGTATCTATCTCCCATAAATGTGGGATGCAACGTAGAGGCAGAGGAAGAACAACATGAATGGGTGGGTGTCGAGGAATAGAAGGGGGAGAGATCACCCTGACTTCTTCTTTTCAGCCCAATCATGGGCACTGCAGTGGCTGCTCCTGCACCTCCAGGTCCTGCTCTTGCCTCTGCCCCCCATGTGATTATACAGTTGCTACCTCCTGATTGGTGTAGGTGTGCCCTGTCCCCACACACTGCTGGAGAAGTGCCTGCCCAGAACCTGATTATCTCTCAACTCCCAAACCATCAGCCAATGAGGAGGCAGTAACTGGAACTGGGTGGTATAAGGTGGTGTCAGAGGGGAAGTACAGCTGAGCTGGGACCAAAGCATGGATATGGAGGCAGAAACATAATTCAGTCCCCACAATGTTTACTTTGCGCCCCTCTGCCCTACCAGTTCCACTGCCCCTGGTTCAATATGCAGCTCTGACGAAGAGACCCACTGGCGGAGACTGCCTGGAGCCTCTCAGTAGTGGCTCTAACCATCTCTGTGGAGGTGGAACATGGCTTGTGGTACATGCCTGGGTAAGCCGGATAGTATTTCTGAATAAGTACCCAGACTTTGGTTATGACCTTGGTGTCTGCCATTCAGTACCACGTGTGGCTTATGCTTGGGCTGAGCCATTACAACTCCCCTTTGCTGGAAAGACTATGTTCATTGCCTTCCTTCATTTGTTTACATTCTTGTTTGTTTAATAAAGATATGGCTATTTCTTTCTATTTCCAAACTAATTTGAATCTTTGGGCTTGGCTAAACTTACATTTTATAGCGCTCTAACTTCCTGGCTCAGGGGTGAGAAAAATCACGCCCCTGAGCGCAGCAAGTCAGAGTGCTTTAAAGCGCTAGTGTAAAGAGGCTCCCAGCGCTCGGAGCTAATCCCCTCGTGGAGGTGGATTGCCAGGAGCTCCGGGAAAGCTCTTTCCCAGGGCTCGCGAGCGAGCGCACTTCAAAGCACTGCCGCTGGAGCGCACCCATGACGGTGCTTTGAAGTTTCCAGTGTAGCCATGCCCTTTGAGAAGATTACTGGCCCAGTGGATGGGGTTGGGGAGGGAAGCTGCAGAAGTGATATATCTTGATTTAAGTAAAGTTTTTACCACAGTCCCACATGACAGTCTCATAAGTAAACAACGGAAATGTGGTCTAAATGTAATTACTATAAGGTGGGTTCATAACCACTTAAACACTGTACACAAAGAGTAGTTATCAATGATTTATTGTCAAACTGGAAGGACACATCTATTGGGGAACTGAAAGGATCTGTCTTGGGTCCAGTATTATTTATAACATTTTTATTAATGACCTGGAAAGTGGAATGGAGAATATGCTTATAAAATTTGTGGCACTGGAAGGAGTTACAAGCATTTTGGAGGACAGGGTTAGAATTCAAAATTACCTTGATAAACTGGAGAATTGGTCTGAAATCAAAAAGATGAAGTTCAATAAAGACAAGTGCAAAATACTTCACTTAGGAAAGCAAACTCAACTGCACAAATAAAAAATGGGGAATAACTGGCTAGGTGGTCATTCTGGATTTGGGGGTTACAGCGGATCACAAATTGAATATGAGGTCAGCAATATGATGCAGTTGCAACAAAGGTTAATATTTGGGGGTGTTTTAACAACAGCATCATATGTAAGATACAGGAGGTAATTGTCCCCACTGTGCTTCGTACTGGTGAGGCCTCAGCAGGAGTACTGTGTCCAATTCTGGGCGCCACACTTTAGGAAACATGGACAAATTGGAGAGAGTCCAGAGGAGATCAACAAATATAATAAAAGATTTAGAAAACTTGACCTATGAGGAAAGGTTAAAAAAAACTGTCCATGTTTAGTCTTGAGAAAGGAAGACTGAGTCTTCAAATATGCTAACAGTTGTTCTAAAGAGGACAATGACCAATTGTTCTCCATGTCCACTGAAGCATGGACAAGAAGTAATTGGCTCAATCTGCAGCAAAGGAGATTTAGGTTAAGTGTGAGGAACAACTTTCTAAATTGGATAGTTAAGCACTTGTATATGCTTCCAAGGGTGTTTGTGGTATCCCCATAACTGAACATTTTTGAGAACAGGTTACACAAATAGCTGCCAGGAATGGCCTAGATGTACATGGTCTTGCTTCAGCATGGCATATGGGATGTACCACCATTATTTTTCTCTCTCAGCCAAGAAGGAACCAAGCCCAACTAGTTTAACACAGCATAGGGGCATACTCAAGCCCCAAGCCAAGTTTGAGAAGTCCAGTAGAGCTGTAAGCATGCTCAGACTTATTTTCTACAGCTGCACAACCTATTCTCAGTAGTGTTTAGTTTTAGTGAATCACATAGACAGGGCTTATTCTGCGGGCACAACTGAAGAGTCCCACTACCTCTTTTACCCAATGGCTTTTTTGGTGGAACCCCTGAATAATTGGTCATATCCAGTTGCTTTACCCTGCTAAGGCACCACGATGCAGACAGAAAGTTGAGGTTTTACTCTGACGTAGAGGAATCCTCAAGGGACATAAAGGTTCAGCTTACTCATTTTCTCACTTCATAGAGAGGAGGAGGAGAGGTGAGACTGGAGCATGGAATACTCCAGGAGATACACTGAAGTGCTCCACCCTATGGACCTACTCAATTTGGCACAAATTAGAACAATCCTTAAACTCTAAATTATATCAAGAGCCATTACAGGTCCCACCAGCTCCAGAATTAGAGGAGCAGAAGAGTTCCTTAGAGCACCCTTTCAATCACCTCCTTTCCTTCAGCTACTCTGAGGACTGAACCATCATATTTAATATTTATATAATGTCCTGTACAGGACTGAGCACATTGCTGGCATTTAATAAATATTATTAATCATCCCCCTTTGCATATTTTCTTATGTATAGTAGTGACAACTAAAATGAGCACACATTTGGGGAAAAGATCTAGTATTTTTTAAAGTTAAATCTCTGGCACTGTGACTTCACAGAATGACATCAAAATACAAAAAGAAAAAGGTTTTCAATTGTCACCACTGGATCCACACATACTTTTTAAAAAATTATTATTATTATTATTATTACAGAGACCCATACGACAAACTCAGAGTGGTACCCATGTGGTCAATTGTGTTGTACCCTTTCACCCTCTGCCCACTAATCCATTTCCACTGGGACTTTTTCTCACATTCCAGATATCTGACAAGCTTCAACAGTCAACATCTTGTTTTTAAAACAACATGCACGAGAATGTTTTCCTTCTTTCCCTCCAATGGGGCATTTCTTCTGAAATTTTACTTGTTTAAAGTGTAGGGTGGGCAATATTTTGTTCAGTATTTTAACCACACAGGGGTTGAAGTGGGAGCTTTCTATTCAGGAAAAACAGGTTATTCAACAGTAACTGTTGCTCTTGGAGATTCATCTCTCTGGGATATGGTGCCTCTGTCAAGTTGCAGAGTGATATAATTGTCCTACTGTATATAAGGGACAGTATCCCCCAACCACTTCAGGTCCTCCTGCCTAACTGAAGAGTCCTGATATCAGATAGAACTCCAAGGCACAGGGGAGGTAGGCAGGTAGCATGAATGCAGAGGCAACTCTTGAAGAACAGAAGTTATTGGTAAGTAACACCTCTTTCTTCTTCGAGGGCCTTTGTGTATTTTCATTTGTGGGAGATTAGTTCCCTACCAGGATGGAGGGAAAGGAGTTCTTAGCTAAATATGGACTGGCCCTCCTAAACTGGGCATTGGAGCATGATGGTAACATGATGGTAGTGTCTGGTGAAAGTGTGCATAGAACTCTAAGTTGCTGCTTTGCATTCTCCTGGGGGAACCTGCCTAAGGCATACCATTGATGCTACAGTGGCTCTTTTGCAATGAGTCTCTAAACCAGCAGGTACTGGTTTCCTAGCTAAAATGTAGCAATATTCCATACATCTCCTAATTCAGTGATAAAGTCTCTGTTTAGTAATAGATTCTCCCCATATGTTACAAATAACTTACTGGATTTTCTAAATGTCTTTTCTAGGTAACAGAACACCCTCTTTACAGTGAGGTTATGGTGACAAGTTTCTCTTGGGTGGGGATAGGACATGGGGAAAAACCAAGGAAGGGAAACACATTGAGATAAGTGGAAATTTGAGACCACCTGGAAGCTGAGATTGGGCTTCACGGTGACTTTGTCCTTGTGGATCACAGTATAAGGCACCGTGGCAATCAAAGCACTAAACTCACTGACCCTCCGACCAGATGTAATTGTTATGAGGAAGGCTATTTTTATTTCTAAATGTCGAGAGCAAGAGAGTCTTGTGCCAGAGGCTCACAAGAAGTGCCCATTAGCTTCATTAGAACAAGATTTGAGTTCCAGGAAGGCATCATTAGTGTATGGCTGTAATATTTCATACAAGCCATGCTTTGCAAGGTATCACATGAAAGGTCATGATTAGGGCCCTACTAAATTCACGGCCATGAAAAACGTGTCATGGACTGTGAAATCTGGTCTCCCACCGTGAAATGTGGTTTTCTGTGTGCTTTTACCCTATACTATGCTGATTTCACGGGGCAGTCCAGTGTTTCTCAAATTGGGGGTCCTGACCCAAAAGGGAGTCGCAGGGGGATCGCAAGGTTATTTTAGGGGAGTCATGGTATTGCCATCCTTACTTCTGTGCTGATTTCAGAGCTGGACAACCGGAGAGAGGTGGCTGTTGGTTGGGTGCCCAGCTCCGAAGGCAATGCCCTGCCAGTAGCAACACAGAAGTAAGGGTGGCAATACTGTATGGGGAGACTTTGGCAAACCAGTAAAGTGCCTGAAACCACTATGGCTTATTGCTAAAAGCAGCCAAATCAGCAGGCTGCAAACTGGCCATTCAGCAGTCTCAGTTTGACCAAGGCAGGAGGGGAGGGAGTTTTGGGTGCCACAGAAAGGGCAGCTTGACGCTGTGTCTTTCCTGATAAGAACTGTGTTGAAGTTGCTGATACATTCATTTTAGAAGAGTAGAATGTGCCCCAGGAATGTCTACTGGGGCCTCAAGGCTGCAAATTCTGGAAAAACCCACACCTGGTTAATCAATAATCAGAAGGAGCCTCTTGCTTGCCCATTGGAACTGCTTGCTTAACAACTTTTCTTTAAGGGACATGTCATTCTATTACTAATGCGTAAATAAGAGGGAAAAGTTTGAGGTAGGGGGACTCTTCGGGACTGGACTCTAACTCTGGATACATCTTGTGTTCCCCACTGGCAGACGGGCTGCTGCTGTGCCACTAGAGAGACACAATCAGCTTCGGTAATTATTGAGGGTTGGGGGTGTTTTACTAACCTGTTGCAGTCGTGTGTAAGTGCTTGAGAGTAAGTAAAGTTTAGCTTTAAGTGAAAGCACTCTTGTGTTGTCCTGTTTGTGCCAGCCATCTATCAGTCGGACGCCCATGTCTCCCCTGATTTACTTTCTGACACCGCCTTGCAGAGAGTAAAAGTTACCAAGAGCTTTGGGTTGAAAGAACCCCAGGCAACAATAACATATCATGCCATCCTTATTTCTGCACTGCTGCTGGTGGCTCTGCCTTCAAAGATGGGCTCCTGGCCAGCAGCCACCGCTCTCCAGCTGCTCAGCTGTGAAGGCAGCGCCGCAACCAGCAGCAGTGCAGAAGTAAGGGTAGCAGTGATGCAACCCTGCCCCACACACAACTCCTTTTTGGGTCAGGACCCCTACAATTACGACACCATCAGATTTCAAAAGCTGAAATCATGAAATTTACAATTTTTAAAATCCTATGTCCATGAAATTGACCAAAATGGACCTGAATTTGGTAGCACCCTAGTCATGATCTGCTGAAACTCATTGTTCTATCAAAATATGTGCATCATCATTGTATATAGAATTATGATATTCTGCCAAGAGAACCTTCTAAGAGCCATTCCTCTGGCCACTTTTCTTGCACTGGTGTCCAAGGCCTCCTATGCTGTTCTTAGAGAGTACTTAGCGAGCATACAACCCTTGGTGCCAAAGGCCATGGCTGCTTCCTTCCGCTCCTCAGGCAAGGAATCTAAGATGGGGCTCATGGCATCCAACAGGGCACAACTGAAACAGGACATGGCAGCTTGATATTGGCCATCTGAAGGCCTAATGAGCCAGACAAGTAGGCTCTGATCCCATAATCATCCAAGTTACACCCTTTCCTGTCAGAAGGGGCAGAGTAAGATGTCTTGTTGTACTTAACTTTTTATTGTGCTGCAGATACCACCATGAAGCTTACTGAACGATTGGTGGCCGTGCTGAGGTCTGTGCCAGAGCTAGTCTCACAGCCTCCAGCTCGGCTTTCATTAAGTCCTGTATGCACCCTCCCATGACAAGCTAAAGAGAGCCCAGCATGAGATTCTTCCATGATGTTTGGATCTGAGACAAGTGAAAAGGACAGAGGTCTCATGGTTGAAGTGTGGGTCTATCCTCATTCATCTCTGAAGGAGGCTGAAGGAATCCCAACGCATTTCTAGATCAAGACCAAAGACATCGATACAGGCATAGAGTCAAACAATGCAAATGCATGCAATGGGGAAGCTAGTAGCCTCAATGGTGGACCCCGACTCAGGCATGGAGAGAGTGAAATTATCAGGATCCAAACTTGTAAAGAATCCCAGTCTGTCAGTGCCAAGATATCAGCTTCAACGGCGGGTAGAGAAAGGGTGAGAGTGTTGTCAGGGGTCAGAGGGATGGCACTTCCTGTTTTTCTTAAGTTTATGCCCATCTTATGAGGAGATGTGTTGCTGCTTCTTTTTTTCCCTTTTATCACGACAGGCATCTTCACTGATCTGTAAAACCAAGACAGAAGTGCTGGCAGTAGAGGACAGATTTGGAGTTGGTGCCAAAGGTAACAGTACTCAATAAGAAGTAGATGCTGATGTGGGAGCTTCCTGCATTATCACCAAGGCTATTGAGGGCTTAGCAGGCTGTGTCAGTTTGGTCTTCAGTGCCACTTTTGACTTAATTGCTGTTGGTATTGTCAGATGGTGCTGGGCAAGAGATTATCTTCTACTATAAGGCTGAAGAGATTCCGGTCTCAAGCCAGTGACAGAAGGCAGTGTTGAGGCCAGAACAGCAAAATGTGTCTTGCATCGAGGACCTAGGCAGGGAGGCTGGTCTCAATACCTTCAACCAGCCCGTTGGAGTATCAGGCTGTAGGCACTGAGAAGCCAGATGAGCCTGGAGCCTAACGTGCAGGGAGTGAAGCTATAGCAAACCATACATAGAGTTACTGAGTGGGTCTTGCCAGACACAGAAGACACCAGACACAGGCATCGGTCTGCTGTACAACAGATGGACTGGAAGCACACCTCTTGCTTATGGGACTCAGGATCCTCAGCATAAAAATGCACCTAGGCAAGGGGTATGTATGCTATACTATCCTACATACACTATACAAACTAACTACAAGAAAATAACAATAATAAGATAGACTAAGGGAAGATCTAGTTTGAGGACACTAACTGTATGTCTACACTGCAACATAAGACCAGGGTTTGAATTCAGGCTCAAGCCTAACCCTTTTGCCATCTACACACAAATCACACTAACCCAGGGTTCACATGAACTCAGGCCCCAGAACCTCATGGGAGGGGAAGGTCTGAGCCTCAGTCAAGCCAGGACCCAGGGTTCAAGTTCTATTGCTTTGCTGTGTAGACACAACCACACTGGACTTGTGCTCTGGGATTCTGCCAAAAGTATTTCACAATCCCACAGGCCGATTTTCTTTGTCCTCAGGACAATCAAGTTTTCCCACATTGCACCACCAAAAAGGGGCGACAGTGGCCACAAATCTGGGATATGGGTGGTTAGATTTGGATCCACATAATGCAGTGTAGATTCTGGAGCCCCAGGTTGGTACCAGGGTTCAACAATTCCTGGGGTTACAAATGAGTGTAGATGGTCAAGCCCTAGGTTAACAAAACCAGAGTCTGCTATACCGAGTTCTACTAACCCCAGGCTTACGTTACAATGTACACAAACCCTATAGTGAATTCCATTCACTTTCTGCTAATGGTTGGTATTTATGGAAGAGTGCACTCACTTATACAGAGTAGGGTGATAACATCACACTCAGGCGAAGTCTTTCATGGACCTCCAAAGGGTTTTCAACATGGGCAGCCAGTGAACCAACCGTTGGAGAAGGCTAGAACCCAGTCCCTCCCCTTCTGCCTGCGGCACTACTCCTTACCCTTCCTTTCTGCCCCCCCTTCCCTGCAGGAGCACACTCTTGTGCGACCCCGCCACCCCCCAGGGCCACCCGAGTGCCCTCAGCCCCGGAGCTCCGGGCAGCCAATCAGAGTGGCCACAGAGCCCCCAGCTCCAGGCAGGCCTCCAACCCCAATCCCAGCCCCAGAGCACCAGGCGGCACGGTCCCAAAGCCCTGAGCGCCGGGCGGGCAGCAGAGCCCTGGCACCAGTGCCAGCCACCCAAGTCCTGGCAGCATGCCAGCCTGCCCCAGCCCCAAACGCAGCCAGTCTGAGCTACAGAAGAGCATGCCGGGAACCTGGAAGGAACTGCAGGAAGGAGCTTGGGTTGGGGCGTGGGTGGGGCCACGCCAGGCTGTTTGGGGTGGCACAGGCTCCCCCAGCCTATGATACCCACCACCTATGGTTTTCAAGATAGCTCCTCAACTTGATATCAGAGGCACCATATCCCACAAGTGGGAATAGACAGAGGCTCTTGAAGAAAAAAGGGGAGGTACCCAGCTGCTAGCCCTAGTTGATTCTGACACATTATGTCATAAAATATCACGTTATGTCTACAAGAGCAAAACTATTTTAGGTAATTTAAAGGTTTCTAAGATGTATTATTTATAATCTTCCTTTCCTTTTCTGGCCTAAGCAGCAGGACTGATGGTGAGTCTGGTTTTACAGGTGGAGGAGCACAGTAGATCATCTTTAAAATGTTATTGGGGTACTATGTACATTTCTACAGTAGAAAATCTATAAAGCATGGCAGATGAAGAATACATGATGGTGTGTTATAGCATCAAAGTTTTATTTATACTTGTTTGGGATATCCTGAATAACTCACTCATGACTTCAGTATTCTTGCGCTCATTCCAGTCTTACACTGATACACCCTTTCAATCACATCCAACATGTATTCTATGCATCTTTTACATGTATAGGCACATGAACATAAACATACACAGTAGACAGCGATCTGTCTCTTTCAAAGCTACATACTCACATAATCTTCATTTTTCCAGACTACCATGGCATTTTTTTTAAAGTTACAAAGAAAACATATATGCTGACCTACATTAATAATTCCTCAGATTATTAATTGTCTGTTTACTTTCTGCATTTGTCTCGGTTTGAACAAGATAACCAATGAAGTCAGTTTCAGTTTCAATTTTTAGTGCTGCAAGCCTGTGTTTGAAACAGAACTGGAGAATGTTTATATTTACACACAACTGCTCCTATTTGTATTTTGAAAATACAATCTTGGAGCCATTGTTATTTGTCTCTGGTTTCATATGGGTGTCCTTGTTTTTGTTTTTTAATTTGGATAAATTTTTACCTTGTCCCTTTAAACCCAATTCTCAATACAATTCAAGAATCCCCTCAGTGAGATTCTTCTGAAATGTCAGTTTTCACAACTCTGACCCTGCATAATTACACCAGCACTACAGGTCCCATGGTCTTTTAAAGTGACAGCACTGAATTTGTAATAAATAGTGATTGGTTTGGCGGGCTACAGCAATAAAATAAAGCTCTAGGGACAGAAAGGTTGTTGAAACTATGATCTAATGCCTGAAGCCAATGGCAATGACATTGTGTGTACTTTAGTTTATTGCCCATTTTCATTAACTAGTACCAAAAAAATGTAGCAAATTATCACAAGGTGTGCAAATTAGTTTTTAGAGTAGCAACTGTGTTACTCTGTATTCGCAAAAAGAAAAGGAGTACTTGTGGCACCTTAGAGACGAACCAATTTATTTGAGCATAAGCTTTCGTGAGCTACAGCTCACTTCATCGGATGCATTCAGTGGAAATTAGTTTTTATAATGCTACTGAAATCCTGCACTTTCACTAGTGGTGCTGGAACAGTTAATAGTGGGGGTGCTGAAACTTTTTACCTCACGTGCCCCCTCATGCCCCTGTCCGTGCTCCCTCAATAGCCCAGAGCTGGGGCAGGAGCAGGGCCGTGTTTCCGGGAGGGGGCTGACCTGGACAGCGATAAGGGGGTCAAGGCTGGGGCCAAAGCGGGGGGGCAGGCATGGGGCCAGGAGCGGAGCTCTGGGCATGGGCTGGCAGGTGGGACCCGCATGCAGAGCCAGAAATGGAGCCCCAGCCATGGGAGCCAGCAGCCGGGACCCTTGGAGCAGAGCCCTGGGAGCTGGGGGCTGGGAGCAGAGGCAGTGTTGGAGCAGAGTCGGAGCATGGGGCTGGCGGCCGGGACCCCGCATAAAACCTGGGGGTGCTGCAGCACCCCTCGTTCCCGTGTCTACGGTTTTCACAAGAAGGCCTGCAAACACTGCAAGGCCCCAGAATTCTTTGCAGCACCGTACAGCGACAGCAGTGATCATCATCATACACACAAATTCAACTAGTGAATTTCTTAAGCCTCTAATAGAGATAAGGATTTCATTTAGTAGCGGCAAAACCAGATACAGTACAATAATACTAACACCTAATAATGTCTAACCATTTTATATGTAATCATTAAATACAGATAATTAAAACATTTCTATAATCCTTTTCATCCAAAAATCTCCAAGTGCACGATAAACATTCTTCAGTTAAGCCTCAAAGCACCTTTGTCATCAGATGGCTATTACATCTACTTTACAAAAGGGGAATCTAAAACACACAAAAGTTATGTGAGTTGTGCAAGATCACATGGTGAGTTATTGGCAGATAATGGTTTAGAGCCCAGGAGTCCTAACTCCCAGCCCTATGCACTAACTCTAACAACTAAATAACACAGACTTCCAATTTTCTGCATTTTTTTCTGTACATTTTCTAGTGTAGCCAAGATAACACCTCTACTTGTTAAACAGGTAACGAGGTTAGAAGTAGTATGATGTATGGAAATACAGTGCACTCCTTTTATAAGAGTCACATCCGCCCTGGATATTTTGATTCTTATAAGTGGTTGATTCTTACAAGCAGAGTATTTTAGTTAGAAGATTTTGTCCCAGCAGTTTTGATCACTATATGCGGTTGATTCTTATAAATGGAGTGCACTGTAAATATAGACTGCTACTTAAACAACTTACTAAATGTACAGTAGTACTAAATGTACTAAATTATACATGATAAATACTACAAATACACTTTCTTGCCTTGTATTCAACTTACTATCACTAACCTACAGTGTGCCACATAACTGTATTACTCTTTTTTAGTTAAACCTATGCAACTGAATACATAGATGGGTCAATTTTAGCTGCTTTGAGAGAGAGAGAGAGAGAGAGTTTTCAAACATTCTGACCTAACATAGCACTCTCTCATCATTCCCTCTTTTAGCCATATTTCTGACTAGGATAATTTTGGCTGTTGCGTTCAGGGAGACAAAGACAACCAAGGTGGGGGTTAAAGCTGGTTCACATCAGTAGGTGAGCACAGCAGCTGACTATTAATATTTGAGTGAGGTATCATAATAATCTGCTGTCTATGACCACCAATGCTACAGCATATACATGTCCCCCTCTCAAACTTCATTGATGATCCTGGTGCATCAGTGACCTGTGACAAATTAATTAAACTAGAAGACAGAAACTGGAACAGCACTGGTGGAGGTCCATCAATGAATCCAACTGTCTGCAACAGAGGATTTCTTATGCTTTTATGCCACTATTATTGTCTCTAAACTTTTTGGCCACTACGTTGACACAGTAGCTTCTGAAAGGATATATTCAGTGCAGTCCAATACCTGATTAATGCAACAATTGGGGGAAATAGAATTGCATATAGGAAAAAGAAATGGGCTACAGACTGAGAAAAAAACATGGGGAAAACGTAACAGTCCATGAACTGGTCCCTTTCACATTTCAGATATTCTTATTGAACCTCCAAGGAAGCTGTCTGTGGGAGAAGAAGTGGTGACGACACACTTTTATTTCTCCCTCTGTGGCAGAACATATGGTCCCTGACCTTAGCCGGAGGTCAGTTAGCCATGGGGGAACAGCTACAACAACTGACCTTATAAATATTAGTTCTTCCAGTGTGGTGGACATCTATGGTTACATATGTCCACAGGTATGGGCAAAGATCTGCCTTTTCCCCTTAAACTTGTGTCAAGAATCCTACCCACCTGGCCCCAAGAAACGAGAGTAGGAAAAGGTAATCTTGTGGCCAAAGCACAATACTGGGAGTTAAGAGACACTCACTCTCTTTTTGGATTTGCCAGATTTGTGTGTGTGCTTGGTAAATCACTTAAGCAGTCACTGTTTAAGTTTCTCATTTGTAAAATGGGAATAATAATTAAGGCTAAGATTTTGTCACAGATATTTTTAGCAAAAGTCACGGACAGGTCCCGGGCAACAAAGAAAAATTCATGGAAGCCTGTGACCTGTCCCTGACTTTTACTAAATATATCAGTGAGAAAAATAGGGAGTTGCAGAGTCCCCACGCCACCCGTGGCCGCTGCAGGGCCTCTGGCTCGGAGCTCGGGGGGAGGGACTCGGAGCTCCAGGGGACCCTGCCACTTGTGGGGGGCTCAGCACTCGCGGGGGGGCCCCCACTGCCTGCAGCTCCCAGCCACTGCAGGCTGAAGTCACGGAGGACTCTGGAAGTCATGGATTCCATGACTTCCGTGATCTCCGTGACAAAATCATAGACTTAATAATACTTATAAACTTGTTAATTAATCATCTTGAGATCCTTGAAGGGAAAGTGCTACATATGTACAAAATAATAATAATAATTATTAAGAAAAAATGATTGAACATCAGAAGACACAAAGGTGGTTGTGAGTCACCCTGGTTATTCACCATAACCTTATTTTTAGTGCACTGCAGGCAATTACCATGATCACAGGTACCAAATGGATGCTATAATCAGAACTGCTTGACCATACAACTTCAACAGGACCTTGGATGGTGGGCACAGAACCACCAGATGGTCATGTGATCTGAGGGAAAAGGTTCCAGGACCACCACACATTTGTGAGCATGGTAAAGGCAGGCAGACAGGGACATTCAACTTGCACCGTTACTGAAGGTGGAAGGAGACAGCAATGCTGATGCTAAGATTTTCCATGTTTTCTGTTTTGTTTTTTTACATTATTCTACTGGCAGTTCTCAAGTACTTCTGAAATAATAGAGGTATTTTTTTTAGTATAACAGCTACAAGTGAACAGAGGAAAATGAAATAAAATATACTGTGGTCCTATAGCAGGGGTGGGCAAACTATGGCCCACAGGCCACTCCGCATGCACCTGCCAAGGTTCCCGGAAGCAGCAGCACGTCCCCCCTCCAGCTCCTACATTTAGGGGCAGCAAGGGGGCTCCACACGCTGCCCCGCTCCAAGTGCCACCTCCGCAGCTCCCATTAGCCAGGAACTGCAATGAATGGGAGCTGCAGGGGTGGCACCTGTGGACGGGGCAGCATGCAGAGCCACCTGGCCACACCTCCACATAGGGGCTGGAGGGGGGACATGCTGTTGCTTCCAGGAGCTGCTTGAGGTAAGTGCTGCTGGAGCCTGTACCTCTGACCCCTCCTGTGCCCCAACCCCCTACCCCAGCCCAGAGCCCCCTCCTGCATCCTGAACTCCTCATTTTTGGCCCTACCCCAGAGCCCACACCCCTAGCCAGAGCCCTCACCCCTTCCTGTACCCCAACCCCAATTTTGTAAGCATTCATGGCCTATCATACAATTTCCATACCTAGATGTGGCCATCTGGCCAAAAGGTTTGCCCATCTCTGTCCTATAGGATGTGAATCTTAATTCAAAATCAAAATCTTGCCTGGTTTTGCAAAACTGTAACTTAAATACAAATAGCCTAACAAAATCAATACCTAAGCAATCCTAAAGTTTTGTTCATTTCCACCTTCTATACTGTTATGAATGGCTCCTCTGGATTGTGTTTATTATTCTGATTTAACTTTTGAATATATATTTTTTCCCTTCTCAGCTTTTCTTCTATCCCGGTTGTTATTTTTCTTGGTAAAACTGCGTGTCACATTCACAGATACTTCCCTTGTTCTACAGGTGGTATTCCAACTCAGAATAAAACTAATGATGTTATTACATAGAAGAGAACAATATTTTATATGAAGGGAAAAAAAACCCCAAAGGATTCAGAGAGGAGTAGGGTCAAATACCTTTTAAATTTTACTTTTTTAAAAAAAAAGTACATCTGAGAAGCCAGCTAAGCAGATTTTTATAGATTCCCCTAATTGTTTACTTCGGAGATCCTAGCATTGCACAGTTCTACTATTTATCAATTAATCTGGCATGCAGCCTCAAAGGAGGAAGACAAACCTGTATTAAAAATTCAACCATCAAAAATTCATCAAAGGACTCCAGGATTTTAATTCATGAACCTTTGAACATCCTCAATACTTGGTCAGATCTTTGGTCATAGTTAGCAGTGGAATCTATAGTTACTATAATATCTACACTTGCTCTGACATGTCCCGCATGAGAAGACTTTCGGGTGAAAGTGCAACATATAATCCACTGAGCCACAATGCCTTTCCAAACAGTTCTTCTCATCAGACAAGATATATCTGACATCGGACTAAGTTCAAAGTCAATCAAATCAAGCCCTGTGCATGAACAAACACTTTTCAGGGGCATTCATTTTTCCATGCCATAAATATCAATGATCTTACGAGGCAAAAGTTAGCCAAAAATGTAAACAAAACTATTATCGGGCATTATCATTAATAGGATAGCCCACAAATTGAAGCCCTTTCATGCTATCCAAGAAAAAGTAATGACTGAAGCAACCTTTCTTTAATGTGTGAAGAAAGCTACACAGTATATGCTGGCAGTTAAAGCTGGAACCTTCAAGTTCAAGGTAAGAACTCTGCTGCTTAACTAATGCACTGCTCATAGCTGTCATCATTAATTTATGTTAGCCTCTGTAAACATCAAGAGTATAATAGGCCAATTTCACAACTAAATATAGATACACATTTTGCCTTTATATAAATGGCAGATTGCTGCTGTAGATCATCACTGCAGCAACACGTCAGTAAAGATGCACTGTTTGATGGTCTGATGCTCACACAATATATAAAACCAGTTGTAATGGTTGTTTGGAAGCAAAGTGTAACATAGCAGCAAAATTTCATTTGTTCCACAAACTCAGGATATATTAAGCTTGGCAGACAAAGACTGTTTGATGTGCTAAATCAGTTTGACCTTCATTTTTGCTTTATATTTCTCATTTAACACATGAAATGGCCATTTTTTTTCTCTATACAAGAAAATATCATAGAACTGGAATACCATTAAAATGTCGCCTTTACTTATATGTAGCAAAAAATAAGTTTTAGGTATTTCAACAATTTTTGTAAATGAGATGTTATAAGTTGTTAAAAATAATGCACATATTAACCCAAGTTTTTGATAAATTACATCTAGGTTTTGTGTTTGTTTGACATCAAAATGTTACAGAAGTGGTTCAAGTAAATGCATAGTCTCTCCCTCAGTAAAGATGTTTGAATCTTATTAAATTAAGTGTTTTATCACCAATAAGCATCTTTGCTGCAATGCTTTAAATGACAGGCTTTACATTCAAAGTGAGTTATTTGAACAGTAATAATAGGGAGCTATCAGGTTTTTTAGGATGTCTAGCCAATGTCCTACACAATCTTTTAAACTTTTGTACACTTTAATTCAAACAGCAATGAAATATGCTGATATAACACCAAATCTTTTAATTGTACCATTCGGTTCAGACCCATATTCCACAACTGAATTGTAGTGTTGTGATCTTTTTTTGAACCATGCAATTGGCAGCATCAGGATAATAGAGAAACTGCAGTTTTATCAAGCAATTTTGCAGCACCAAACAAACAACACTTTACCTTGCAGCAACTTGTACATTTCACACCTTAAATTTCTATTTACCAAATCAGCTAATCACTTCACAATTGAACTTCTCAGAACAAAAAAATTATCAATTAAAGTGGTTGAAACTCCTGCAAATTATCATTTAGGAATGAAGTAATTGCTTTCATCAGGGCAGAAAAGCCCGCCAGAACAGAAATGTCACTTTAGATTAGTGTTCTCACTCCTGAAGCTATGGATGACACAGCTGATATAAGACTAAATGCCAAGACCAATCAATTGCTTTTGTGGCTCTGTTCTGAGCTGCTGTAAAAGGGGCCATTTTCTAGGATCTACTCTTCATTATAGTAAATGCTATCTCCTTGGTAACATAATTCCATTTCTCATAAATTCTGTCTGAGAGCATTGTCCTAACAATGGATGTTTGTGGAAAAGAATGCTGTTGGTTTAATGCACAGAATTAAGTGTGAATGGCTGTCAAAGTACTATAGTTTACTTGCTCTCAAACATAAATTGAAGCCTTCTACATTAAAAAAAGAATACTTAGGCGGAAATTAATGTTCTCAACAAGCATAACATATTGTATTTGGAGGTGTTGGGTTGCTGATTTAGAGTTGTGACTTTTTTTTTTGTATACATATGTTCTATCTATAATGGGCACACTGGTCTTTAACAGAGATCTGTCAGTTTACGAGAGAGTAAATAAACACTCCACTTATTTTCACAGCAGTGTAGTTTGGAAATGTGAAACTGCTGAAGAAAACACGGTCTCATTATCCTATGACATGCTATTTGTTAGCAGATTCATCTGTATATAGAAGCCTTCTTTGAACTGAGCCCTTACTGGAAAATATCTGTATTTCAATTTGTATTGTTCATCTTCCTAAAATACTAAAAATCTGAGTTATGGGCTCCAATTAAAAGGCTATCTGAGAAGCTAATTTGGTGGAACAGCAGCAATTTCCTGCACTGATCTCTTCGTGACTGAAGTTTGGAAACAAATTTAGCATTACAAGTCTTAGTCCAAAACAGAATGAAAAGTATTTTCCTGTCAATGAGCATAGGCAATTCCAACTAACAATAACAAGAGCTATGTGCCAAGAGAATATACTGCTAAACATATAAAGAAGCCATTGATTCGGTGTTAAGAGGAAGAGTGCAACTTTACTATAGTACTTTCTAGGAGCAACCAATGAAATATCATAGGTATGCTGTTGCCAACTCTTGCAAATACAACATGTTTTGCCTCCTACTACTTCTACAGCTGATGTGGAAGAGCTCTACAATGAGGATATGAAAGCTGAGTGCTCAAACCCTCATGATGAGCTGGGGCAGATGGCAGGGCAGAAAAAATATGAATATATTACAGCTAGTATAGGTACCCTGCCACCTGTGCAAGCTCCAAAAATGTCAGAATTTGATTTAATAAAGTTATCTTTCCATAAACCAAGCTTCACTCTCAAAGATCTAACAGTAGCATTTATGGGACTGGATGCCTGAGTGCATTATTAATGCATTCTAGAGCCTTGCAGCTGTAGGTCACCAAGTCTGAATCCTGTTCAATTCAAAAGGGACAAAATTCCTCTCCCTCCATCTGACAGAAATTTGGTAGCACCTTTATAAGATGAGTTCAGCAAGTCCTACATCATAAACTCACCACCATGCTTTACAATAGATTGCAAGTTTTTTAGGGAAGGGAATGTCTCTTACCATGTATTTGTACAGTGCCCAGCACTACGGGGTCCTGATCTCTGTCGAGTCCTCCGGTGAGAGCTCTTTTGAAAGGGGCTAGAATTGCCTTACTCACCATAAATTTGCAAGCGGTGGCAATACTATAACTGTCTCGCACACATTGGGGATGGTCAGCGGAGTTAAAAAAAAAATAAAAGACCAAAAACTCCCAAGATTTAGTCTTTAAATAATCTCACGATTCTTAAGCCAAATTCATGATTTTGGGGTGATCTAAACTCATGATTTTTGAACTTGTAGAGCTGGCAATGATGTAGGTATTAGGACTTGAGAAGAAACTATAACAGATGTTGCACAGGGTAATGCTTTGACTGACCCCTCATCAGGAGACGATCTATAGGCTAACTGTCCTTATCCACTTCACCCTACCTTCCACTGAGAAAATTATGCTTTGGTTACACCTCCTGACCTGCCAGTGCATGTAGGAATGGATCACCTAAGGTTGCAGAGGCTTACAGCCAAGTTGGGGAGAGGGAAAGCATCCCCTACATACCAGAGCAAGCAGAAGGGTGCATGTGTGTCCCTTTATAGATTGGTAGTGAGCTGACTAAGCCTCTGACTACATATGTTACTTTGCATAGAGTCAGACATGTCCTATAGGGGTGGCTCTGATTACATATTACATTAAGGATGGAAAGGGAAAAAACGAAGAACACTGAGATAAAATAGAACTAAAGAGTGTAAGTGTTCAAAAATACTTGGAAACAAAATTTTAGAATACTAAGGAACAAATTAACAAATCAAGGCTCAACAAAATTTACAATATGTCCTTTCCCCCTGCTCCTACCCTCATCCTCATTTACTGTAAACATTTATATATAAGTATGTAACAGGGCTAGAAAGGTCAATACTAACAACTATCAATTCAATTTTGTGGTTAACATTTTCTGAAGAATATTGTTTACATTGGCATGTGTTGACCATATTATTGCATCATGGTAGTAATATTACAGGAATGGTTGATGGAAATTCCATTTCTAATTTCAGTCCGATATAATTTTTCAAGAAATAACTTTTAGGGCCAAAATTTTTCATGCTGTGTCTCAGCCCAGAAATGAATTTTTGGCCTGTGAAAAGTTTGATACAAATTCACAGAACCATTTTTGTTATCTCAACGTGAAAAATGTGTTTAAGGTATACACTACAGAGACTTAAAGGACTTGATATCGTTATATTTTTAACAACAACTGTAGCTGTGCATAATTTAAAAAAACATACTATTTGCAAGAGGGGTCAGGAAGGAGGGCTCTCTCTCTCTCTGTACAGCATTTCACAATTGGCCAGGAGTATTATTGGACCACTGCCAGAGGCATAATACTGGAATCAGTATATCTATGGTCTCCTCCAGTATTTCAAATACTGCTGTATTTGACAAAAAGAAAAAGGAGCACTTGTGGCACCTTAGAGACTAACAAATTTATCTGAGCATAAGCTTTCGTGAGCTACAGCTCACTTCATCGGATGTATTTGAGACATTAAGCATTTTTTCAGGCACTTTTTGAGTTCATCTACTGAAGATACAAGAATGGCTTTATTTTCAGACTTACTATGCATATAGTCAAAAATGAGGAATATGTGCTTTGTCTTGGCTGTTGACATTTAGGGTTGATCTTAAAAATCTATGTCTTTACTGTAATTGCATATTCAAATCAGGTATTTTCACATGACACGTACCCAATTTATGCCCAGAACTGTGGTACATTCATTATTTTACAACTCACTGGAATAGCAGACCAAGGACAGTTTCTAAATACAGTCTTCAGAGGTTGTTTGGCCAAAAAGAGTGTGGCATAAAAAATAAGTAGTTTATACACAAAGATTACTCATGATATTGCAATTTTTTCTGATCAAAGTAACAATATTCCTAAATCTTTCCTTATGTCAGTTAGTATATGTCTATCAAACTTGTTTACAATATACACCACAAAAATTGGTAACTATTAGGACAGTACCACCTTTATTGTTTTTTCAATCAGACATAAATCTGATTCTCCATTAACAACACTTACCTTCATTAAAAACACCTAACTACAAAAACAGTAACAAAGTGGTCTCTATCTGTCAAACTACACAATCTTTGAAATTACTGTATTTAGTAAAAGAATAAAATTAACAAAATATTACCAAAAAGTAATCCTATTGCTCTTGGTTCCAATTGCCTTTAATTGATTCTGTACTTTGGTCATGAGACTTAAATATTTGAAATTACTGAAACATATTTTTACAGAACTTTCTTTGTTAACAATATAGCTATTCTTTTTTTAACCAAAACATTTATTTTAAAATGCATCCATCTGCCTGCACAGACTAAAAAAAAGTAATAAAACATACAAGTTATCAGCAAAGTTATAAAATATAAACAAAATCCTTCAAACTAGGACTCAGATATCAACTTGTAGAGCTCACTCAAACCATTTTCCTAGAAAAGGCTAGAGTGATTTATAAGCCAACAACCATCAGGGAAAGCAAATTCCAGAGTTGAAGCCCCTTCCCTGAAAACTCCTTGCCTTTAGCTTCTTCCCTGCTAGCTCAAGCACATGTGTTGACATATTCATAGGCTTTAGGATCAGAAGGAATATTAGGGTCATATAGTGACAACCTTTCTGGATGACACAAGTCATATAATGTCACCCAGTAATTCCTGCATCAAGCCAAATAATTTGTGATTGAACTGGGAATTTCTTTTAGAGAGACATCCAATCTTAAATTGAAGATACCAAGAGCTAGAGAATTTACCCTTGGTAAACAGTTCTAATATTTTATTAACCTCCTTAAAATTTTGCATTTTATTTCCAATTTGAACTTTGCTAATTTCAACTTTCAGATAATGGATCTTGTTACACTTTTGTCTGCTGGACTAAAGAACTGTGTAAGCTTGTCTCTCTTACCAACAGAAGTTGGTCCAATAAAAGATATTACCTCACCCACATTGTCAGACTAAAGAACCATCTAGTATCTATCTTCTCCCTGTGTACGTAATTCTAGACCATAATTAAGTCACCGTTTAAATTTATCTTTGATAAAGTCTCTCATTGTAAGACGTGCTTCCCAGACTTCATCTTAGTAGCTCTTCTCTAAACCCTCTGCATTTTTACAGCATGAACTATGAACAGTATTTCAACAGTAATCTCATCAATGTGTAATATCACCTTGCTACTCCTGCTCAATATTCCAGTTCATATATCCAATGATTGTGTTAACCCTTTTTGTGACAGCATCAAACTGGGAGCTCATGTTCAGTTGGTAATTAACAGTGAAATCGAAGTCCTTTTCAGAGACGTGACTTTCCAGGTTATAGATAGGAGGCTGTAAGAATGACTTACAATGCCATCAGGGGATTTGGCCTCATATCTACTTTCTAGTCAATGCTGCTAGCTATCTGTACTCCAGAAGTAGCAAAAGATTAAATAAGTTCCCTAGGTTGTGAACCTGAGCAATACAAAACATCTCCATAACTGAGGAATCCAATATCTTCTCCCTCTTTAAGTTGATGCCCCCAGCCAACCAGAAGTTTCTCAATCTTATCTGGATTAAGCCTCAGATGGCTTTTCCTCACTTTAGCTCTGAACCAAACTAGACACTGAGTAAGATGATCACGTGTACTGACATTTCATTGATCGACATCACCCTATCACAGTAGTATCTGAGTATCTGGTAAAAATCTCACAATTTAACAACAGACAGAGACAGCTGGTAAAAGGTATCCTCTTTGAATTCTCTCCTCCCTCTTTTCTTAGATATGTTTCCCCACTTCTAATGTAAACAATCTTTTCCTCAAAAAAAAAACAACAAAAAAAAAACCCCAACACCTGAAATTCCTTGGAGAGCAAAATACTCAGTTTCTGAGTAGACAGAGTTTAGATTAACCAGTTTGTTACCCACGTGGAACAGGTCCACGAAGCAAGACCTTGAGAATGCTGTGGTAGAAATGAAGAAGTCCTTATTCAGTTCTTATTCCAGCACAGCCACATCATCAGGTTTAAAATTGTTTATTCCATAATTGATCTGACTTAGACCAGAACTTCTGCCACTGGCAATCTAGCCATCTTCTCTACCACATTGTCTGCAATAGGCCATCTGTATATAACAGTGACCTATGAGGATGAAACAGGGTAAGACGGTGTTTAAAAGCCACGACATCAATTGAAAACAACAAACTATGATAACATGCCATCAGGCTATCAATAAAATGTCAGAACCATTAGAAACCCTGCAGATTCTATTAGCCTCCGTGTGTGGCCCATCAAAAGAAGTTCCTTTGCCTTGATGTGAAAGACATGCCCAGACCTCAGAAACATGTTGGTAATGGAGCAGTTTAAACAGGTTGAGAGTGTGCCCACCTACGTAAACTAAATCAGCAGCCACCAGGGAATATTTCTATGGTTCTTCTTCCTTGCATTAAGACCATCAAAAGTGGTCTGCTCTATGAGTCTTCTCCCTCCAAAATGCTCTGTTGAATGCCATATCCTCTATCACACCCCATTCTAACGTCTTCTTTTATGACATCCCACTACTTCTTCTTGGGGTGACTTCTCTTGTCTTTTTCCTTCAGTCTTGATCTTTTCAACTCTTTTACCCACACAGTATTCAGGACATGACCAAATCATCTGAGTCTGCACTCCCAAATTTTTTCATTTATGGGTGCTACTCTGAGCATGTATCTAACATGTACATTTCTCATGTGGTCTTTCTTGCGTACGCCACTCATCCATCTTCACATTTGCATTTCTGTGGAACAGACTTGCTCATGCTTCTTTGTTGACTAATGCTCACAGCCCTATATTATAATTGGATGGACAACCATTTTATAGACTTTCCCTTATAATCTTACTGGTATCTTCCTGTCCCATACTGCACCACTTCTCTCTCTCTCTATTTGAGCCAGGCATTTATTATCCTAACTTGAATATCGTCCTCATTTTCTGGAACCCAGATAATTGAAATTTTTCATTTTCAGTACTGTCTACCCATCTAGTTTCAGGGATAATTCTTCAGTGTTCACCTTACTGAAATTACACACCATATACTCTTCTTCCTCTAGTTATTTTGAGCCCATATTTCTCCAACAAATCCCTCCATATCTTTCCCCTTACTGCACAGAAAGATATCTTCAAACAACATGCAAATACTTCCATCTGTAAGTTCCCTGTGAGGGTATCCAGGATGGGGATAAACCAGAAAGGTCTCAATGTTGACCCCGGTTCAACTAGAAGTTCTGAATATTGACCATGCACCTAACTACATGGTTATGATTCTTATTGTGGCCATGAAATCTTGAGTTTTCCAAAGAGTCATTATCCACATAGACGCTAAAGTCACATGGAGCAATTCAGGCAGGATTTTCAAAAGCACTCTGGCCATTTCTACACCACAAACTTTTGCCGACACAAGTCATAAAGCAACTGCAGTTAGTATATCGGTTGTACATGTGTATACTTGGCTCCGTGCGTCAGTGCTGTGCGTACTCATTGAGAGGATTTGTGTCAACACACGGTGCAGTGCACCATAGGTAGATATCCCAGTACACAACTCACCACCATCCAGCGCAATGTCTTTTGGGAAGTACTGACAAATCATAGTGGGACAGAAATGAGTCTCAAAGGGGTGACTGGGAGCAAAGGGGTCAACTTTCAAGCATGCAACTTTCCCCATCTCATAATGTCATCTCTATCCCATAATTTTCGCATGTTTTAAAAAAAATCTCATGAACCAGCGCAGCCCTCCTCCCTGTCCATCATCTCCAACAGAAGCATAAAGCCTGCACAGCTCTGCACTATTGTCACAAGCATTGGATACACAATCCCCCAGTATTTACAGAGCCACGAGAACCACCATATCATCAGGGAACAGTGATTTTGTGGAGGACAGATTGCTGTGGAACCTAGTGAGAACCAATTGGATATTAGGAAAAACTTTTTCACTAGGAGGGTGGTGAAACATTGGAATGCGTTACCTAGGGAGGTGGTGGAATCTCCTTCCTTAGAAGTTTTTAAGGTCAGGCTTGACAAAGCCCTGGCTGGGATGATTTAATTGGGGATCAGTCCTGCTTTGAGCAGGGGGTTGGACTAGATGACCTCCTGAGGTCCCTTCCAACCCTGTTATTCTAAGATTCTATTAATTCAAGGTTGTTGGTGGCATTCACAGAGCAGCTGCAGATGGTGGAGTGCCACATCTGGCCCCAAGAAACAAGCACTGACTGGTGGGAGCACATCATAATGCATGCGACTGCAGAACTTTCAGATGTGCATGGCCACAAACCCAGATCTGTGTGCTGACTTTGCCCCAGCCCACCAGTGCAGGGATGTCAAAAACAGAGATGCAAGGACAGTGAAGAGGTGAGTGGTGATCCCACTGCAGAAACTTGCAATGCCAGATTGCTACTGGTCAGTGAGAAACCATCTGAGTGGGAAAATCCACTGTGGGAGCTGCTGGCATGCCAGCGTGCAGGACCATTAATTGTCTCCTTCTACACAGAACTGTGACTCTCAACAATGTACAGGACACAGCGGATGGCTTTGCAGCAATGGGGCTCCCAAACAGCAGTGGAGCCACAGATGGCACGCATATCCCCAACTTGACACCAGATCACCTTGCCACAGAGTACATCAACAGAAAGGGCTAATTTTCTACTGTTATGCAACCTAGGATGCTTCACTAACATCAATATTGGCTGGACAGGAAAGGTGCATGATGCTCACACTGTTCAGAAAGCCACAAGAGGGGACTCTCTTTCCCTAATGGCAGATTATCATTGGCTATGCTGAAATGCCAAGAGTGATCCTGGGAGACCCAGCCTCCCCATTGCCCTCTCGCTCATGAAGACATACACCGGCCATCTCAATAGCACCAAAGAAAGATTCAGCTACAAGCTCAGCAAGTGCAGAATGACAGTTGAATGTGCTTTTGGTAAACTGAAGGGATGCCAGTATAGTTGACTCAAGATTGGATCTCAGTGGGAAAAAAACCCATCCCAATCGTTGTAGCTACCCACTGTGTACTGCACGAGGGGGGAAAGTTGCCACTAGGGTGGAGAGCAGCTGTCTGCTGAGTGCGAACAGCCAGATAAGGGCTTGTAGGTAAGCTTAAAACACTGCTGTGTGCACCAGGGAAGCTTTGAAAGAGCACTTTAAGAGAAAGCCACATTGTGATGTACTGTGCTCTACCTTACTCTGCTGCTTTGGGGCCTGTTCGGTATTGTGTGGTGTTTAGCGTACATCTTCGAATATAACACTGTCAATGCACCTATTAATTGTGTGGTGCTTGCTGTACATTTATGATTATTACTCTTTGTTGGTTGCTCAACCTATGAGTTGTGTAACAAGTAAGTGGGTGCTTCAAGTACCGCTAGGCATTCTGCAGCATATGTGCATTTTCCAAACAATAGAATTTTATTGAGTAATGAAAACACCGCGAAAAAGTTCTGTGCAAGTTAAAAACAAATACATTAAAAATTAAAACATTTATGGAACAGAGGTACCAAAGGGGAAAGAACACTCTGACCTTACAGTCTATGAGTCCATTTTAACTACACATACAGCAATCTTGGCTCTCACAGTCTATGTGAAGCTGTAGCTGTCCTTAATTTTCCCCGATGTGAAGTGATAGGGGTAGCGATGTGGCCCCTTATGCCAAATGGAATGTTCAGGGGGATCTGTAATGCTCTTCTCCATAGACTGTAAAGGGAAGTGAGCCCATGACTGTCGAACCTGTTTGTCCACAAGAGTCTGAAGCATCTGTAGTTTCTGCCAGAGAAGTCTCATTATGTCCTGGTGCATCTCCCTCTCCTTTTCCTGCTGGGCCTCACTCCTGCCCAATCTTTCCTTCTCCATACAGTCTGCAATATTCATCCTCCAGGCCATCTGCTCACAGTCTGATGCAGAACTGACTTGCAGGATCTTGCTGAACATGTCATCCTGAGTCCCTCTTCCTTCTCCTCAATTGGCTCATGCATTCCATGGGTGTGCAAAGGGAACCCCTCACGGCTACAGATAAAACACATAGAGGTACCATTGTCGGTACAGTCATAACAGAAAGAAAAAGTTAAGATTCAGAACTCCCTTCCCTTGCACCCTTAAAGTTTTAAACAAGACTTGCTTATTGACACTTCTGCTCAGGATTGCTTGTGCACGGCGCCACTCACAGAACCAGCCATGGTGAATATGGCCCACCAGGGGCGAGTGAAAGGAAAGGAAATAGCTTGGTTGCATGATACTATGAGTATAGGGCAATGACACTGAATGCTGGCATCATTTTCCACAGGCAGTGATTTTAGCTGATATTTCACTCTTGAGGGTGACAAAGACACAGAGAGCACAGCTGTTGCTTGTGTCCTGAATCTGCCCAGGCCTGCATGCCACTAGTGTGTGTATCACAATGGTACCTAACAAAGTTATAGCTGAATGGCATGGGAAAGTGTCCTACCGAGGAGGAGGAAACAAGGCTACTATCCTAGAATGTTTCAGAAGAGGATTGCAGAGGACCTCCATAAAAGTTTCACTGAGATCTCTCAAGAGGATTCAAGGAACATCCTTCATACATAAACAAACTGCTCCACATGCCCCCCACTCCTTGCTTAACTCTAGGTGGGAATGAAAAGCAGATAACTCTACCTCTCTTTGCTTTACTGTGACCTCTTCTTAGGAGAGTAAATTAATGAAAAGCCAACAGCTGTCTCCTGTTAAGTTGGGGGCACCATCAGTACATCACTGTAATAGGAAATACATTTGCAGATTTACCTGAGGTTCCTTCCCCAGCATTGGGCTTGCCTGTACTCAACTGCTGGAACTGACTGGACTGTGGTGGAGTCTCAAACAGGTCCCGGTTCACAGCACAGCTGGACCCTGGTCACGTGTCCCCCATTCTCTAGCTCTTCCTCCTCAATCTCGCTGTTTATGGCAGGAGCCTGTGACTTGGGCTCCTCTGAGATAGCCATAGTGGTTTGCAGAGTGCTGGTGGGGTCTCTGCCAAGTATGACATGAAACTCTTTGTAAAAGCAGCAGGTCTGCAGCTCAGCATGAGACTGACTGTTGGCTTTGCAGGCCTTCTGATATGCCCGCTGCAGTTCCTTCACTTTCACACAGCGCTGCTGCTGATCCCCATTATACTCCTTCTCCTGCATCCCCTATGCAATCTGATCAAAGATTTCTACATCTGGTCCATAGCTGTGCCTGCACAAGCTTTTCTTCCCCCACCCTCCAGGCCCAGGAGTTTCAATATCTCCTGTCCCAGGCCAGAACATGTCTGGGGTATGTAGCTGACACGGTCAGCTGGGCAGTTGCACATAAAACTACACAAATAGGAAAAAGGCATTTCAAAAATTCACAGGGCTTTAAAAGGAGTCTCCCAGTCTCCATGACCCCTGGGAAATGGAATTCACAGTTGTGACCAGAGCAGTCAATGTCAAGCATTGTGGGACAGCTGCTGAAGGAAGGGTAGGGTCAATATAGTAACACAGCATCTACCATGCTATGTCTACCACAGTACATTGACCATGGCTCAATGCCACTGCGGCAGGTGGTTTTACTGCATCACTATAACAGGGCACTTACATCAGAGGGAAACAAATTTAAGTGTAGACAACAGGTTGACATAAGACCGCATACTTTGACCTAATTTTGTTGGC
The DNA here is from genome assembly GCF_965140285.1 of Lepidochelys kempii. Lineage (NCBI taxonomy): Eukaryota > Metazoa > Chordata > Testudines > Cheloniidae > Lepidochelys > Lepidochelys kempii. The sequence continues at coordinate 85,785,918 of NC_136385.1, read as the reverse complement.
CCACTGAAGTTAAGCCCAACGCTGAGTACTTTTCAGAATTCCATCTAAGTCCATGTAATGCCAATCACCGCTGAGATGAATTCAATCAGTTCAACCGCAACAATTTGGTGCTACATGGGAAATCTGCATACCAACATCAGCCCCATTTTAATTCCATCCTGTGACTCAGATAGCTGAAACACATTATCAAGGTTTGGAATGGGAAATAGTTTTGATGACACATACAGCTAATGGTCGTTACTGTATGATGTTTAAACCTAGCAATTGTATTAGCTTTGTGAGGGTTGTGAGTGGGGGTTTAGATAGGGAGAAGAAAGGAGAAAGCAGTAACCATCACAAAGAGCTATTATACCTGATGGGCTCTACACAAGACAGATGAATTGAGAGCTTCAGTATTCAAAATAAAAAGGATACAATCATATGTCTGGTTAACTTACAGGAAATAGTTCCATAGACAATTTTACACTAACTACAGTGATTTGAGCAATTTTTTAAAATAATACTAGCCAATTTCTCTCCATTATACTCTGCTGGCAGAAAATAAAACATTTTTCTTTGAAATGATTGCCTTTGGTTTTGTTAAATCATGCCGTCTGTCAACATGTGGTCACTGTTTTTACATAATCTTTCCTGCTTCTTTGGAAAAGAATGAATTTTTGTGTGATCCCTGATATAAATATGTAATCCTGTGCCAGTTAAGTCTGTTTCTCTTATTGCAAAAAACAATAGGTAAGCAACTGCTATAGTGTAATATAAAAAGAGTCAAATCATAAGGATATACCTCAAATTCCTATATATACACACAACAGATTTCGACTTGCTATTTCCATTCTTCTTACTGCAGTAACTGCAGAAAACACAAATTAAAAAAGTAGGGTCTAATTCTGTCTTTGCATATGCCTGCACAACTCCGTAATGGGAGTTACATGGATGTAACTGGGGCACAGAAATGGACTCTTCAGTGTCAAGTGCCTTCATAAAATTAAATATCTGAAAACACGATGTAAAATCCTCTATTGTTGGTACACAACGTGTTTCAACAAGCCCACTACAGCTGAACAAATAAAACGGTTTCCAAACTTTTGCTGTCATGTACTAATTCTGCTGTATCTGGTTGATCGGAAGACACACTCATCTTAATAAAGTGACTTGAACAAAAATGTTAAAAGATGTAAAGGGAGTAATAAAACCTGGAAAAGGTAAAAGTACAATAAATGTGTTCTTAATAACTTTTTTCTTTAATTAACCTTTTCATGACATCTTGTTTATTCTGAGAATATTTTAGTTGTCTATTTAATGTTATTTATTCTTTGCTTTGTAAGCTAAACTGTACTGCAAATTGGAATTTGCATAAATCACATTCCTGCTGAACTCTGCTTAGTGATGAAGACATAGCAGTTGAGCTTTATAATTCAATCACAACCACATTGACAGCACTAGTTGGAAGATTTCAGCTTATGTAGTTACTATTTGTATTCTTAAGAATGCCCTTTTCAAGACACACAACAGGAGAAGCTATACTCTTGAGAGCAAGGAAGGAAAAGCATCAGAAGTGTCCCAGTGATGTGTAAAGAAGCATCATACCTATATAATGCATAATGCCTCCTGGGCACTCGGGAGCAGTTACACTTATTACACCTTTGAAGATGTGCAAGCAGTATTCTCTAGCTTGCTAGCCTGATGGGACTTATTGCATGAGGAGATGGGAATATGTACTGCCCAACCATGCTCAAGACCTCCTCTCTCCTACCCTGTGGCAGAGAACACTGTGGGCACCTCTATTTGTGGCTTGAATATGATTATCTGATGCATGGATGTCTAGGAGTGTTAGGAATGGGGTCCTCCCATTGTTCCCTGTAGCACACATGAACATTGCCCGCCACACACAGATCCAGTAAAAACACACTACAAAATTCCTAGAATCCTGATGGAGTAGGAGAAATTCAGTATTTCCATGTACTTATTTTATCTTGATGTCCTAAATTTTCTACATAAGCTAAACAGCATAAGAACAGCCATACTGAGTGAAACCAATAGTCCATCTAGTCCATCTTCCAACAGTGGCCGGTGCCAAAAGCTTCAAAGGGAATGAACAGAACAAAGCAATTATCAAATGATCCATCCAGTCATCCACACCCAGTTTCTGGCAGTAGGAGGTTTAAGGATGTCCCCAGCATGAAGCTGCATCCCTGACCATCATGACTGATAGCCATTGATGGACCTGTTCTCCAGGAATGCACCTGATTCTTTTTTGAACCCCATTATATTTTTAGCTTTCACAAGATCCCCTGGCAATGAGTTCCACAGGTTGATTGTGCACTGGGTGAAGAAATACTTCCTTATGTTAGTTTTAAATATGCTGCTTATTAATTTCATTGGGTGACTACTGAGTCTTGTGTTATGTAATAGCTAACTAACACTTCCTTATTCACTTTTTCTACACCACTCATGATTTTATAAACCTCTATCATATTCCTCTTTAGTTGTCTCTTTTCTAAGATGAACAGTCCCAGTCTTTTTAATGTCTCTGCATCTGGAAGCTATTCCATACCCCTCATCATTTTTGTTACCCTTCTTTGTACTTCTTTCCAGTTCTAATACATATTTTTGAGATGGGGTGACCAGGACTTGAGGCAGTATTCCAGGTGTGAGCATAGCATAGATTTATGTAGTGGCACTGTGATATTTTCTATCTTATTATCTATCCCTTTTCTTAATAGTTCCTAACTTCTGTTAGCTTTTTCGACTGCCACTGCACATTGAACAGATATTTTTTTGAGAACCATCCAAGATGACTCCAAGATTTTTTTCTTGAGCAGTAACAGCTAATTTAACCCCCATCATTGTGTAGGTATAGTAGGGATTATGCTTTCCAATATGCATTACTGCACATTTTCAACAATGAATTTAATCTGCCATTTTGTTGCCCAGTTTTGTGAGATCCTCTTGTAACTCCTTTGTAGCCTGTTTTGGACTTAACTATCTTGAAAAATTTTGTATCATCTGCAAACTTTGCCACCTCACTCTTTACCCCTTTTTCCAGATCACTTATAAGTATGTTGAATGGCATTGGTCCCAGTACAGATCCTAGAGGAACCCTGGTGTTGACCTCTCTCTACTACCTTTGTTTCCTACCTTTTAACCATTTACTGATCCATTTACTGATCCTTCCCTCTTATCCTATGACTTCTTACTTTGCTTAAGAGCCTTTAATGAGGGACCTTGTCAAATCCTTTCTGAAAGTTCAAGTACACTATATCCACTGGATCATCCTTGTCCACACATTTGTTGACCCCATCAAAGAATTTTAATTGATTGGTGAGGCATGATTTCCTTTTGCAAAAGTTGGGTTGACTCCTCCCCCAAGTATTGTGTTAATCTACATGTCAATTCTGTTATTTACTATAGTTTCAACCCATTTCCACCCTCCACTCATCTGGTACAGAGGCTGATTAAGCAATAGGTTACATACTACAGTGAGTAGTTCTGCAATTTCATATTTGACTTCTTACTGAACTCTTGGATGAATACCATCTGGTCCCGGTGACATACTTCTGTTTAATTGATCAACTTGTTTCAAAACCTCCTCTACTGACGCCTCAGTCTGGGACAGATCCTCAAATTTCTCACCTAAAAAGAATGGCTCAAGTGTGGGAATCTCTCATGTCTTCTGCAGTGAAGACCAATGCACAGAAGTCAGTTAGTTTCTCTGCAACAGCCGAATCAGGTTGAAACAGTTCTTCTCTGGGGCTTCCAGATGACTTTTTGTAACATCTCTAAACCACATTTACATCATGCATAACACTTTTGATGGTGACGTAGTTTGGCCCAAACTCTGCATTTTTGCCCAATCACAAATTTTCTCATCACCATTCTGACGCTAAAAAAGGCTGTGTGGGGTGCAAAGGTTGATTTCAAAGGCTTCAACTTCCATCTCGATGCCAGCAACTCACAATTTGACTCTCCACTTCTGACTTGTCTCTTTGTTCTTTGTGCTAAGATCCACAGATCCGTTACAAGGCATACCTCATCCTGCTTGCATCTTGGGCATGGAACCAGACCCTCCTCCTGCAGTTCCAGCCAGTTTTTTCTTCCACTGCAGTGGCCACAGGCTAAACCAGCCATCCCTGTGGCTGAGCTTTTCTGAGAAAAATTCCAAGGTTTTATTTCAAATGTTTAGACTCACATTTCAGTTCATTATTAATGTGTCTGATTAATGCACAGCCATGTCCCAGGGCTGCATTTGATTTCTGGGGAGAGTATCTCCTCAGTTCTGCTTCCCCTTCTGAGGCATTTGTGGTGGCTGGCGCCCCTGCAGGCTTTGGGAAGAGACCTAGGCTGAGAGAAGCCGGAGGCAAAAGGAAGACATTGATTGTCTCTGTAGGGAGCTTGACTAGGTGTAGGAATCTCCCTCATGCTCTATAATGAAAACCAATGCAAAGAATTCATTTACCATCTCTGTAATAGCCTTATCTTCCTTGAGTGCTCCTTTAGCATCTCAATCGTCCAGTGGACTCACTGATTATTTGGCAGGCATCTTGCTTGTGAAAAGTTTTGCTTTCAGTTTTTGTGTCTTTTGCTTTTGCTAGATGCTCTTCAAATTCTTTTTTGGCCTGCTTAATTACACTTTGATACTTGCCTGACTTTATGCTCTTCTCTATTTTCCTCAGTAGGAAAGCCTTTTTGTCTCTAATATCCAGTTTTACTCTGTTTAGCCATGATGGTATTTTTTTGGTCCTCTTACTGTTCTTTTATTTGGGTATGGATTTAGTTTGAGCCTCTATCATGATGTTTTTAAAAAGTTTCTATGCAGCTTGCAGGCATTTCACTCTTGTGACTGTTCCTTTTAATATCCATTTAACCAGCTTCCTCATTTTTGTGTATCTCCCCTTTTTGAAGTTAAATGCTTCTGTGGTATTTAATTACATTATGGTTGCTATTACCAAGCAGTTCAACTATATTTGTCTGTTGGAACAGATCCTGTGTGTCACTTAGGATTAAATCAAGAACTGCCTCTCCTCTTGTGGGTTCCAGGACTAGCTGCTCCAAGAAGCAGATTAATGATGTCTAGAAATTTTATTCATGCATCCCTTCCTGAGGTTACATATTCCCAGTCAATATGGGGATAGCTGAAATCCCCCATTATTATTAAGTTTTCTCTTTTTGCAGCCTTTCTAATCCCCTGAGCATCTCACAATCATCCTGGTCAGGTGGTCAATAGTGTATTCCTACTGCTATAGTCTTGTTATTCAAGCATGGAATTTCTATACATAAAGATTCTATGGCAAGATAGTCTCCTTGGCACTCCAGTCTATCTGCGACTCTGTGCTAAACTGTTATAGTGCTTTAGGTTTTCACATTTGTTACTGGGTTGGTGAAATCTGATTACAGAACATACAGCCAGTTTATGGTCTCTGCCCTGCTTCTTGACAGTCTGCCCTGAGGTTGGCACTCACGGTCAAAAGCCACTCCAGACAGCGTGACACCTATTATATCAATATACTAATTTAATACCAGGCACTCAAGTTCACCCATCTTAGTATTTAGACATCTAACGTTTGCATATAAGTACTTTAAAATTTGCCAATATCTAGCTGTCTGCCTTCATGTGACGTAATTGAATGGGACCCTTTTTCATCTCACTGTTTCTCCTCAGCTTCATGCTATTTTGTGAGTGGACAAAATAAAATAGGCTACTTTGCCAAGGAAATTAGCAGAATATGCAAGATAAGCACAGAGGAAGATTTAGATGGGAAAATGTTAAAAAACTGGATATTGTTAATGATACGCATGAACTTGAGGTAAAGGTCAGGTTTCAGATTACTTATACCTACAGCCTTTGAAAAATGAGAACGTGTGCCAATTTTAAAAAGTCTTATTTAAAATATTTTATGAGTTCAGTTTACATTGAAATCTCAAATAAAATAGCATGGATGCTTTGTGTAGCCATCTGCTTCTCTCATCAAGAGTCGCTAATCACAAAAATGAGAATTACAGTAGCATATGAGGATTTCATTGTGGCAAAAACTGAATCCTTTCTAAGAATAATTTCACTTCAGTTCTCTCAACCCAAATTTTGCCCTTGGATCCACGCTCCACATCTCTGAAAATTGGAAGAAGGTATGTGTTTGAACTACTTATATCAGCCTCTGAATCTAAAACATGAGGCACTAATATTCTTCAACCCTCTTGCAAGGTGTGTGTGATGCATTCTGCGTGTGACACCAAATGCCTATTGTGGGGGCATGCAGAATAGTGCTTATGTCAGGGGTTGAAGATCAGGACTCAACTTCTCTTTCCAACTGTGCCATTAACTTGCGGTGTTACCCTAGGCAAACCATTTACCTGTTCTGTTTCTCACTGTATCTGACTATAAAATGGATTATTTACTGCCTCTATCCTAACAGAGCTGTTTTGAGACTTAGTGTATACAATGTTTTGAAATCCTCAGATGAAAAAAGGTTATTAAAAGCGGATAGTTAAAATGTAGCTGAATATAAGGGCTTTTCTTGTTGAATTTTAAAATATCTAAATATTTTATTTTTCTGTAACAACTCAGATTCACAACAATCACATAGGACTATACAAACATGCTCATGAAAGTAATCCATTAATTCTAACTGGGATCATGCAAGTAAAAACTTCTTGGATGAATAAATATTTTATGATTGGGTTCCCACACTGCAGTGATGTCCACCATGTGGCCTGGGGGCCATTGTGGGTTGAATTTTGGTCCAGAGGGTAACTGTGTTAAAAAGAAAATATGTATATCATGAATTGAAAATACATTCCCTCAGCCATGGTCTTTTATAACCAAACTGTTTGAATCAGCCTCACTGCTATGGGACACTGCCTTTTGCTGCTTTTCTTGCAGCCGCTGGAGAAATGCTCATATGAGCTAAGACTGTTCTTAGGAGCTGTTGTCTCTTCTTTGCTGCAGATGTTCAACTGCTCTTTCACTGGCCCCCTGTTGCATCATAGGGAAGGGAGGAGAGTAACAGTTCTGCTTACTCCACTGCCTGCCTCCCTGCCAGTCTATGGGAATCTCTAGGAGAGCAGGATAAGAGCTTGACTGGTTCTGACCAAATCTAGGGGAGCATCTACCCAACAATGCCTCCTCTTCCCCGCACAGCAGCCCAAGAAAAGATAAAGGCAGGAAAATCTGACAACCAACCACTTACAGCTCATCAGATCTCTGCCCCAACCACGGCACAGATTAGAGCAGCCTGGACACTGGCAATGGTACCCATGTGATTATAAGCCAGCTGGGGATAGCTGGAGCACATGTTGCACCCCAACCAGTCCCTCTTCCCACTCCTTACACACATCACAGGCAACAGGAGGGAGGTGTAAGAGCCAGCTACACTACCTAGTAACTCCTCCATGCTGCAGAAATGCCCAACAGGGGACTTCTAAGTGTTTGCTGCTCCATTTGCTCAAGCTGAACAATGCAAAGGGAGCAGAACAGGAGAGAGAATCTGTACCAAAGTATTGATTGTGTCCCCTTGACCTTTTTTGAAATAACATGCTTAACCCTCAGGGTGAAACAGTTGCATCCCAGTGACATATAGAAATAATTTCATCCATTACTGAACATTTGTCTCTAAGGGGTGGAATTGAGAACTGCGCACAGCAACAAAATGCAACAAGATAAGACAGGAAGCGAAGATTACCATATCCAACTGAAGTAGCAGGGAACATAAGTGTTGTCAGAATGTAATTGCCCTGACTGGAATTAGACCAAGCTACCATTCCTTTACCAATGTTTCACGTTGTTACGAAATGTGCCAAGGAACTGTTAGTGATCACAAGCAGTCAAGATCTTTATTTTCTCCCTTACCTCCATCAGCACATCCATACCATATCAAGGCATTGATTCATTTCTAACTCTGACAGAAGTGGCTACATACTGAAACCAGCTACAGCCAAACATGGATTTAAGTAGAACTGACAGCAGATGACCCCAAATCTCTACCCAGTTTCAGACAGAAATTAATAATATGGGTATCTGTACTTCTAGGACACACAAAGCCACTAAGACCAGGGTGACCTTAGAATAAATGTTAACCTGTGCACAGTTTAGATAAACTTGCAAACAGCATGAACTGTCTTTCACACCATCCCATCCAATATTTTCTTCTCCTTAATGTTTGTTTTCTTGATTAAAGCATGTAATACATTCTCTGAATTAAACAATAATAATCGGATAGCTAATGTCAAACCCAGGAGATCTTTGCGTGCTCCAGTTAGAAACAAGTGAACGATGGTGGAAATTACCACTGACCTTAGCTATAATAATTTATGCATGTGAAGCTCCTTAGATGTGCAGCCACTTGGGATATGTCTAGTTTAGCAAGTTTTTACACATCTTTACGCTAAATCAGAGATCCAAATGCTAAATCCAACTCCAGGGGATATCACATGGATTTGTGACATCCCTTGAGGACTTTGGGTCCATCACCTAACAAATGGATTATTCTCATCTCAATTATTCTATGTAAACTTTTTTATTTCAAACAGGTACTTTTAATATTTAACAATAATCTTCACTTAGGGCCAAATCCTGGCTCCTATCTTTTTTCAACTAGTTTTTACGTTTGTATAATTTCACTACCTCAGGATAATAGCAGAATCATACTCCCTGCAGGTTAAGTGCAAGAGCTCAGATCAGGGATATGACCGCAAAAGTGACTTAAAGCTCACCTTTCACTTCCCTGATTCTGCTGGTTACCTTTTACCATACAAGAAAACCATGAGAGCTGCCCTAGCTTACGCTTGGAGGCAACAGCCATTAGATGCCAAAAATACAACTGTGGATTGGAATAACATATGGATGTCTCAGACATACCCAATTTCCATTGGCCATGTATACTTCAAATTAAAAACCTTACTTATGTTCTGTCGAAAATTACTTCAAGATTTACAACATGACAGATCTTCAGGACAGGGATTGCTGATTAAGCAGATACAGAGATACAGAACACATCTTTTCTTACAGCACAGATCATCACAATCAAGAATATTTCAAAACCTTAAATTTTCAAGATCCAAGATTTGATGTTTTTATATACTTTTTTCTATCTCTACTCATTCTGTTACTGAAACCAGTGATCTCTTTTTCCAGCTTCCTGAATTACACTCTGATTGCAAATACCATAACAGAGAGCCAGCCAGTTCTCTTCAGGACCTCAGTTCATTTGGTTTTCTTCCCCCTGGTGGTTTGTGACAAACAAAATCCTCTTAATTAATCCAGCACTCCAGAGTTTTTGAGGGTGCTAACACAGAGACCATATCCCTGAGGATTTCCTTTTGAATAAAAGCATAATTTAGCTCTATTATTTGTCTCTCTAATTCCTAACTTGGGCCCCCTCTCTCTGTCAGATGTGTCTAACAGACTGTTCACTAGTGCCTCTCCTAAACATTCAACAGCCTTTACCCAAAATAGGAGAACTTCTTCTGGTGGATCATCTCAAGTATTCCACCCTCCATGAGATACAAGTTTACTCATTAGACAGCTAGTCGCCTTTACCGTTCTACTTCCTGCTGCTTTCCTTCTGTTTTCTCAAAACAAATGCATTCAGTGCAGGATGTGTGTGTCTCCTTACAAATATGCATTGTCAAGGAAGCTGGTTTCAGTCAGAGAGCCTTTCCAGCAATATTGGCTAAATCTCATGGCTGTTTTCAACAATCTGGAATGGATCCCACCGTTTCTACATACTAAGAGCTTTATTGTGGCTTTTAATTTATACCCCAGTGAACGGGTGTGGAGGTGTACAGTTCCCAGGGGCATTGTGTTGAAATACGCACAATACCCACACACTTTATAGGATGCAGCTTGAACTCCCCATACATAGATGCAGCTCTGCAGACCACTGCATAGGCCCACCCCATTTTGGTTTCTTAGCACCAACTCTGCAGTTGGATTCTCCTATGTTCTTGAGCTATGGGTCTGGCCCTGCACATGGGCTGCAGGCAGCAACATTGGTAAAGGGAACAAGAAGCATTTCTTCACCATCACTCCAGGCACCCACAAGGACTAGCTATGATCTGGCTCCCAATAATTTGTTTCATATTTAGAGAGTGGTAGCACAACTCTCATAAAGAGAGAATATAACAACTATAAAATCAAACAATACTTAGTGATTCTTTGAATACTATATTCTTCATTTTTTCACAATCTATGATTAGTAGTGATAATTTTAGAGCTCAAATGCACCACTAATCCAAAAGCTACATTTAATGACAGTAAAAAGCAGAAGGCCAAATGAGTAAGCATCACAGATGGTCCAAAAAAAGTTATTTAATTCTTCATCAGCTATAATAAACAGCTGCATTCTTGTGGGGGGTTCTGCTTTTGTATTCTTTGTCACAATGCATATGCATATTTCCCAGAAAATCAAAACCATACACTGTATTTAAAGTCTTCTATGAAACAGACTGTAGTGAAGCATATTATTTAACCTGAGATAATACAAGATGGCATGTGACATATCCATAAAAAAACAAGAAGGCTTCCAAGATGCAAGAGTGAGTCAGAGAACCCTCAGTCTCTTCTGATTCTAAATTGTTTACTAATTTAGAATGATAAACAAGAAAACATATTTTCAAGGACTAGAAAAAAATTCTATACATTTCCAAATTACAACCAACCTGAAAGCTAGCATCATTCTTTAACCACAGAAGAAATAGCTCTTCTATAAATGCTCCAAAACCAGTGGTTCGTAAAAGAACTGCAATAATGACTACAATAGCCAGCCTAGTGTTCTAGTTGTTTAAACAGAGCTTGCCTTCACTACAACACTTAGCTGAAGTTAATATACTCGACTTTAGTGAACTCAAGGTAGTCTAGTTCCAGTGAGAGTGGCCACACTGCAAAACAACACTGGAGCTACACAGAGTGGTCTGATGAGCACCACAGAGCAAATGAATTAGCAGCTGATAAGATGTTACTGGAGATGCTCCACCCCTATTGCATTGTTAGCTCCGGAACATCAGCAGCACTTGAGCTTCAAACCACCTTGCTTGCTTAGGCCAGCTGGCTCATGCATAAAACATCACTTAACTTGAGTTAGATGGATGGCAGTTGGATTAGGGGAAAACTTGAGTTATAGCTTGAACTAACAATGCAGTGAAGGCACGAATTTTTAGCAAAACCTCGGATGCTATTCTATTTTTGCTAATAAATTTTAAAATGTCACATTTTCTTCAAACATCAAATGATGAAATTCAGCCACTAGTTATGAAATCAACACTGAGCTATATGAAAGGCTTATTTCGAATACCAGTAATCTGTGTGCAGGTAATACTATATTTGGTATCTGAAAGATGGATGATTTAAACTTAGTTTTAACAATTTCCAAAGTCTTTCCTTTATAAAAGTCTTCAAAAGATGTGCGTGAAATTATCCTTTACTGAAAAGAATTGTAGAAAGACAAAGGATTTGTAATAACCCAAATGAAGAGTCATTATTTTTACTTTGCAACAGGACAAAATTTCAAATGCAAATGCAACAAGTATTGTCACTTAAACACACAGGTTTCCTTTTGCACCTGCAAAAACACATTTGTGCAGATGGATTAACTGGCAGTCAGGAATGCAATTATCAAATCTGCATAGGCAACTGCTGAAGTTTAAATACCTGGAACTGTAGAGTATGCCTCACTATTGCTGGCAGTATTACATGGTCGGATTCTTACTTCACTATTCACAACATTTTTAGCCCATGTTATAAGCACAGCCAGGTTTGTTTTACATTATTGGCCAAGCATGTCTTCTCTTTCAAACTCTTTTCATTATATGTATGTTTTGTCAGTACATAGAAACCAAATCTATTGATATTGGAGTTACGTTATATCCCTCTTGCACAGGACTGTGAGGAAGTGCAAGATCTTATTTAACATTGTGTTTTTACTTATAGAAGATCCCTGAAAACACTCAATACACAGAATAACCAATGTAATTTGTCTTCTCATAACAATATTTTTGGGGGCGGGCTGAAGGAACTGAAATTGATTATCCTTATCTTGATGTGCATAGATGCAAAGTATGCCCTTATTCCATCTCCTGAGGAAGTGAGCTGTAGCTTACAAAAGCTTATGCTCAAATAAATTTGTTAGTCTCTAAGGTGCCACAAGTACTCCTTTTCTTTTTGCAAATACAGACTAACACAGCTGCTACTCTGAAATATGTTGGCATTGGAAGCAGAACACGTGGAAGCAACAGCTTTTCAGGTATCAGAAATGACAGTAGCAGGAGCATAGGTAAACTGTTTGGATACAGTTTTTTGATCCATATTCAATTAATCCAAGCAGTTCCTCTGTTTCACCCAATATTAGAGGCTGCAGAAAACTTGAATACAAAGCTCACGATAGGAACATAGGTTTATGCAGTTTCTTCCCACTAGTAAAATTAGAAAATGACCATGTCCTAGTTAAAAATTCACAACAACACACCACTGGCTACCAAATACACTAAGACCAGCTGGCTACCAAACATTTTTTTCTGATTTATGTAGACAGCCAACACTCTTGTTACGTAACATTACACATACATATATAAAATCATACACAGTGTAGAGGGATTGTTTCTTTTAATTAAAACCAGAAATAAGTAATGTATATTAGAATGTTTAAATGTTATCTGAATTTCATTGTAGTGTTTGGGGAATTAATTTTTTGTTTAAATTTTGAAAAATGATTATACATAAATACAGTATGAACCAATAATCTGAATAGTGGAGGTAGCAGGCCTTTTTTGCCAAATTTTCAGAGAGCTTTCCAATTGTGTACATGCCATTGTTGGGCACACAAATTATATAAGGTACACAATAGGTTGACAAAAAGAGTAGTTATCAGTAGTTCTCTGTCAAACTAGGAGGGCATATCTAGTAATTTCCTGCAGGAGTCAAGCCTGGATCCAAATGCTATTCAATGTTTTCATTAATAATTTGGATAACAGAGCAGACAATATGCTTATAAAATCTGTGGATGACATGAAGCTGGGAGGGTTTGCAAGCACTCTGGAGGACAGGATTAAAATGACCTTTATATTTAAAATGAATTTAAAATGACCTTTATAAACTGGAGAATTGGTCTCAAATCTACAAAACAAAATTCAATAAAGATAAGTGCTAAGTAATTCTCTTAGGAAGGAAAAAATCTAACGTACCACTATAAAATGGGGAATAACTGGCAATATTACTGCTGAAAAGGATCTGGGGGATTATAATGGATCACATATTGAATGTGAGTCAACAGTGTGATGCAGCTCCAAAAAAAGCTTTATATTCTGGGGTTTATTAACAGGAGAGTCATATGTCAGACATGGAAGGTAACTGTTCCACTCAGCTTGGCATTGGTGAGACCTTGGCGGAAGTAGGCCTCAGCTGGAGAACTGTGTCCAATCCTGGGTGCAACAAAAATGATGAACGATTTAGAAAACTTGACCTATGAGCAAAGGTAAAAAAAACTGGGCATATTTAATCTTGAGAAAAAAGGACTGAGGAAGGACCTGATAACAGTCTTCAAATATTCAGAGGTGTTATAAAGGTGATCAATTGTTCTCCATGTGGACTAGAGGTAGGACAAGACATAATGGGTTTATAATCTGCAGCAAGAGAGGTTTAGGTTAGTTATTTTCAGAAAAACTTTCTAATATAAAGCTAGGTAAGTTCTGCAATAGGCTTCTGTCATAAATATAAAGGGAAGGGTAACCACCTTTCTGAATACAGAACTATAAAATCCCTCCTGGACAGAGGGCATATCTAGTAATTTTCACCTGTAAAGGGTTAAGAAGCTAGGGTAACATCGCTGGCACCTGATCAAAATGACCAATGAGGGGACAAGATACTGGGGGGAAGAGGGAGAAACAAAAGTTAGCTCTGTCTGTGTGATGCTTTTGCCAGGAACGGAAAAGGAATGGAGTCTTAGAACTTAGTAAGTAACCTAGCTAGATATGCATTAGATTTCTGTTTTGTTTAAATGGCTGGTAAAATAGGTTGTGCTGAATGGAATGTATATTCCTGTTTTTGTGTCTTTTTGTAACCTAAGGTTTTGCCTAGAGGGATTCTCTATGTTTTGAATCTGGTTACCCTGTAAGGTATTTACCATCCTGATTTTACAGAGGTGATTCTTTTACTTTTCTTCAATTAAAATTATTCTTTTAAGATCCTGATTGCTTTTTCATTGTTCTTAAGATCCAAGGGTTTGGGTCTGTGTTTACCTATGCAAATTGGTGAGGATTTTTATCAAGCCTTCCCCAGGAAAGAGGGTGTAGGGCTTGGGGGGATATTTTGGGGGGAAGAAGTCCCCAAGTGGGCTCTTTCCTGTTCTGTTTAAAACGCTTGGTGGTGGCAGCATAGGGTTCAAGGATAAGGCAACATTTGTACCTGGAGGAAGTTTTTAACCTAAGCTGGTAAGAATAAGCTTAGGGGGTCTTTCATGCAGGTCCCCACATCTGTACCCTAGAGTTCAGAGTGGGGAAGGAACCTTGACAACTTCCAAGGGAGGTTGTGGAGTCCCTGTCATTGGAGGTTTTTAACAACAGGTTGGACAAACCCCTGTCAGGGATGGCCTAGGTTTACTTAGTCCTCCCTCAATGCAATGGGCTGGACCTTGATGACGTCCTGAGGTCCCTTCTATCCCTACATTTCTATGATAATTTACTGGTACCAAACTCAGTTGCCACAACAAAACTGATTCATGCATGCAGACCTTCATCCAAAGCCCATGGGACTCAAGGATAGTCTTTTCATTGATTTCAGTGGCCTTTGGATGAAGCCCACATTGGGGTTTTGAGCACATGCATTGTCATCAGTACACATAAATGACAATAAGAAAACAATATGTGCATGCAAGTAACACATACACACAGAGGCCATATTTTGAACATGTTGCCTTTTAAATATATTTAACTGATTTAGGATGACATAGTGCTCATTCTTACACAAAGAACTTCCATGACACCAATGGACATTCCACAGTCAATCAGGGGTAGAATTCAGTCTGGCCCTTTTAACAGCAGTATTTCCAAACCTTTATTTTAGAAAGTTAGAGACAGGATATTTGTCAAACAAACTTAAAAAGTCAGTTCAAAATAAAACTGTTGGACTCATCTTTAGATAGCTTTTGAATGCAGGCTGCAGCTGATGTGCAGATATTTTACCTATGTGGAACTGCATAACAAGGAATGTAGTTCTTTTTATGATTTATTACATATTTGTGAAGAATTACAACAACTCCAAAAGGAGATTAAGCCAGCTAACGACAGGATATCCAGAGGTCTAAAACATACAATATTGTGTAATATTAACCTTTTTTTAAAAAAATGCAATAAAAATGAAAGGGTCCTAACACTTAAAAAAAAAAAACAAGCATCATTACTTCATTTAGTATTCATTGTAACACTTTTTAAGAATAATTTAATGTGAATGTTGTGGAGACAATATGCTATGATGTCATTCCACAGAAACAAAAAACATGAATAAATTACACCACCCATTATGGCCTGCACTATATCGGATATATGCACTATGAGCCCAATTCAGTAGTACGCTTAAGCACATTTATAACTAGAAACACATGATTAGTGTCAATGAAGTCAATGGGACTAATCATGTTTAAAATTATCCACGTGCTTAAGTGCTTTCCTGGACTGGAGCCTATGTTAACTCTAATTTTATTTATATATGTAGTTAGGGCCCTACCAAATTCGCGGCAGTGAAAAACACCTCATAGACTGAAATCTGGTCTCCCCTGTAAAATCTGGTCCTTTGTGTACTTTTACCTTATATTATACAGATTTCCTGGGAGAGACTGGTGTTTCTCAAACTGGGGGTTCCAACATAAAAAAGGGTCATGGGGGGGGCGCCACAAGAGTACTGTAAGGGGGCTGCAGTATTGCCACCCTTACTTCTGTGCTGCCTCCAATGCTGAGCGGCTGGAGAGTGGCGGATGCTGATTGAGGGCCCAGCTCTGAAGGCAGCAGCACAGAAGTAAGAGTGGCAATACTATACCAGGCCATCCTTACTTCTGCGCTGCTGCTGCTGGTGGTGGCACCACTGCCTTCAGAGCTGGGCTCCCGGTCAGCAGCACCACTCTACAGTCACCCAGAGCGACAACAGAGGGCTACAGAGAGACCAACGGGGAGTATAAAGAAACAATGAGATAATATCAGTCAGCATGATGGGCATTGGCAGCCCAATCTGTCACTCACTGAGCTGTAGGCAGTGCAACATTGTGGACAGTGCAGTGGTCTGGCCTAATGGTCAGAGCTGAATCAGAGGGAAGTGCCAGGGGTGTGGTCAAGAGGTAAGCCAATGGTCAGAGCCAGGAGTCAGACGCCAGAACAGAATCAAAGGGCAGACCTGGAGTCATGGTCGGAGTTAGGAATCATTGGTTTAGAGGCTGGCAGGGACTAGTGCTGGAGTCGAGCAGGCAAGAGGTGGAGCAAGGGCTGGACAGGAAGCACGTCTGGCACAATTGCAAAGGTGAACACATTCAGCAGTCAATATGCTGCTGTTGCTACCAGGCTTAAATAGGAATCTATTGGCCCCTCCATCCAATCAGGGAGCACAGTTACTTAGGGAGGTTTATTGGGGCCAGCTGAATTAACTGGGTTGCTAGGAGACTGTGCCTGGAGCCTGCTGAGTTCCTGACAAGACCAGTGTCAAGTTTTTTGTAGGCATCATGGCACAGGAGCAATTTAACCAGGGTTCTGAAGGAATTTTCCACATGTTTATGGGGAGTTTCTCCCAAGTATAAGGGGCAGTATGACAGAAAGCACAAAGGTGCTTTTTTGAAAAGTTGACAGATAGATGCTGGAGGCTGGCATTGTTGGCCAGTTGTAGACAAGAGTCAACATCTCACTGGCGAATGAGAGATGATAGGTAGAGTAGGAACAAACCATGGAAGGCCTTGAAAGTGAAGACAAGTAGCTTATGCTGTATACAATAGAGAAGGAAAAACCAGTGGAGGGAAGCAATCAGAGGAGTGTTATGGTCAAAGCAATGGGCTAGAAAAATGTTCTTTGCAGTGCCATTTTGAATGGATACAAGTGAAGCAAGACTCAATTTGTCAAAGCCAGACAGAAAGATCTTGCAGTAATTGAGACATGAGGGGATGAAAGCTCGGAGAAGAGCTTAGTTGCATGGATGGATAGGAAAGGCCATATCTTGAAGATGTTATGCAGAAAGAACTGAAAAGAGTTATACATAGCCTGAATGTGAGGACATAGAAATATATACAGGAAACAATGGAGGAAATCAGGTAAGTATTGCATCACGTATAAGTCGAAGTATGAACATTTTTGAAGATCCCCTTAAGAGAATTGAACTATTATTTTGGAAGATCTTCAAAAGAAATTATATGGAGGATGTAAAACTTCCGATTAACGGAAAAAATCCCAAGAACACAGAAAGCTGTGAGAGAAATTTCAAATTAATCTCTCAAACTGTGATTGCAATAAGATTTGACAATATATGTGCAGTTGTTCTAAACCAGTGGTTTTCAACCTGTGGTCCGCACAACCCTGGGGGTCTACAGACTATGTCTAAGATTTCCAAAGGAGGCTGCACTGCCATTCGAAATTTTTAGGGGTCCAGAAATGAAAAAAGGTTGAAAACCATGTGCTAAATCACTGATGTCTCTCAAGAGATGCAACCTAAAATAGCTTTCAGGTTATATTAACTCCTACCAAACTTAATAAGACTAATAATTCCCTCTCCCCTTACTGTTGGAAAGGATATCTTGTAAGATATTTCTTTCTTTGGAGATCTTGCCCTCCATATTTAAATTTTTTGGATACTAGTTAAAAAAATTCATACTGCTGGACTGGAGTATTGCCCTGTTGTCCCTCTTACTATAATGACATACATAACATTCCATGGCAGAGTCCTTTACAGAGTTTAAGCCTCGTTAACAATATATTTTTCTAATTGTCTATGCCAGTGGTTCTCAAAGTGTGGGTCAGAACCCCAAAGTGAGTCACAATCTCATTTTAATGGGGTCACCAGAGCTGGCATTAGACTTGCTGGGGCCTGGGGCAGCCTGAAGATGAAGCCCAAACCCCACTGCCTGGGCTGGGCAGGGGGGAGAGAGGGGCTCAGGCTTCGGCCCTAGGTGGCTTAGGTAACAGGCCCCCTGCCCTGGGCTGAAGTCCTTGGGACCCCTGCCATGGGCAGCAGAGCTCGGGCTTTGGCCCATCCTGCTGGGGAGGTGGAGCTCAGGCGGGCTCAGGCTTCCATCCCTCCCCCCCCCCCCCCGGGGTCGTGTAATAATTTTTGTTGTCAGAAGGGGGTCACGGTGCAATGTTGTTTGAAATCCTCTGGTCTATGCCTTTCAAAATTCTTTTCTTTGTTTTGATATTTTATTTCTTTTCTGAGTGGGGTAGTGTTATTTCCTTTTGTTGGTGTTTTATAATTTATCATGTGTTAATTTATTACTCTAATTTTTGTTTATAATAACTTAAAATTCAAAGTTTGACTTTAGTACTTTCCACTGTAATTTTTCAAGGAATGTTGGGTACTGAGAGATTGCTGTGGAGGTGTTAGGTCTTCATTTTGTATAACTGAAGTAAAATTTCTCTTCAAAAAATCTGTTTAGAAAAAAAGTAAAAATAGTTACTGCTAGTTATATTTTCACAAGGGCCAAACAAATTTTCTCCCACAACATGCAAAATTCCGATAAAGAAAAGATATTAAAACATGTCCCTATTTCAAGACTTTTAAAAATAAAAATTATGTGATTATAAAAAGAAGAGAAAATGCTACATTTGGAGGAAAGGAAGTTTTAAGGAGAAAGCTCCCAAAAAGTTAACATTCTTTGTCAGTTTTCATTTTTTCTACCATTTTATTTTTGCTCCAAGACTAGCCAAATGATAACTGGAAATATTCTGGTGCATAAGAATGTGGCAAAATTACAGTTCGTGATTACATGTAAGTTTGTTTTTGGGTTTTTTAGCGGGGCGAGGGGAGAAAGAGTTTCAAGTGCAGCAGGCCTTTGGTATTCAGGCCAAGATATGTGTGTGTGTCTCCCTGTGGATGGCATTTTATTTCTTTAAATAAAAATATAAAAAAATGTCATATAACCTCTGGGTCCCAAACCTGAATTCCTTGTACAACTCATACTTGTAATGAATTCAGGGAGAGTTTATGGGATACCTGCTGCATATTTCTCTCTACATCAGTGGTTCTCAAACTGTGGTCTACATATCATTTGATTCTGATCCATAGAGAACTGGTAGGTTCCATGTTGTCAGCTTTTCTTTGCTTCCAGTTGCTCCTACAGGTGGCCAGGCTCTTCATGCCAAAGAAGAGCTTGCCATCTGTCAGGCCAGCTGGATGCAAGGAGGAGAAGCCAGCCTAGCAGCCTGTCTGAGGGATTCTGTAAGACGATGACTTGAAATAGGAACCACCTGCTGGAGCTGCCAAGAGAAAAACCAGGAGTTGCCAATGGACAGGAGCCAGAAGTAGGACACAATTGTCCACAGGAGAAGATGGAAAATGGACCAAGAGTCTAGGGAGAGGTGGGGCTATAGAGTCCAGGTGGCAGAGAAGCATGTGTAGTGGAGGAGGGAGACGAAGAACAGAATGGATGGCAGAGGGAGATGAAATGATCAAAAGGAGAGAGCACAATTTGTTTTCAAAAAAGACAAAGCAATTACTGTATTAAACATAGTAAACATGCAATTACAATGTACTTTCTCAATATTACTTTTCCATGTAAGCAATTGCTGTAGTTGTCACAGAGACACTGCATGTTCACAAATGAGAGGGGAACTTGTGCAAGCAAGAGTGACTGGCAAAGAGTGCTCACAAGATAATCACTCGATTAAGTTGTGGTTCACACAATGAAAAACAGAACCCAAGTGCTAGATCAGGCATTTTGTATTCACCCCACTGTGTCACCTTTTGGCTTAAAGCAGCCCTACATAGGGAGCTAGGGCTTTCCCAATGGGGTGTAAAAACAGAATAGTCAGCTCTGCATCACACCGTTCCAGCAAGGGAGGGGCTGCTGCAATGTGGTACAAGATAGAACAACGCTGAGACCCCAGGGATCACAGAGCAGAAAGGTGGCAGAAAGCACCTGTACCTACACACACACACAAACATATTGGTCTGGTGCACCTGACAATTTGGCTCACAATTTGTTTTTATTAAATAACTCTGTGGAGCATTTTAGAATGTGTGTGTCTTTGCCTGGTTTCTAAAAGAATAACAGAGAGCTCAGCAAGCTCACTTAATTCTTTATAGTTAGTCACAGAATTTTGCATAGCAACATGAAAAAATGTAACAAAACATCTCAAATGCATGTAATAATTCTACACTCAGTGTGTTTTAATACATGAAAACACTATGAAACACATTCTGTTAATTAGCCCTTTAGTATAATCAGGAACTTCTATGTATGTCACTTCCACAACATTTGAAAGGAGGGTAGAAAAATGCCTGACTTTTATAAATCCAGAATGCACAAAATCTATAAAGTGACCAGAGATAAAGGCATACTAAAAATATACAAACTCAATGGTCTCTGAGTATATTATTGCTGGTAAAACCATATACTGTATTTTTCTTAAGTAAGTGTGACACCACAGAATACTAAATATTCATTCTTTGGAATAAATCTGAATCTAGAACTATTCATCTTTTTTCAAACAGCTGACATGCTACATAAAAAAGTATATATGGGTTTTTTAAAGTAAACAATACAATAAGTAAAGTGATTTATTATGCAATTTATCTCTTTCCATCTCTGTTCTGTTCATAATTCAGATCCACATAGGGCAGTTCATATACCATTAATATTTCCCAGATGTGTTTGACTTTAAGGCTATGAACATTTTAACTTTTAAAGTATATGCCATTTATCATTAGTATTATGGTGGCATTCACATTATTCTAGTTAAAGTTCTGTCAGTAGTTCTATTATAAACCCTTCGTTTCAGGGGTGGAGAACTTGGCTGTAGGAAGCGACCACAGATTGAGATCCAGCATGCAGCATCCTGACTTGGGAACAATTTTTAGAGATATTTGAAAAGAAAAAAAAAAAGGTTCAGACTTTGCATTCTAGGAAAGGAAAAGGAAGTTGTTAGTGATTTTAGAAACAATTTCTCCCCTTAGAATAAAAAATGTTTGGGTTTTCACACAGAAATTGTGTATGTCTTTTTATTATAATGTGAAAAAGCCAGGGATGGATTTGTCTGGTAGGAAAAAAAAAACTGAAATCACCATTATATTTAAAATCACGGTTGTGCGCCTTTACACATAGGGCCTCTACATTTATCTCCTCAACTACAAAGAAAATAAATAAATTAAAAATATGAAGCATGGAACCTTCCAGTATAGACTATAGCAATTGGGTATTCAGCTAGCTGAGCTATTTTCATGTGACTTCCAACATAGGAAAAGCCACACTCCAAAAGTGGATTCATTTGAATATGTCTATCTCACAGGACAGTCCTGGGATAAGATTCAATTCGGTATAGCTGTGGTTTAAAGGACACCATGCTACTCCACTCATTTTCCACCTCAGTTTACTGAGACTTTATCTGACGTGGGATTGGAGTCACTCAGGCATATTGCCCTAGGCATCTTCAATGTCCATAGAGAAGCCTTCCCAGTTAATTTAAGTTCTCATGGTTGCCTTGAGACTTCTAAGAGTCAACATTTGCAGCTGGGCACACATATTCGACTTTGCTTTGGGATTGGGTTTGGCAATGGGGGAGTGGGAGGAAAGGAGAGGTCTGTGAGTTGTGATGTTATGTCACCTCTTTTGCTTTGAAATCAGGGTTCACTGGAGCAAAGGACATATTTCTCATGCCCACCAAAAAAGACAGAAGAAACGTATTATGTTTCTTCAGGAGAAAGTAATGGATAGCATTAGTCTACTATATGGCTATCCTAGTGCAGTGGTGGCCCATCTTTCCAATCCAAGGGCCAAACATTTGATTTTAAAAGTCAAGGGGTCACAATCAGGAGGGATGGGGGAGTTTAAAGCTGCCACTTTCCTCATTCAGACCCTCCCTGCTCGCCTGTGTACTAAGTTGTTTAAAAACTGAACTAGAAGGCTCAAAGGTGCTCAGCCACTTCTTCAGAATGCTAACTGAGCCTGAAGAGGAAAGTGGACTTTTCAAATCCTGCTTTCAGTGCCCCCATTCCTCAGAAATACATGCATCTCTACCTTCTTCTCCAAACCATTCCCTGTAAATCACTCTCTGTGGCCCCAAACCCTATAGGAAACATCTATTTACCTCCCCAGGAACCGAAAGCTTGGCCTCCCTCTAATCAAACCCAAGGAATTCAACACATCTTTCCCACCACATAGAATCATAGAATATGAGGGTTGGAAGAATCCTCGGGAGGTTATCTCATCCAATCCCCTGCTCAAAGCAGGACCAACACCAACTAAATCATCCCAGCCTTAAGGATGGAGATTCCACCACCTCCCATTCCAGTGCTTCACCACCCTCCTAGTGAAAAAGTTTGTCTTAATATCCAACCTAGATCTCCCCCACTGCAACTTGAGACCATTGCTCCTTGTTCTGTCATCTGCCATCACTGAGAACAGCCTAGCTCCATCCTCTTTGGAACCCCTCTTCAGGTAGTTGAAGGCTGCTATCAAATCTCCCCGCACTCTTCTCTTCTGCAGACTAAATAACCCCAGTTCCCTCAGCCTCTCCTCGTAAATCATGTGCCCCAGCCCCCTAATCATTTTCGTTGCCCTCCGCTGGTCTCTCTCCAATTTGTCCACATCCTTTCTGTAGTGGGGGGACCAAAACTGGATGTAATAGAAGTATTCCTAGAAAAAACCCTAACATCCAAATCTCTCCCCTTTCCCCCATCCTTCTCAAGGATACTCTCTCTTCTGCCCCTATTAACCCCTCACCCAAGTGAATTATAGTAGAGTACCAAGGCCCCCTCACCCTCTTCAAATCAACTGAAGCCAGCAACCCCACCCCTAAAATAAGTTGCTGTTGCCTCTACCTCTTTGAGGGACATTAACTATTGTTGTCCTTCTTCCCAGTGCTCTCTTACCTGAAAGCCCCAGCCCTACCTGTAGTAGCTACTGTGATTCTTGCTTCCTTTCCACTCTTGGAAATATGACATGACTCCAGCCCTCTACTCTCTCACTACCAGTTCCTCTCCTCTTAAAAGAGCAGCTCTGTCATAAATATAAAGGGAAGGGTAAACACCTTTAAATCCCTCCTGGCCAGATGAAAAACACTTTCACCTGTAAAGGGTTAAGAAGCTAGGATAACCTCGCTGGCACCTGACCAAAATGACCAATGAGGAAACAAGATACTTTCAAAGCTGGAGGCGGGGGGGGAGAAACAAAGGTTAGCTCTGTCTGTGTGATGCTTTTGTCGGGAACAGAAAAGGAATGGAGTCTTAGAACTTAGTAAGTAATCTAGGTAGATATGTGTTAGATTCTGTTTTGTTTAAATGGCTGATAAAATAAGTTGTGCTGAATGGAATGTATATTCCTATTTTTGTAACTTAAGGTTTTGCCTAGAGGGATTCTCTATGTTTTGAATATGATTACCCTGTAAGGTATTTACCATCCTGATTTTACAGAGGTGATTCTTTTACTTTTTCTTCAATTAAAATTCTTCTTTTAAGAACCTGATTGCTTAAGATCCAAGGGTTTGGGTCTGTGTTCACCTATGCAAATTGGTGAGGATTTTTATCAAGCCTTCCCCAGGAAAGAGGGTGTAGGGTTTGGGAGGATTTTGGGGGGAAAGACGTTTCCAAGCGGGCTCTTTCCCTGTTACATATTTGTTAGACGCTTGGTGGTAGCAGCAATAAAGTCCAAGGGCAAAAGGTAAAATAGTTTGTACCTTGGGGAAGTTTTAACCTAAGCTGGTAAAAATAAGCTTAGGGGTTTTTCATGCAGGTCCCCACATCTGTACTCTAGAGATCAGAGTGGGGAAAGAACCATGACAAGCCCCTTACAGGGTGTTTTGCTTTTCACTCTCTTCTCTCCAAAATAAGCTATCGGGGAAAAGAGTTTCAGTTCCTAATCAAATACACATTTTCTTCTTAGCACAGTCACTCTTGAGAGCCACAACTAAGAACACTCAGTAATGAAGCCTGGACACCCTTGTTCTAAACATTATCACTGGCTATTATCCTTCACCACTATGCATCACCATCCTTCTCTCAAGTGTCCTCTCCACATGGGTCATCATCACAGATTATGTAGGTGAAAATATGACCTGAGACTAGTTAACTATGCAGGGTGAGTTTTAGCTTAAAACTTTGCAAATTCTTTATGGATATAAAATAATGAAGGTGGTAATATGATCACGGTAATCAGTACAATAAGTAGAGGTGGGGCTGCAGATATCAAGCTCTTAAATAAGCACAGGATCAAAAAACTTAACATCTTGTAAAGTAGGGATGAAGTGAACAAAAAGAGAAGGGGATGGTTCTAAAGGGTAGCGTTAAGAATGTTTGGGTGGCCTTAATTGTGTGGTCTTGATACTTTCATACATTTGGGGTTATTTTTCAGTTGTAACTCGGAACTTCCAAGTATTCTAATCCCTCTGAAGTTATTGCAAGGTGTTTTTTTAACCCTTATGTCACTGATAGGAACTCTAAACCCTAACGCCAGACTAATGAAGAGATTTGCATTTACATATGTATTTTAAAATATGCTCAATTTTTACAACATGTTCTGGCATTTGGGGGAAAATCAAGGAGCTGGCATATCCTGTGCTGAGCACCCAGACTCCCCAGAGCATTGGGGAAATCAAGGAGCAGAACACCCTGGAGAGATGAAAAAATCCTGCAGCTTCTCTAGGCTCTCAAGTAGCTTCCACAAGAAAGTGTTCACCCTATTCTGCAGTTTCCTCATTCTCCCTGCTCCCCTACCAGTTTTTATTTCTCTGTGGAATCCTGTGTAAGTCAGCAAAATTTGCTACATACCTTAATAGATACATAGGAACTACAGGCCACTGCAGACCACAAAACGTACATGAGCCTCACAGTTCCAATAGACCGATAAAAGATCACAGCAACTCTGACTGTGATCATTAGTCAAAGCATAAAATCTGGTGAAGCAGGATTGGACACTAGACTAGGAGAGGAGTAACTTGAGGAGGCCAGCTGGAGAGTGTGAGTCATCAAGGTCAACAGAAACCCCCTCAAGATCCCCACTCTAAACTGGTGGGTAGCAGGGGAGCACTATGGATCTCAGGTAAAGGTCATGGAAGCCTGCAGAGCTCTACAAGCACTCTTCAATGGAGATAACGGACAACTGAAAGCTCATCTAAGCCTCAATCAAGTTCCCAGGCTTGCCAGAGCCCTGGCACACTTTAAAAGTCTGCAGAAACTTGACCAACCATTCTGATTTTGATAATTTCTTATTGTTTAACTCTCCAAATAAGCCTCCCTGCCTACAACTAGCCTACACACTAGATATTTCAAATAAAAATCAGCCCTCCTCCCAAATTCTCTCCATTATCCCCATTCTTTGTTATGACTAATACACCATTATTCTGCCTGTCACCCTGGTCCTTAGCCTAGGTGTCATCCTCAGCCCTTCTCCTCCCACATCCAATTCATGACCAAACTCTCTTACTTTTCTTCCACCACATTTCAAATATTTGCCTGTTCCTGTGGCCAAATTACTCTTCCATATTCTAATTATATTGTACCTCATTTTCCTCTCACTGCATGCACATGCCTTTTCCACTTTCCAAAATACAAACTTCACCAAAAGTCTGCAGGAGCTCATTCACATAAACACACATACATCTATGAATACTAAACCAGTTAATTAAGTCTACAGATTCTATCTCTAGAGCATCATATGTTAGGGAAGGCTACATAGTTTTGAACAACAAAGAGAATTTGAATATTACAAATTGTATCTGGGCACACCAGTATACTATAGAAGGGTTATCACTGATAACAGCATTTCTGCATAAAAGCTAGGGAAAGTGTGTACTATTCAGCTAGCTGGTAAAGCAGGATTAGTTAATCAAAGGTAATCAAATATTTCATTCATAGATTCTCTTGATAGTCCATCAGAGATCTATAAAACTCCCAAAAAGCTGTCAAACAAAGTTTCAAACTTTTGAGAGGTAAATTGCTACCTTCTCACTTTCTATGAATATGGTTTTCAAAATATTATCTTAAAAACATTTCAAAAGATTTAACATTGCTTTTTGTTATTTTTCCAATTAGCAAACTTACTTTCATATCAGGCAATTCTAGAGACTGGTTATATGCATACGATGATTTTAACAATGCATGAGCAGTCCAGGAGCCTTGAAGCAGTCCAGCAACCCTTCCCAGTCCAACCTACCATTTCTTTGCTCACATAGGGATGGTGCTTCATTCAAAATAACTTTCCTTTTTTTCATCTAGATTGTTGTATCCTCAGATAATGTATAAACGTGGCTAAACAATGTGAAAAATGACATTCACTTAACCACTTCAAGCAGTTTTTCTCTTTTTTTAAAAAAAATTCAACAATAAGAAAAGTTTTACCTTCTACTCTACTGAATATTATTTGCTGCTGCCTCTACACAAGTGCTACTCCATCTCTTTCCTGTTCCACTGCTCTTACTTGTGAGATCACAAGTCAGAGGGATCAAAGAGAGATCAAGACTTTCAGAAACTGAAAGTTGATTAAAAATATGGTAGGGGGTGAACAAGTGGAGTGCTCATCAGTGACTTATGTAAAAAAATATTCTAAAGGATTGGATGAGCCTCTAAGTTAGGAGATCATAACTCAACCAAGCCTGACACTAGCTACTGTATTTCCTTTTTTAAAAATGGATTTAACTTTCATCAGCTGTATTCTAAACACCATCAAATTAAACTGACAGCAAAATAAAACTCTTTGAGATCTTCAATTTAAATTATGCCAAAAGCTAATCCTGGGTAAAGAGAGAAGCCGTTAGTAAAAGAAGAATAGGGCCTTAAATCTCCACCTAGACATATGTTCAGAGCAATGAAGAGCAATCAGTTTAACCTCTTTCTTGTACACAACTCAATGGGCATTTTATATTTGTTAAGCTCTAAATGGTTTTAACTCCCCCCCCATTATAAATATGGCAATTTATACCATTCACACTGCCAGTTATGAAATACTATATCTCATCATTCTATACAGAAAAGAATAAGCATGAATAAGCGTGAATAAGCAACTCAAAGCATACAAATCTCCTGGATAAATGTGATTTAAACAAAATACTCTTTCCTCCCTTTTAATATCAATGCTTACATCCAGTAAAAGTCCATATATATCCATAGGGTTTGGTTTTTAAACTCTAAGAAGAGAAATGATTGCATAACTTGATTGACACAGGAGAGCAATTTTAAGATTATAGTTTTTCTAGAATCTAGCTACAGTTCGCTCAGATAAAATCTCCAGATTACAAAATATTCTTTGTCTGTTGTTGTATTTATGTTGCACTTGCTTTATTGTTAACAGTTCAAAGTCAAGTAGAACTGCATCACTCTATGTATTAGCCCTGAAGCTACCATAAGCTACAACTGGTTGCTCTGTAAGCAATGAAACAAATTCTCTGTAGTCACCATAGAAATCAGATGGAATGCAGTTTCCTGCTGGTTTGTTACACTGTACTGGAATAATGATAATGTGACTAGAGCCTTCTGCATTAAATGATATAACAAAAACATATATGCTCTACTCTACTTTCAAAGATGTTATTAACGGTAGTTCTTCTCTTCTACAATTACAGCTTTCTATTGCTGTTAATTCATATAACATTTTATTTAATCCCACCAGTAATTCAAAATCAAGTAAGTCATGTGCCCAAGCCCCCTAATCATTTTCGTTGCCCTCCGCTGGACTCTCTCCAATTCGTCCACATCCCTTCTGTAGTGGGGGGCATTCCTCCCCCAAGGAGGCAGAACATCCATCCCTGCCTCCCGTTCTATACCCCATCCCCTCTCAAAATGTTGAAATACAACTTTTCCACAGTATATTTAACCTCCATCAACCCTAAATTCAAAAGCGTACCGTTTCTCTAGACTTGATTTTTGTGATTCATGTGAGACAACCATATAGTTTCTCTTTTGCATTCCTTTTACTTTAAAATTTTACTTTTCACAAACTTAAGGCAGCCAAGCTTTTAATTCAGTGCTCAATGAACAGCTGCCTTTGTATCTCAGTTACAATAATAATCCTTATGCCAATATATTTCTGTGATGCCAAAAACAACAGGGTAATTACCTCATTTACAGAATACAGCTCCATTTGACGTCAATGAGCTAGACTGTCTGATGTGAGTGAGCTGTTCTTAGTGCAGGATAGATTGGGTGACACTTTCAAGCAACCTTTGGATCCCCCAATCCTGGGCCTATGTAGAGGGGATATTCTCCTGGTCACCTAAGCTAACTTTAGGACTGCTTTATACCACCAGAGAAATGTATAGCAGCCTAAACAAACTAGAGAATCTGTCCCAAATGTCATAACATGAAGTCAATGAGATTGCATAGTGTGAAAGCAGAATTTGTCCAATCAAATTTGGCCTTTAATAAAAAAGCTTTAATATTTTTGGAATGTATACCTAACAACTTACAATGAACAAAATATTTCAGCATTAGCAATGAGTTTCTGAGTTTACTAAAGAGGTGCCTAAGACTACTTCCTTGCATAAGGTCTGATCCTGCTCTCACTGAAATCAATCACAGAGACATAATTTAAATTAATGACAGTGAGGTTGGGCGCTAATTCTGTAGTTATTAGAATTCACTCAAAAAGAGGAAACTATTTGTTTCTTCGTGTTTTTGATAAGCCCCATAGCCCAAGGTTGCTTCTTCATACCCTCTCTCTAGAGTGTTTCTATACTACTTGTCTTTCAATGTTTTTTAATATTTTATTACAAAAATGGGGGTGAGGAGCAGGATTTATTGTGTCTGTAACATAAGAGTGCATCATTTTAATCTTTTAGTTCAGAGAGAAAATTGTGGGAAAACCTCAGGATCTGTTTACACATGATACAAGCTTTAAAAGTCATAAATCAGAGAACACAAGTACTGGATTAAAACCTCTAACATCAACCCTTATCATCAGTTTGAAATATTTGACTGTGCAAAATCAACAGAAAAGCTCTTTTAAAAAGAATCCTGTCATTTCTTTCCTCCTCATAAGCACTGCCAACTTCCCAATGCTCTTTTGACAGTATAATCAGTCAATTCAATCAGAGAAATTCTATAGTACAATGGTAATTTTCTCTCACTTTTTTCCTTTACACTGTCAGTTCAAACCACCTGCTGAAAGCATTGATGTGGAACAGCTCAGTATTAGCTCTGAAATTAGTACAGTCCCAAGTTAAATACCTGGCACGTTCAGTGTGGGATAGACACTGTTAATGGCATATAAACTCATCAGGCACAATCAGCACATTACTTGAGCAAGTCTCTTTCCCAGTCATTCAGAGAGCACCTTGCTGGCAATCACTGCATTAGACACCCTCCCACCCCCACAGAAGTTAGTATAAGAAGAATGGTTTGAAGGAAAAAGAAAAACTCCACAAACCCCCGCACCACCCCCGTTATTTAATCAGGGGGTTTCCACCACACTAAGGAGCCTCTCTCAAATATGTTGGATAGTACCTATTCATGGAAGCTTAGCTATATGTAAAACAATTAAATAGTAAGTTTAAAATATTCAATGTCCAGTAGCTCCTCAG
Source organism: Lepidochelys kempii (assembly GCF_965140285.1). Taxonomy (NCBI): domain Eukaryota; kingdom Metazoa; phylum Chordata; order Testudines; family Cheloniidae; genus Lepidochelys; species Lepidochelys kempii. The sequence goes on along the minus strand of NC_136385.1, from coordinate 85,756,248 downwards.
ACATATTTTTTAAGATGTGCGTAAGTAATACAACTGAGAACTGACAGAGCCCTTAAAAAGAACAAGGTTTAATTAATATTAGTCTAACAGACAAAATTCAACTTCCTTCTAACATGGAAACTGCTATTGCATGCACTGACTTATTTCACTTCTGTATAAATTTGCTATCATCTCTTGTACCATACAAATCTATCAGTTTTCCTGGCCTACTTAGCTCAGCTGGTAGGGCCATATGCATGAGTCAGGCAACAATGATGAAAAGCATTTACTATAGACTCCTTACAGGGTCATCAATGGACAACCTGTACAAGATTTATGCTTTAAATAATAAATGAACTAAACACCTTGAGGTAATTGGCTGTGTGAAGCCTTACACTAGGCCAGACAGCTTGTCTGTACAAAGTAAAATAAGATTAAATAATAAATGAACAGTGCAGAGGTTTTCTAACCAAACTAATTCTACATGTTTTTTTAAGTGCAAGTTGTTCATGAGTTGAGATGTTTTAAAGATTTTATGCTGGTGTCAAGGGGCACTCTCTTTCTTTGTCAACAGTAACCGTTTCAAAGGTCTGTGCTTCTTGTGGTGATAATGTTAGGAACTCAGTTACTATCCTTCTCTGTGCACGATAATGTACACATCCTACTGAATAATGCAATTGTGTCAAAAGTCCACAAGTGCTGAGACTCCAGTTCAATTTTACAAAGACTGAGCTGAACATCAAGCCAACTGTGAAAACAAAATCAGAGCAAACTTTTTGAAATATTATTTTTGACTCATCTGCAATCCTAAAGACAATTCATTGCCACAGGGACTGTAAAGATGGACTCTCAGATGGCTTCCCCCAACATGGTTATATTGTCCAGCCATGCCAGAAGACAGACATGAGGCAGTGGACGTGGTTTAATTAGGCCGCACATTTATCCACTTAAAGTATGTGGAGAGTACCTGGCAATAAATTGTGTGGTGCAGGACATCATTATTTCCTTGATCATTTCCACCTATTTGGGAAATCTACCGTCAGCCATCCCTCTCCTCACCCTGATTGTAGTCAGCCCATTGTTGGGGCCCTACTGCTCTCTGTTCTTATGAGGGTTAAGGAGACTGGAAAAGGAATGGGGGGGCTGTCTCCTTATTGTACCAAATGCTAGGAGACCTGAACCCCTCTTCCCCAGTTTCATTAAGGGATGCTTTCCTCTAAATCTCACTCCAATCTATTTATCTAATAACTGTGTACCTTCCATAACAAGTACCTGTACAAGGCACCTGCCACAAGAAGGCACCAGCAATCAGCATGGCTGCCTCTCCCCCACTGTGTTTCCAGATATGTACCAATTCCTTCCCTAATATTGTACAAAAATATATCCACTCCCCGGTCAGATAGGTGTACCCCATATTCCCAGATAGGTGTACCCCATATTCCCAGTATAATGTGGGTGCCCACTAAGATATGTCCACAAGTAATTACCAAATGCCTTTGGTCACACATGAATTTGGTAACCTCCTTATTCACATACTCCCTAGCCTTATCTACCTGTGGAAGCTTCACAGCTCCCACCAGACCTTCTGTTGCAACATTTCAGACCAAATAATTGTCACCCTGAGACATACTGTAACTCATGTGACACCATGTACCCCATGTTCACCACTTTTATATGATTATGATGTTTTATACAAAGTATGCCTTGTGAGGTATCATTTGAAAACACAATCTATTGCACATCATTGTCCTGTTAAAACATGTGTATCAATATCGTATACGGAGCTATGAGATTTACTTATGATTGTTACTGAAACAATCTGTAGTTCTGGGTAACACCCTCAGACCATTTTCTCAAAGACAAAGGCACACTTGCACGCCAGCTAGAGGCTAAAAGGCCATTTCTTGTTTAATCGGAGATTCACCAGCATGGGAGTTGTAAACAAAGGATTTACAATTCACCTGAAGGACAGCTGGCAGAGCACATATGCAATGGAACTGCATGACCTCATGACCCCGCAAGGACTTTTCCAGAAAAAAGGGTCAGGATATAAGAAGGGGGGGAAATGGCCTCTGGTTACCTCTCCTCTCCCCATCTCTACTCACCGCATTAAGATAGCTTGAAAGACAATAGGAGCATCACTGAACTGGCTGAAGTGGTCCTAACTGGAAGGCTTTCCAGTTATTATGAACTGCTGAAGGTTCTGGGTGAGAGAAACCTTTTTACTTTTAAATCTTTAGGAGCTTGGTAAAGTTTAGGATTTAGATTGTGGTTTTATCAGTTAATTTCTTGTGTAACCAATTCTGACTTTTATGTCTTTATCACTTATAATCACTTCAAATTGATCTTTCTCTAGTTAATAAACTTGTTTTATTCTTGTACCTAATCCAGTGTGTATTTGGATTGAAATGCTTGGGGACTCTACTTGCAACAACAAAGCTGGTGCATATAAATATTAGCCTCAGTTGGAATGTCAGACAAATAAGAGTTTGTATCACACAGGAGTCTACTGAGCAGTAAGAGTGCAAGGCTGGGGCTGGAGAATTTGTGGGTGTTGCCCTGTATGTAGCTCACGAGTGGCTGGGAGAGCATTCATGAAACTTTTCTAGGAGTGACTTTCCATGTTAATGGCCATGTGTGAGCAGAGCCTGCAGAGGCTGCTTGTCACTAGCAAAGCAGTGTAAAAGGCACCCTGGGCTGGAGAGTTTAAAGGAACACAGTGGTTCAACAGGCCAGATTGTCCCCTGGGGGATGTCAAACACCTCCAGGGAAAAAATCCTGGATCTGCCCCAAATCCCTCTGATGATCAAATCAAGCTCCTTATGCATTCCTTAACCATTTTCACCTAGGTGAAAAATAATCATGCACAAACCTAATGTCAGATGCTCCCCAAAGTGTACATACTTTATGGACTTATGCTCAATATTTTTTCCGTAACACAGGGGTTCTCAAACAAGTTCAAAGAGTGGACAACTTCTTAGCAGAGAGACTGTCTAGGGGAGCAGATCCCCCATCTTCATGCGGATACAGACTAACACGGCGGCTACTCTGAAACCTGTCATCTTCATGATGGTGTCATAGTATGTAATATCCCTGTTAAAGCTACAACAGTCACTTCTATGGAAAAGTAATGTTGCAAAGTATTTAAATGAATTTTTAAATCTTCTTTTAATGTGATTTAACCACTTAAAAAATAGAAACAGACAGAACCATACAACCAGCAGTCCAAAGGCCACAATTTGAAACCTCTTTCTAAAACAAACCAATTAATTACCTTTTGTTGTTAGATTTAGGCATCATAAAAAGTTGCAGATGCTGGGCATTCCAGGGGCTGAAGGAGACCTGGACTGCACTATGAATTCAGGTTCAGCACTAACAGACCAGATCCTCATCTTATATGAGCTGTCATAGCTACAGTAACTTGAACGGAGCTTCACAAATTTACAGCAGCTAAGGATCTGGCCATACATTTTTATGGAAGCCACTTTCACTGAAAAAGAAATATGGCAAATTTCCAGAAAGTGTTCAGTGTAGCAGATTTAGCCTTGCACTGCTTTCATCCCCGAAATGCCTGGAATGGAAAGTACCTTGCAAAGCCCTGGTACAGTACTTCCATGAGCAGCTATTCCATGACATACCTCTCACCTTCTGGTTCAAATACATGGTAGCAGCTTCTTTTAAAAACTTGCAGTTACTTAGAACACTTCCCCTGAAGCGCTGGTAAGTTGAAATGATCTAATTTTCCCTCTGCCTTTTTCACATTGTTTCTTCAAAGTTTTTTTTTTCTTATGACTTTTGTATTTTCTTGAGCAAAAACATGACCACCTAAATGCTAGGTCCCTGCTCCTTTTTGCAAAAACTTCTCTCCCCCAAACACTAGCCAGATCCTTCCTAGTTTTCTTTATAAGCACAGCAATTATTTCTCTCTGCCAATCAAATTTCTTTTCCAATTGCTTAGAATTATCCAGCTGGCTTTTGTCTCTGTATCTTATTTTCCTCTATTCTACCTCCTTCCCATCTCTTAAAAGGGCAATGCCACTGTTATTTGTTATTTTGAATGGACAACGTTAATTCTTTTTTTTTATTCTTCACAGTCAGACCAAACATATGTTTCATGTGACTACTGACTAAATTGACATTAGGGCCCTGACCTTCCTCAACCTAAATTCTCAGTTTACACTTCCATCTCACTCGGGCACTAGTGAGCCAAAGCAAAGGCTTTCCAAACTGTTAAGTTATGCTATGTCTTGCTGTCCTTGATGAAAACAGAAGATGGATACATATAGGGTAGCTGGGAATACATAAAAAGAAAGGAACAGCTGGATGGAGACCTTCATAGACCTCACATAGAAACCCTGCAAAATCTACCGCATGGCCTTCTTGTCAACACTCTTGCAAGTTCACAGGATACAATAAATAGTAGAAAAAGTCCCAGCACACAAGATATGAATCAGAGGAAAAGGGGGTTGGCGGGGAGGGGCAATGTCCCAAATGTTCAAACATAAAATTGCTCAACATGAAACTTAAAGAAAAAAATTTTAGAAGGAACTGTAATGACAAGTTAAAGCTATCCCTTTAAACTATACAAGCAGCATTTATGCATCAGATAATCTAAAAGTCTCAGTGACCTTGACTGTATAACAGGGGTAATCTTCAGGTAAGATGAATCATTTTTGAACAAATACTGTAATGCAATAAGCAAAAGCTACTGTCCTTCAGTATTAGGAGAGCTTTTCTTTCTACCTATTTCTTTCTTGAACATATTTATTAAGGACAAAGCAACGCAAAAATCCCACCCTGCCCCACTGTGTACCATCATAAAAAACTGCAGGATACCAGTGGAGCACAGTATTATTATATTCCACAACTATAGAATTATTTGTATGTACAATCCTCCTTTAAGATTCCAGGGCACAGAGTAATTAATACTAGACTGTATTGCTCTGCTTAGAGGGTTTAATATATCTGTTCAGCCATCTCCAATAATATGCAATGGTAAAAAGCGGCTGACAGACAACTTTTTGGGAAATCAAAACTTGATTTTGATTTTGGATGATTTAGTTGGGGATTGGTCCTGCTTTGAGCAGGGGTTTGGACTAGATGACCTCCTGAGGTCCCTTCCAACCCTGATATTCTATGATTCTGTGACGCATTAGCAGTACAGGTTGATTGGGACAGAGGCAGCTATCCAGCTCTACACTATAAACACACTGGGTGAAATCCGAGCCCCATTGAATTTCACCTACTAACATCTATGTTCAGTCCACTTACAGATAGACATCAAATACCATAATGCCTCTGAAGATCTGAATAAGTACATCTTGCTTTTAGAGCTCAAAGCAAGACATACTTGTAAAGGTCTTCCACAAATTATGAAAGGGCCCAGTGTCTCCTCAGATCCTGGGTTATACAGGCCACTGTTATCCTTAGAAACATCTAAGGAGGAGCTAAGGAAACTGTAGATGGTGTATACTCAGTCTGATAATGATATATATTTTAGTCATGTAATCAGCACCTAGACATTACCATGATGGGCACTTTATAAACAGACTGACAGTGTGTTGAATGTAAAACATGTAACCATGGGGATGAGGGATAGCTCAGTGGTTTGAGCGTTGGCCTGCTAAACCCTGGGTTGTGAGTTCAGTCCTTGAGGGGACCATTTAGGGATCTCGGGCAAAAATTGGAGATTGGTCCTGCTTTGAGCAGGGAGCTGGACTAGATGACCTTCTGAGGTCCCTTCCAACCATGATATTCTATGATCCAAAATTACCTATTGATCAGTTAACATTTTTTGCCGTCTTATCCCAAATCAGTTTATGATGGCTAAAAATCACCAGCAGTGATCATTCTGTGCTTTTTAACTAATGTTAAATTGTTTATAAATGTTTGATTGAGATTTTTATTTATACAGCAAAATAGATACAGCTGTTAACTTTTAAAGTTAGAGACCAAAATATGAAAGATGTATTGAAAAATGTACAGTGAAAACCAATAATTCCCATAATATGAGAATGAGCGTCAACTCAAAATTACTGGCTGGTAAATTCAGAACAAGTGAATTAAATGCAAAATCACACAGGACATCGTCAGCCTATGGAGTTCACTGCCACAGAAAGCTGTTTACTTTGGGTGGATTTTTAAAATGACTTTAAAAGCACAAAACAAGTCTATAATATGCTTTATATATTTGCATATTCTAGGATATAGCCCAACCTCAATGAAGTATGACAAATAATGACTCCTATTGAACTCTGGGACATATTCTACCCCCCCAAAACACAGGTCAATGAGAGTTGTGAGCACATATTCTGAGGTAGGAATTTGGCCCTTGGTTCACTACAATACAGCATGTGATTCTATACACATCACCACATTAGACTGTGCCAATCAAAAACTATTATCTCCATAGAAAACAAGGACAACATGGGAGCAGGCATCACCATTTTAAGCTGGCTTTCCAATAACAACTACTCCTTACCTTGGTATATTTTTCACTTTAAAGTATATCACGTCTAGCAAACAAGTGTCAGAGGTCTGCACAAATGTTCGCGCAGGAGTTCCTGTCATTAATGAACAGCCTAGGAATTGTAGGTGGTTTGTTATGTATACACTACATGCACACTGTATTTGTTGAAGTACTGTTTGGGCTGTGTTTTCCATCACTGATTCATAGATCACATGAACGAGAGACAGGGTTTTTCAAATTGCGCTCTTGAAAAAAGATAAATGATGAATTCTATATTTATATTACTAAAGGGAAATTTGCAATCATGATACAGCAATGCTAGAAGAATATGGTGTGTGTGTGTGTGATATATTGGCTAGCCTTGCTTGTGACTGTTCCTGCAGTGTAAAAATTTCTTTATCCAAGGACAAGTTCTTTCACCTTCCCATCTGTCCTGTGAATTTTTTAATGTTTGAGACAGGTGGCCTGTTGGAAACTTAAAACCCTGTGGGTACAAAATATGATTAAAATCTGATGTTAGGTTCTATGATAAAGAAGAGCTCTATGTTTAGTCAAGAATTTGTAACTAACCTGCAAAAATATGTCAAAGGTAATTTGAACTCTACATAACCAAAATCTTTTTAATTCCAGTTCAGCATATGCTGTACCAAAACTTTGCCTGCAATCATTTCCCCATAGGTTGAATATGTATCTTGATTAGTGTAGGTAAGCGAGTTACATTTATTTTTAGTGAAACCTTTAGTACATTTAAGAGGAATACTTTAAACCTAATGCTCCATTCATAAGTATGTTAATAAGAAGCTAAAAATTAATATGTTCAGCTACATTCTTTATCATATCATATCATGCACGCACTTTATGAATTGGTAATACATTCTTTATAACTTTATAATTCTTGTTATAACAAACAACAAGTGCCTTGTAACTTCTTAAAACTTATGGTGACATACAAAGAATTAAAAGTATGCCAGACATTTTATGTTGCCTTTGTTGTTGTTGTTGGAGGAATGTGTAGCATAATTTTTTTATACTTTCAATTATTCTCCAGTAAGAACAGAAAGAAGTTTAACTGAAATCTATTTAGTGGAAATTCAGAATCTATGCAGAGTTTAAAAATTTGGTGCAGAATACTAAGTGATGATTGCTGTAGATAATTAATATTTAACATGTTAAATGATTTATCTTGTTGTAAATAATTAAGGGAATTTTAAAAAGCCAACTAAGAAAATGCTGGACGTGACTGATGATATACTGCTATCTATGTTTCTCAGACAATGGTATGTGGATACACACTAACACGCGAATACCATTTTGCTTGGGGCTTTTTTGGGAGGGGGGCGGGCAAGGGGGTTCTGGTTGTTGATTATGTAAATGGTGACATGAATTCCAATCGCCTCAGAAATATCAATGAAATTAAACAACATTGATTGGCACTCTAATCCAACATGTTATAAGAGACAACAGAGAAAATGAGCCCTGTAATGCAAACTTGACATATCTATTTCCCATTATGCAAACAGCACATAGATTGAAGTTTAGCTATTAAATATTGTTTAAAGGTACCCCTAGCTAAAGGTATATACCACACTATACACTTGACAAGGAATCTGTAATACTATATGTTTATGTAATACTAGGTGGAATATGTAATATTATGCTGTATGTGTTTGATTCCAACGACATCAACCTCTTCCACAAGTATATAACTTCTCTGACTTCAGTGCAGTTATTTCTGATACATAGAGCCCTACACGGATGCACAAATGTGTATGCGCATCCAATCCACGATCTGCAAAAATTATCTGGGGATATCCACGGATTTGCAGGGCTCTACACCGGGGGCTGGACGGAGGCTCCGAGGCATCCCCCACTCCGGAGCCTGGTCGGGGAGAAACACGCTGGCAGCTGTGGGGACTAGCAGCAGACCCTCCACCCATCCAGGGCAGGTGGAGGGACCCAGGCTCCCCACAGCTGCCAACGCGGCTCTCCCAGACTGGGCTCCAGACGGGAGGATGCCTTGGAGCCTCAGTCTAGCCACGATAAGAGCCGAGCAGACAGCTGTGTGGAGCCACGGCAAACCCTCCACCTGCCCTGGAGGTGGGGTCCGAGCAGCCCCCGGCCCATGTCCGTGCCTCTCCAAGTCCCTCCGCCCAGGGCAGGTGGAGGATCCACGCCGCGGTTCCTCACAACTGCCCGCCCGCTCTTACCATCAGAGCCCTGCGCAGATAAAAAATTTTTATTTCCATCTCCGCTGGTATCTGAAGAAATGGTCCACGGATATAAAGTGGATACCCACAGATTTGCAGGGCTCCACTGATACACACTAGTATAAGTGAGAGCAGACTGGGAATCAAATAACATGGGCTCTATTTTGGCCTCACCCAAAGCCTACTGAGGTCAATGGGACTGGAGTCTTTCCACTAGTTTTGAATCAGGTCTCCATTCTGTCAGAACCTTAACATCCCTATTTGTAAAATGGTGATAATATTTATTTGTATTAAAAATTGAGGTTCCTTTGCTGTAACTTCAGGTTCTTTGAGGTGTGTGGTCCCTATCTGTATTCCACATGTGGGTACACATGTGCACCAAGCCCCAAGTCCAGAGATTTTTAGTAAGCAGTGTCCATTGGTCCACACATGCGCAGTTGGTCTCCTCAAGCTCAGAACCAAGGATATAAAAGGGAGTGCAGACAGACATCTCTCCAGTTTCTTTTCTTACTGTGAATCTGATCATGATCCAAAGCAGAAGGGATGGAGGACAGGTAGTGGAACACAGATAGGGACCACACATCTCAAAGAATCTCCAGGTACAGGTAAGTAACCTCCATTCCTTCTTCGAGTAATGGTCCCTCTATACATTCCATTTATGGGAGATTAGAAAGCAAAATCAAACAGGAGGTGGGTGCGACGATGCAGATGATATGGATGCTGTAGTAGTGCCAGCCTCACAGCATTATCTTCAGTAGAAGTCTGGATCAATATATAATGTCTTATAAAGGTGTGTACGGAGCTCCAGGTAGTTGCCCTACATCCTACATATACCTAGCAAGGGTAGGTCTCCTAGAGATGCTTCAGATGTTGCTTGCACTCTGGTGGAATGGGCTAGAATGGGGGAGAGGGAGGTGAGTTAGTTGGTAACAAAGAATGATGCAGCACAAGCTCCATTTAGAGCAGTGGTTCTTAACCTTTCCAGACTACTGTACCCCTTTCAGTAGACTGATTTGTCTAACATACCCCCAACTTTCACCTCACTTAAAAACTACTTGCTTACAAAATCAGAGCTAAAAATACAAAAGTGTCACAGCACCCTATTACTGAAAAATTGTTTACTTTCTCATTTTGACCATATAATTATAAAATAAAACAATTGGTATATAAATATTGTACTTACATTTCAGTGTATATAAAGTAGTATAAACAAGTCACTGTATGAAATTTAAGCTTGTACTGACTTCACTAGTGCTTTTTTATGTAGCCTGTTGTAAATCTAGGCAAATATCTAGATGAGTTGATATACCCCCTGGAAGACCTCTGCATACCCCTAGTTGAGAATCACTGATTTAGAGAGTCTCTGTGCAGATAGAATTTGACCCCTTGATTGCTGCACTAGGGTGATGAAAATCTATGAGCTTTTAAAATTGTTTTTGTTTTCTGAAGAACAAATGCCAGTGGCCCTCGGACATTTGGAGAGTGAAATAGTCTCTCCTTATCAGAGGCATGAGGTTTTGGAAAAAATACCAGAAAGTGGATGTGTTTGATTCATGTGAAATGCCAATATTATTTTAGGGATGAATTTCAGGTGAAGGCAGAGACCTTCTCTTCACGAGAGATGGTATATGGTAGATGTGCAATGAGTGCTTCCAGCTCACTCACAATCATGGCTGATGTGATAACTAGGCAAGCAATTCTAATTGAGAGATGATACAGAACAGGTAGATACTTATTCAAAGGGAGGTTTGGTAAGAACTGAAAGAATGAGATGGGATCCCATTTCACCACTGGTGGGGAAGTTCTGGGAGCCCTTAAAGGAATCTAGTCATCGTAGGATGACTAAAGATAGCATGTTCCTCAATTGGAGGATGACAGACACTAGTTGCTGCAAGATGGACCCACAGGAAACTGACAGAGAGGCCCCACAGTCGTAAAGGCAAGTAGGTATTCTAGAATAACAAGAATTCCTTCAGAGTCTGGAGATAACAGGTGTCGTGACCTAGAGAAGAAACACTTCCATTTGGCCAAGTAGCTTCTCCTGGTAGAATCCTTCCTGCTTTGGTTGAGAATGGATTGAATCATCACAGAACAGGAACATACTGTGTCTGAAGCCCATCCAATTACCAGGCTTTGAGTTATAGTTATCCTGGGTTGAGGTGCCTGATCATACCATTTTTTGTGTGAGAGCAGATCTGGAAATAGTCAGATGTTGATGGTGGACAGGTTGAAATTTTCACAAGGTCCGTGAACCAGAACTTTCTTGGCCACTTGGACATGATGAGGATGACCCAAAGTCCTGTTGTGACTGATCTTTCATGGGACTTGTGGTATTATTGGGATGGCAGGGAAGGCATATCTGAGGTGGTCCATCCAGGGTAGCACCAGGGCATTGCCTTTCGAACCACAACCCAAAGCTGCCCTGGAGCAGTACAAGGGTAGTATCTTGTTCCCTTGTGAGATGAAGAGGTTCTCAATATGGTGTTCTCCCCTGGGTGAAGATCTTGTTCAGAATGGAACTGTGAATTTCCCATTTGTGGTCTGTGTGTCTACTGAAACTGCATGCAAGGAAGTTCTGTGTACCCAGTAGGTATACCGCCAAGAAGGTTATGGGGTTTCTGATACATCAGTTTCAGAGGTTGAGTGTATCTACATACGAGGGGAGGGATCTTGTTCCCCCATTTGTTTATGTAAAAAACAGTCATCATACCATCTCACACAACCTGGATATATCTGGATTTGATGAGTGGAAGAAATGTGTTGCAGGCCCAACAGACTGCCCTTAATTCCAGTACGTTGATGTGCATCCTGGCCTCCTGAGGCATCCGGATGCCTTGTGCAGTGTGTTTGTCCTTAGGGGCTCAACAACCTTGATAATAGTCACATCAGGCATAGGTATGAGGAAAGGAACTCCCACTCAAACTTTCTCTGGATCTGTCCACCAGGTGAGAGACACCATAAACTTTGTCTGGAATTGTTACTCTGGCATTGATGTTGTCTTTGTCTGCCGAGTGCAAATTGGACTTTTCATGGTTGACACAGATTCCCAGGGAAGAGGAATATGGTCACTGACTGGACTTTCCTTCTGGATCTGCCTGTCATGAGCCAGTCATCAAGATATAGAAAGACAGTAGAACTGTTTCTTTTCATCCAAGCTGCCATCACTCAATGGTCTTTTGTACAGACCATAGGTGCTGTAGCTAGTCTGAATGGGAGGACTTTGTACTGGCAATCGTCTTGCCCAGTGAAGAGACAGATGGTTCCAATACCCTCTATGGGTTCTGTCCAGTTTCATTGCCCGCAGGGAATAAGACCTGTTTGGAGCCTCAGATTCACTCAATGAAATAATAGGCTATTGGTCTACTGGCAGTGGCATCAGTACTGGTGGGAGAATACTCCAACTTGGGGACATGGTAGGAGAGGATCCCCTTCTTCTCTAGGTGGTTTCTTCAGGCATAGGGATGTCTCTATAGAGGACCAGGCCTGAAAACAGATCAGTTTGTGCGTAGGACAGCACAAAAATATCCTCCAGCAAGGCAGAGGTTTCAGTCCTTCCTGTTGTTTGGGAGTTCCAACAGTTCTGGGTCATCTGATGGTCTGGTATTCAGACAATCCCACACAGAGCATGTCAACCCTGTCAAATGGGGGTCTGGCACGGAGCTCCCAGATAGGTTCAGTGGGTACCAATCTTTTGGTCTTCAGAATGGAGCCAGAATCAGTACTGTAACATTCTTCTTCCTTTGCTCTTTGCCTTCTTGAATGGAAGATTTATGAGGACCTAACCCCTCAGGACCTGTGTGAAAGGACTCATCTGACTTGGATCGAGATGGGGAGGGATCTTTTTTCTCAGTGGCAGATCTGAATGGGATTTGTTCTTATGCCTATGATTATGTCTCTAGTCTCATGTGAAGGTTTCTCAGGCTTAAAAGTTGAAGCCTTTGCTCTGGATCTTGTGCTCGGCAGGTCACTGTTCACAGTCTCAAGCTGCTGTAAAGGAGGGTCTCCCCCGCCTGGATCCGAATGGGGCCTCATATCCTGCTCCATAAGGTCCTTCCACAGGAGGCACTCTCAGGGAGGAAAAGAGCAGCAAACACTGCACTTGGTGGTGATGTGAGGCTCCTCCAGGCAATAAAGGCAGTGCTGGTGTTCGTCACTGATGGCAAAGGAATGGTGGCAGGAGACAACTCTTGAACCCTGGGACTCTTGGCATAGTCCATCTCCACAGGGAGAAGCTTCCTGGAGCAGGGAGAACTAAGCTAACTACGGTATATTAATTATACAACTACACTAGAACACTAAGTCTAAGCTACTAAAAACTCCAAAACTATTTACAAGTGTATTTACAGATATTAAAGTAGAGGAAGATCAAAGCAGACACAGAGAATTCTGACTCAGGCCACGGGCCAGTAAGGAAGAACTGGAGAGACATCAGTTCACACCGTCCTTTACATCTTCAGTTTGAAGCATGAGGAGAACTGTGCATATGTGAATCAATAGACACTGCTGACTAAAAATCTCTGGATTAAAGTGCATGGTGCTCAAGGATACCCACGTGTGGAAAACAAAGAAGAAGAATGGGGGTTCTGAAGATTAATTAATCAATGGTTGTAAAGAGTTCTGGATGGAAAGTATTACGTTACTTTATTCAACAGTCTTATAGTTAGTTTCAATGGCTGCTTAACATTTTATTTTTCATGTTTGTACTACTTTTTGTACTTTACGTTTATTATTCTGTACTATTTCTGCTTTTTTCCCCTTGGCTTGTCATAAATCTTTATTCAGCTATACATTTTCTTTACTTAAGATCGATTGCTTTCAGGAGAGATAAAAAAGGAAGTTCAAATGGGAGAACTGATTACTAGAATGAAGTGTGTAAGAAATTGCAAAGCTTTCTTTTATGGTAATGTAACCATGCTAATGTTCACCACAAGAGATATGAACCCTATTTCCACTCTTATTCCTATGTTCTGCGCCTTTAGGAAATCAGTGAAAGATTAATATTTGTAGTCTATTTTAGACCTGTTGGCAAAGGTTCCAGCCAAAAGCCCAAATCTGTAAACAACAAAAATAGCCATATTTTTTAAATTTAAAAGATTAGAAAGGTGATGAGGGAAATGAAAAAAGAGATGCTCAAATCGGGAGATGAAAATAAGATTCAGAGACCACCCAGTAAAGAACTTCATTATTGCTCTTTTATATCAATAATAAATAATAACCAGACATCTAGTATCACTATACTCAAAGAAACAAAATCAACTGTTAAATGAAGTCTCTACATGAAAGTGCTGTCGGTTACGGTATTATTTTCTCATCAGGAAGCATATGACAATTATTTATGGAGAAATCTAGAACTGAAAATCGAACTTGTGCATGGTCCTTTGCTCTACAACATAGAAAACAGAAGGTGCATAGCTGATGGCCATCAAATCACCACTTTCTGCCAAGAAAGGATCCTGTGTATTAATCTAAGGTTTTGGCATAATGAGCATTCTTAAAAAGCTTCCCTGCATACTCCAGACATGAATGAAATGGAAGTGTCATTAATGGCCCATGGCAACACCAAATTAAGGAAAGGGCCCACTTATATTTCTCAAAGCAATTCCATGTCTCTATTAGCAGAACTCTCAATGGAGATATCCCACTGTCAGATCAAACTTGAGAAATAGTTTGAATAGCAGGCCATTAAATGTGGACAATGAAGAGCCATGGCACGTGGGCAAAATACTGAGCACCTACAACTCCCATTGACAAACCTATTATATAGTTGAGTTCAGTGAGAGCTGTGGCTGTTCAGCACCACTCAGTACTAAGTCCCATGTGTGGAAAAGGAGCAAGAAAAGGACACATACAAAAGCACCAGAATGTTTTGGACCTTTTAATGTGATTAAATGTTTACTTTGTTATAGAAATGTAAAACTATTTTGCTTATTCACAAGGGAAAAACAGATTAATTCCATTCTCAGCAATCATACCACAATAGTTTTTTTATTTTCTGCCCACAATCCATGTGGCTGAGAAGTCAGAAAGTTTCACTCTAAGTGGTAATGCTGCTATGTCTTTCCTGCTAAGCTATGCCTGAGAGATCTCTGTTGTGCCCCTTCATCTGCTGCAGCAGCCCCTCTTTGCCAAGGATATAAAGAGGTCAGCGTCAAACCCCAGATTTTCCATAGGGTCAGCTAAGCTCTGGAAAGCGTTCCCATTGTTTGAGTTGAAAAATTAAAGTATATTATAATGAATGGTTAACGAAATAATAAAAGCATAGTGATATTCTACAGAACATCTCTGAAGCAAAGAATTGCTCATTCTGTCTGTTACAATTTTAAGAGCACAGAAAAGTCTTATCTCACAATTCATTAAAATAAATACAAAAAATAAAATAAAATAAATAGTAATATCAGCATTCTGTGTTTTGCCTGCATCATATATATGTGAAAGTGGGCCATGTAATGAAGCCTCAATTCAAAACCTAAAATTGTCAAGTAATACCTTTGTATAGCAGTATGTAGGCTGAGTTCAAACAAAGCATGTAGTTGTTCATCAAAACCCAGCTGAGCCATAAGGAAAATGTCACTTATTTCCTACCTTCTAAGAGAAAACGTTTGTGCAGAAAATTTATGGAAACATCAGATACCCTGGATGTGGCCAAAACGATGGCATAGAAAGCACAGGCCTCAAAGCATCTGGCGTTGGCCAGTGAGAACAGAATTTAGCATGTTTATAAACATAAAGCATTTTATGATCAGTTTCATGCTATAATATATTACCCTTGATTACCGCACTGAATCCTTCACAAAATAATGAGTTATTGTCAGTGTCAATCATTATCTAACTACAACTTCAGTAGTAGTATATCCGAACCTCTTACCAATATGATTAAACTACAATGACATGCAAAATACAGCAAACAACATGTGAGAAATTACTTCTTTTTTTAGCATACTGCTATTCTGCTGCTTGGCTGCTCTCCATATAGCCAAAAGCACATAAACGTCAAACACACACAGACTGCTAGCAAATTTAATGGGTTTACTGCAGGTCACTTTTGCAAGCTCAGGCTACATTTGGCCTTCATCAATAGCCTTTTCTAACTCCTTAATCAACTTCAGAATGCAGCTGCTCCTAACATTTTTTAGGGTGTCCCGTTTTATAGCACTCTTCGATTTCATTCTCTGCTTTGCTTACCAGGATCTCCTTCTGTTTTTGCAAAACAGGAAATGGAGAAAACTACACTATCAGAAAATGGATGGATTTTAATTTACTCTGTGTGATTGTTCTGTTTTGCATGTTCAGTGTATTTCCTGGCTTTACGATTATATGATTATGATTACAATTCTGACCTACTTCAGCAGGAAAAGTAAAAAACAAGATGGAAATCTGAAATGGAAGTGACACTGTGCAGGATACAGGGATTCAATGAATGCCTGCTATGCAAATGCAACAGCCACAGGAGAAGTGGAAAGATTAATACCTCCAACAGAAGCGCTCTAATTGAGGAAAAGCAGCCAAAAAGTAACAGTACAGGAAGGGACTCTTACCCTAAGAGAAACAGCCCAGCAGCCATCCATCCTTAGAGTGGTACAAGAGGTTCAAAGGACGGTCAAGGACACCTGATATTACATCAACTACTGTTCTTGGCCTGGTAGCATGGTGGAGAGAAAAATATTGCCAAACATGCAAAAATACACTTTCCCAACTTCCCCTCTCTGTTGTGGTGCCTAGAACGCATATTACTGAGAAGACCTACTGTTCTTGGCTGCTGTCCACATGAGTGCAAGTCATTTTCTAACATTTGAAAAAAGTATTAGCAGCTAATTTTTTAACAGTTTTCCCTTCATTTAAATAGGCATTTATGCTCTGGTAGGCTACATCTATTTGAATGTTGTGCAGTGATACAACAGTGAATGAAAACCTATTCACTGGAGCTTGTTGTTAAAAAGGAGTAGGTGAGAGAAGATATTTTCTTCAAAGGCTTCATAGGTTATATATTCAGCACAATTTATTGCACTGTGAATGTACTCAATGTACCGCATGTCTTAAGAAATCATAAGGGGAAAAAATCAGACATTTTGCTGGTAGAAATTCTGGCTTGAAAGTCCCAGAATGAATAAGCAAGACATTGTGAAAGTATCCACCTGGTGAAATATTAGTTAAAGAAATATTACTGGAAAGAATGTAACAGTAGCATGGAATGGAAATCTAAGTTGTGTGGAAGAGATGCAGAAACTTGATTCCCCAACTCATCGGGTACAATGGGAACAAATATCAGAGTTCATAGAAATGTAGGATTGGAAGAAACCTCGCTAGGTCATCTAGTCCAATCCCTGCACCGAGGCAGGACTAAGTATTATCTAGACCATCCCTGACAGGTGTTTATCTAACCTGTTCTTTAAACACTCCAGTGACAGAGATTCCACAACCTTCCTAGGTAATTTGTTCCAGTGCTTAACTACCCTTACAGTTATGAAGTAAACATCTACAAATTTACTTAATTATCCTCCTTAAAACTCTCTTTTTCCTCAATGCCTACAAAAAACATGCCAATACAGTCACTGAGGCACTGATATTACTGCCTATCATGCTGACTAATATTGTCTCATTGTTACCCTGTATTATCCCCATCAGTCTGTCTGTATCCAACTTTTTGCTCTTTTCTTATACTTAAATCGTAAGTTCTTAGGGGCAGGAATCGACTTTTGGGGGAGGGGTGTATGTACAGCACCTAGCACAATGAGGTCCCAATGAGGTCCCATGACTAGTACTTAAAGATCCAGAGCTTTGCTGTTCTGCCCAGCTATTATTGTCAATCCACTCAGCCAAAGACTGAATCATAGCACAGGTGAAGATAGCAAGGGTGAAGCTGTCATTAGGAAACTGATTAGCCTTAACCATAATTCTTAACTACTTTACAGCAATTTCTGTTTTGAAGTACACAGCAAGAATAGGAAGTATCAAAGATGCAATGATTTGTTCTCTACCTCTGTTATGAAGTATTTTTAATAATTCTGAATACTTAAAAAAAACCCTACACCATATTCAATAAAGCAAAATTTCATTTAGCACGATAATGTAAATATTTCTAAGATATTTTCTGTTCTAAACACTTCATAAGGAAATAGCTGGTTAGATTTGAAGTCCCAGTTGAAAATCAACTGTAATTTCTTTTGCGATAAGATGCCAGGTAAATACATATTTCTGCTACTTCCCTTTTAAAAATAAACAATTATACAATCCTACAAATATCAAAACTTCTGATAAGTTTTCAAGTTTGTAATATATTTAGTAGCCCTTTCCTGCATGTGGATTGGACCTTCTGACTAACTGTCACAAAGTGCTCTCCACTGCAATTTCACCAATAACCAAACTGCGTACTCACAGTGAGTGAAAACTTTGATAAGACTAATACTAATTTAATTACATTTTCTTAATTCATTCTACAGGATAAACCAGTTAGTTTTATTAATATTGAACTTTTTTCCTGCTGAAATTGCTGTCACAACCTTTTATTTAAAAAAAATATCTAAAACATGGTTACATCATATGGTAATTCCACCAAGTTTTTCTACTATCAAATTCACCTTCCTGGTTTATCATTATCTTGGCCAGGCCTATTGAAAACAACTTTCCTCTTCCCTTCCTCTCCTTTCAAGATCAACAAATAACTCTTTATAGTTACCACACATTCTAAGTATGTCTTTGACTCTGTGAGAAAATCACATGGGGAAGTGAAAGAGGAGAATCCTTACATGAATTATTTACATCAGTCCTTGAGAGTCTTAG
This sequence comes from Lepidochelys kempii, assembly GCF_965140285.1. Taxonomy (NCBI): domain Eukaryota; kingdom Metazoa; phylum Chordata; order Testudines; family Cheloniidae; genus Lepidochelys; species Lepidochelys kempii. The sequence goes on along the minus strand of NC_136385.1, from coordinate 85,737,816 downwards.
GATTTAGAAAGGACTCAACTTTTCTGAAGTTTTGGGGTGGGAGGAATAATGTATTGTGTTGCTGCATTTTATTTTCTTTAAATCAATACAATTTATATTTATGTCTGGTGTTTTGCTTTAATTCATCTGTTCATATCTCTTCTGTGCAATGCCCTTAACTTGGTTAGAGGGAGGCAGAGGCAGACAACAATGTTTTAGCCGTTTCTCAGTAAGTGAGATATTCCAAATTTGACTGAGTAAAGAGAAGGAGGTTATACAGTGAACTCATTTTATGTCTCCTTCCCTTCTAGCCCTCTATTCAGTTTCCCAACATGGTGGTAGGAAAGGTGGGATGAGGTGGCACTCACACAGGGACTGGGTCTGTGGACAGGTTTGACTACACCTCTATGCGGTTGTTTGCAAGAGATAGCCAATTGGAAGTGGAAGTGGAAGTAAGGCAGACTTCTGGATAAGGTGTTCATAAACCCCAGCTTTATCAGGACAGTTCCAATTTTTCATATGAAGTCCCAGTTTCCCAAAGATTTCTTTCAAGACATCTGAAATGTCCCTGTTTTCATTCTATCAATATATATATATTTGTTTTATAACTACAAAATGTTTGCTGAAGACATATTGCTATTAAGAGAAGAATTTACTCTTTGCTGCACCAGGAACAATCAGTCTAGTGGAATGAGTGTTCAGTGTGATGATCAGTGTTTGGAGTGAAGTAAAAAACTAAATAAACATAGAAACTATGAAAACTGTTTTTTTGCTCAAAGTTAATGTTAACATCAGTTGTTCAGAGTTTCATGATGAATTCATTCAGAAAACTACATGACTGCAAAAAAAATCCTCCATCCTGAGGAACTTACATGTCAGTCTTTAGTCAGGAACTACAAGTAGTAACAGCGACATTTTTTGAAAAAGTATATTTTGTCTTTCACAACCCTAAAAAACTGTGGGCAGAAAAGCATTCCAAGTATTTGATTTTGAAAATATGGTCACCTTACTTCTGGGTCAGTAATCAAGTATTTGAAAAAAAGATAATCCTGTTTACTTTTCATAATCAGACTCCTGGAGAATAAAAAGCTTTTCTTTCCCTAAACTGTTACAAAATCTTGGTCTCTTCTCACTATAAAGAAAGACATACTTTTCTGCAAAGGAATGATGGACAATAAATACAAATCAGTCTATTCACATGGAAATGAAATGCTGGTAACTTACGACTACAATTATAAAACTTTATTCTGTATAGCAGCCTGGCATATTATAGTCTGAAATGACAGAGTTACAGAATATAAAATGATACCCAATAAAAAGAAAGAAAAAAAGGCAACAGAAAAACAAGTGGGTCTTCAAAAAAAGAGATTTAAACAAACAGCATGAGCTTCCTAAACGGAAAGAAGCAGCTTATTCCTTAGCTGTTGGGCATAGTGGCAGAATGCTCTATCACCCAAGGTTTGTACTTATGTAATTGGAACTTGCAGTAACAGAGCAATGAAGAGTACTAAGGGCTGGAAGGGATATATCTCAAAATTAAATCAGGAGATATATTCAGGACCTTGACTATAAAGGGCCTCATAGGTCATCTTCACAATCAATCCTTTGTTTCTGAGTAGCCAATGCAGCAGTGCCACGATTAGGAAGATATGCTTGTGCTTTTTTGCAAGATATACTTCTCTGGAAACAGAGGTTTGCTCAAGCTTGGTAATAAGATTGCTTGGCAGACCAGCAAGCAAGACATTATAGTTGTCTAGCTTGGAGGAGATAAAACCCTGAGCCAGCTTTTCAAAATCAGACAAGGATAAACACGGGCAAAGTGTAGTTACGTTTTTCAAATGACAGTAGGAAGTCTTAATAATCTGTCCAATGTGATGTTTAAAAAACACTTTAAATTCAAAAAGGCACAGGGGTTTCTAAACTGGTAATCCTGTACTGAGTAATGTACATCTATACAAACTAAAGGAAAAGTTGAGGTGGCATTAAGCTTACAGCTGAATCCACTTCATGAATACCTTCATTTTACCAATTTAACTTGTGTGTTAGCCTTGGCTAAAGAATTTGTCCATACAATAAGAGCACAGTTTGGATTTCCTCCTTTAACTAACAAATGGATTAGCACGTCCTTAGCACAGAAATGAAATCCAATATCAAGCCAATGATTAATCAGGCCCAAAGACAGCATATAAATGCTGAACCATAGTTAGCCCAAAACAAAATTCTGACAAACACCAAGCCTAATTATCCCAGTGGAAGATCTGAAATCACCCACAGAAACATACCACTGCCTGACAAACATATCAGATTCAAACCAGTATAAAACAGTGCCTGACAGAAATCTTGGTAATTTCCACAGGCTGAACAAAATGCAAGAAAGAAAATTCTGTAGACCAACATTTCAGCTAAATGAAATGCCTCTTTAGCATTCTTAAAAGGGGTATTTAGCCAAACCATTTGTCTACAGAACTGGGTTTAAGTTTTATTCAGATTTACAACTGACTGTGTTGTCAGAGTGGGAAATTCCCTTCGAGGCTCTAGGACAGCAAAATTGTCATGCTGAAATAAAATTAAATGAGAATTGAAGGAGAAATGGAAGCTGCATCTTTTTAAGTTAAAACTTACGTTACAATAGAACTATGACTTGGAAATTTTTTGATGCGTCTTGCCCAAACAACAACTTTTTTAGGCACAGATTCAGGAAGAAACTCAAGTATCTGTTTAACTTTGAGCACCTGCACAGTCTCATTGAAGTCAAATCCCATTAGAAGTTACAGGGACTATTTGTGCATAATTTTAAATATATACTTAAATACCTTGCTGAATTGGAGCCCTATAACTTTGGCTAAGAAAATAAGAGGGAACTGGGCCAATAATTTCCAAGATATCAGAGTGCAAAGAAGACGTCTTGAGCCAAATGTCTTATGGATAAGGTGAATACAACCCTGACTCATAAACCATGTTTGCCTTTTAAACAAAAATTAAATAATTTGAAGTGGTTTGTAGAATGGAACTATAGAAGTCAAATATTCAATTACCTCTTATTCATTGAAAAGTAATCTTTCATTGGGTTCTAGATACCAAGACAGACTCCATTTTTCTGTTGGGAGGCATAAAAGTTCTAAAATATGTATGTAATAATGTTGATGTGTATCGAGTTATCAATAGGCAGTTATGAATCTGCCCATTTTAGTAAGATAATTTTAACTGCTGTTGTTAGTGTATATACAATGTGTGTTAATATTTTTATCCATTTGTGGTGACCAATTTAACTATTGCTACATTTATACCATGTCTAATACTAAATTAGTTTAGGGTCCCCTGTCTGCCCCTAAAAATCACAGAAGCCTACCTTATTGGTAAAAGGGCATAATATGGTAAGGCTACAGTTGTGAGCATCTTACATACTATATACTTACATAGTGCATATTACAGTATAGATAATTTGGGAGATTTTGCTCTAAGAAACAAATTAAGATATTGAAGTTTGTAGACATGATGTGATTTACCAGCTTTTCATGTGGCTTGGGGAGGATACCAAAGCCCTGCCACAGCCTGTCCCATTGGTGTCTGTAGGAGAAAGTCTCTGATCAGTTCAGAGGCACAATTAGTCAGGAGATAATTACGTGCAGATGGGCCAATTTAACCTCAACTCCTTAAAAGAATCCAGCTGAGAGCATTGGGGAAACCTCAGACCTACCCTGGCCTGGTTTTTAAAAAAAATATATATATATTTAGTTTATTGCTTGTAAAGTTGCATGTCAGAAATACCAGTAGAAACTTACTCATGGATTTTTAAGGCCAGAAGGGACCATTACAATCATCTAGTCTGACCTCCATCACCAGCCTTTAAAGTTTCATCAAGTGATTCCTGAATCAAATCCATAACTTCTGGTTGAGCTAGAGCATATTTTTTAGAAAGACACCCAACCTTGAATCATCAAAGCATGGTGTGCTATTACCAAGGTGAAGTCAACTTGGGTTAATCCAAAACCCCTGCAATAAAAAGTGATTTGGGGGGATTCTGTGTTCAAATTTTTGCCTTCAGACCTGTTTTACTCTTCTGTTATTGTGCTCCTGACCTGCTAGAGAAATCACACATTTCTGTTCCGTTTTAGACGTCAGACAAAGTTAACTGGAGCTTTCCATGTTTGGATTTCCACTTTTGAAGAGTCCCATAGGGTCCACGCTGTGATGCTTAAGTATGGGTCATGTTAAACTAAACAAAACAAAACACATAAATCATTAAATAAACTAAATAAAATTTGTTTGCTAAAAACTCCTATGTGCTTTACACTATTTACAGACTGTTACCAGATATCTCTATTGATTTAATAGAGTGCTTCATCAGTAACAATTCAGATGCTGGCTACAGGATTGCAAAACTGAGTGAATCTCTCTTGATATTAGAACACTTAATCTTGAACAAAGCTTATCATAAAGCATTCCTAGATGTCATTTTAAAAAATTCCTGGATATAATTTTAAAAATACATGATGGCAGCATTCTCTTCTTTCTTGATTGTAAATTGCGGGGGTATTACACTACTCCAAACATCCTTTAGTCAAAAATTGAAGTATAATAGATAAATTTAGGTAACTTGGTGCGCTCTAGCCGAAGTATACAAGAGCTCACTAACAAAAGTATGGTGTAGTGCGCTTTTCTATCACAAGCAAGGCACATAACAACATCCTTAGTTAAAAGTAAGAAAACTACATGTTTTGTACCTTTGAAACACTACTCTGAAGACAGAGGTGATTTGATCTACAGTACAACATATTGCTTAACCTTAAGAGGGGCAAAAGACATGCAGTTGAAATGGTTATCTGGTGCCATTTAAGGTCACTAAAGAATGAAGAGTAGTTTACCGATTTACCTGAATAGCATATACAGTGGTTTGTACATATAGCAAACAGTACTGTTCTATGAGGCCACCTTTAAAAACATCTGAGAGTTGGAGTATTAAATAGGACAAGTGGAGGACTTGGGCTCATATTTGTTCTGAAAGACACCTACTGCTCCAGTCATATGGAAGGTATGTGTACATGCTCCAAGACTGAATTTGACCCTTGATAAAATGAGATACTCACACCCTTTAGAGAAATAGTTCTGCCATTAAACAACAATTATGTCAAAACCTTCTTTGCTTAGAAGAGGTAGGTCTATCTTATTTCGGCACCTATCAATAACTGTCTCTCCAGGTCAGGGTACTGTACCTACATAACACTTCCAAAGTAGACAGAGGTATTAATGTTCCAGACCTATAACAAATCTAAGTTAAAATAATAAACAAACACCTTAACTAAAACTATACACCGCACTTTTTTTCCTTTCCTTCTTTCTTTCTGAGGGTGGGGAGAGCAAGCGACAGAGGGATGGGGGATGGAGTGAGCAGATGTGGGGCCTCAGAGAATGCGTGGGGCCTCAGAAGAGGGGCAGGGCAGGGGTGTTCGGTTTTATGCAAATAGAAAGTTGGCAACCTTACTCTTCCAGCCAGCTTCCTGCTTTCACTAGTCTCTTCTGTCCCCATCCACTGGCAGAGACCTCTCTTTTATAACCTGCAGTTCTTTTTAACAGGGAATCCTTTGATCAGCCTAAACAGGTAATGAAAGTCCCCCACCAGGTGATCCAACTGCTTTAGTTACCACCCCCTTGAGTTCAGATTTGAAAAACTAGTTGGCCCTGGGTAGTGGTCATCTTTGTCCAATGGTACTGCATTTGAATGGATGATCAAACTTTAACAACCCTCCACTGTTGACTCCTGTAGGTGACAATATGGAGGCAAGACAGCTGAGAAGCCAAACAAGCCCAACATTCAAAATTGGAGTTTCCAGTGAGACACAAATACACAGAGTCTCCAATATCAAACAAAATTCATAAACTGTACACAGATTCCACAAATCGGCCCAGAGGTGTTCACTGCACCTTCTCAACTGATTTGTTTTTTCTCTCTCTCTTTTTGTCCACTGCCCTGTAAACATATAGTAAGTGCATTTGTTTTATTTGGATTTTGACCACTTTTGAAAGTTAGTTCAGTATAATAAAACTACAACATTGTGAGGTTGCTCAACTCTGTATTAAACAAATTATGAGCTGATTAAACTCAAAGGCTATTTAGTCCATGATAAAAGGAAGTATTCTAAAGTTATTAATAATACACGAACACTGCATTTTCAAAATCCCTGATTAGCAATCAAGTGAAAATAACCACCCAAAAATCTGTTTGCACAGACAGTATAATCAGATTGTGTAAATTTCTAAATTTTCATTTTTCCAAATAAAAAGGAAAGTAGCTAGTAATAGCCGTATTACTAAGAAAACAGTACAAAAATAGGGCCCAGTGTTGGATGACTTATTCAGGCAAAACTCCAACCAGGTCCGATAAAGTAGTATTAGAGAAAACGTTGCCTGATTATGTTTCATTCCATCCTGCATTATTCTATGACATGTAACTAATAATGGAACCTGATAATTCAGTGTAAAATATATTGCATTAAGTAACTATTAGGACTACGTTTTAACTGCCAATTTTAAAGTCCTGAAAGATTACTGTAAATTAGAAAATACAATATCTTCATACAAAGGTTTGAGCTTGAGTACGTCATCTCAACAGGAACAAGCAATTACCTTTATCTTGCACAAAGATGTTTTAGAAGTATAATTGTCAGCATCACCTGAAATTCAAGTTCTGCACTCAGATAAAGATGAAAGAAAATAAACTCTCTTTTTTAATGACTTATGTCTGGTTGACATTATAATTCTAGAATATCTGACAAATAATTATTGGGCAAAGTGATATGAATTTCCAAGGACACCAATGACAGAAGTGCAGGACATCCAGACCCATTATTTATGTACAGTTAAGAAAGTGAAGAGCAATATATCTATATAGTCAAATATACACATTTTATTAAAACAAGGATGGCTTATTGTGTCACTGTTATTTAGTATTGACGCAGGTGGTAGATACACAGGAATTCTAGCAGGAATGTTTATTTTTATGTATTTTTGAAATTACTTTGTAGAATTAACATAATTGCCCTTTCTATTGCGTAGGCATGTACACATGCACCCATTTTAAATTAATACAAATTGCATATGGAGGGCAGTAACATATATTCACATACTTCCTTCCCCTGTCAGGTGGCACTGTACACTATTATCTCCTTGGAATCCCGACATGGTGCATGCAGCATTCTACACATTCCTAAAAGTATTAAGTCTTCAAATAATATACAAACTTTTATGTCTTTTATATCACATCCTCAGGCAAATTTGGTTTCCTAGTCAAACTACTAGAATAGGCTGCCAAGAGTGAGAGAGTAAAAAGAACACAACTGTTCTTTAAAAAATAAAACAAAAAATTAGCAAGCATCATAAAACACTAGTTGAATATGAGAAAACTTTCCCCAACAAATCAGTTATGTGGTAGGAGTGACTTTGTCTAAGTAACAGATGGGATTCTTTCAAAAAAAGTAAATTGAAGATCATAAAAAACATACAGTCACTGAAAAATGCAAACTGTATTAGTAAATCACAACTTTAAGCTGCCAAAATATTTTCACTGGAATTCAGGTGCATAATTAGCATTTCTCATCACCTTATTAAAAAGTAAAATTCAGTTGGACAGAACTTAGATTCCCCATTTTTAAAAAAAGTATTTACGGAGAACAGCAAATGGGCAACTTTAAGTGGCAAAAGTAGCTCTCAGAGTTTTTGTCTCTTTCCACCATGAAACTGGGATTCAGCAAAAAACAAGTTGTCTGTATCTTTAGGTAGTGAGTTGTTAGAACAAATATCCTTCAGAAATGGAAAGCTTACTGGCAGATTTGGATCTCTGGCAGAAACTGGTGAGTGGGTGAAGGAAGGAAAAACAGGCCTCCGGCATCTAAAGCACAAGGAAAAAGGAAGATATTCACAAAAGGACAGGTCCTGGACACAAGGGGGAAAGATAACTGTTCAGAAAAGACGGGTAGGCTGACATGGTAAACTGAACACAACCGGCAGAGAGCTCCAGGAGTAACTAGTAGCTTCTGATTCTGGGCAGCCCTATAAGGACCCACTCCAAATCTTTTATATTAGCTAACACATTAAGTGATCTTTCCACCTGCTCAAACCAGAAAACAGATTAACAACTGTGCTCAAAGTGAGCAACAGCTCACAAAAGCTAAACTTCTATACCTTTTCCCCAGAAAGCATAAGTGCCAATGCGTCAAAATATAAACGCCATACAGATTCACTTGAGCAAAAAAAAATTGCAAAATAAAACAAAAGGGTCAAACAAAATAAAACATTAATGAGAGAAGAGAACAGAGAGAAGAAAAGAAGAGAATGGTTAATTTAGGCACGTACACAAACTTATTCTTGGAATGCTCATTCCTATCCCTGTGCACTTTGCTTTCTACTGCACACCCCTATGGCAGCCGTGCAATATTTCCACTATGTTTTGTCCATTTGAACATTAAGGGTAGCTATCAGGAACATCCTTTTATACTGAAGGGAAAAGAACTTTACACTTCTGTGTTTTCTGCCTCCAACTACTAGAATAGAAAGAGCATAACCAAGGCATCTAGAACTATATGGAAAAACGATAAGGGAATCAGCAATATACAAATTCGAATAATAGAAACAGTCAACTTTGCATAGATTTGTTAAGTTAGAAGAAAAAAAGGAAAGACAAGAATGAACTACTGCTATAAATTCTCCAATGTAATTATTTGTTATTCTGTTATAGGATGCCTGTGATTCACCATTCCCGTCTCTATTCCCCCACTGTCCTTTGTTACTCTTTCCTCTCAGTGTTGTCAGGTGCTTGTGTCCAACTTTTACAGCCAATATTCCCCCCCAAACCTGAACTCTTGGGTTTGCTAGTGGGGATGACCTGAGAATGACATTAAGAGCTTCCTCTGCCTTTAGGAAATGACTGACCCGAAATTCACTAATTTTATATTCTTTGTGACTGCTACCTAATGCAACATTGCTGCAGTTCAGACAGTCTCACCAGAAAAGGAAACGTGACATACCATATGTTACAGCCATTTTTTAAAAAAAGTTAAACATTTTTTAAAAAATATGAAGCTACTTTTCATGCAAATTCAACCATAAAAATGTGAGTGACATGCAGCACAAGTATGCAGCTACTTAGGTTTTAAATATTCCAACAACTTTGCCTTCTCAAAAAAGGCACTTAGTTTTCAGAACTAGACAGCACATACCAACAGACAACAGATTGTTTTATGAGAATTTATCTTAATGTTATGATCTTTTAAAATATTATAATCAAGCCTTCAAAGCACCCACCAATGCCAGGAACAATATTCACTGACTGATTAATCACTAAGAACTCATCAGTTTGTGGTGAAGTAAATGTTTTCATCCACTATCATTCACAGCATTTTCCATGCAACCAAAATGGCTAAGTTTTAATACAATATTATACTAATCATTTCTGATTCCACTTCTGGTGAACTACAATGTTTTAAAATGCAAAGTTAGCTAGTTTTGAAAAGTAGCCACTGAGTATGGCACAGCAACTGCCTTTTATCACTTTGTTTACTATATGTCAATATTCTCTCCTCCGTGTTATGTGCCTGTCTCAACAAAAAATGTGTCTAGTTTCTATGACACATGAGATCTGAAAATCAGTTATCAGGGACTCCATAGCCTTGTGTAGCCTTCCAAAAAACAGAAGCCCAGCTCTGCTTCAGATCCTAAAAGTGCAGAATGAGCTATACAAAATAAATTTTACTTGATTTCAAAGGTAGACTGCACATTAAGATTTACACCAATACCTCCCATCCAGCTTTAAATAAAGAGGCATGTTGGGGAGCAGGAAAGGGTATGTCAGGGGCATGGTTGAGTGCACAGCAAACCAGCAATTCTGAGCAGATGTACAGTATCTTGGGAATGATTACCAGCTGTGTAAATTAGAGCAGCCCACAGGCTGCTCTGATTGAAGAGGGGACTCATGCATATCTCTCCTGGGAAACAGGGAGTAGTAACAGACTCCTTGATGGCCCCTACTCTCTGCTGCAGAGAATCGGGACTGATGTGTTGACACAATGCTCTTTGCCACGGGGGACTGGTGATCAGATATAGAACCTTACAGTTTCACTTCCAAATTACGTGTTCAACCTTGGTCCAGGTTGATCAAAACCACAAATTACTACTATGTATATAGGTACTTATAATGAATTAGAACAGCAGCATTATTTATTTAATTCTCCTGAACGTCCAGATGACTACATGGATTCAGTAAGTACTTAGGACATTTCCAAAATAAACATGTACAAATAAGGTTTTGTTGCTCTACAAAACAGAAACAACACTGACTCCATGCAGCTCAGAAGGCACTACATATGGTTCCCAACATCAGCTAGGCTGTATCACAGGAATTGGACTGGATCTTCATATTCATTTTTTGTGGAGATCTACTGTTAAGGCTTCATGGAAACAGAGGATTGGAGTAGAGACCTAAATGCATTCTGTTGGTGTTTCACTACATCCATTTTTATTATGTACTTCCTCCTCCTTCTCTTTGAACCCAACTCAATTAAAACTGCCTGTCTCAGAATACACATGCTAGGTTTCTTTGTAAAAGTTCACAGATGTGCAGCATTTAAGGCCAGAAGGGACCATTAAAACATCTAGTCTGTCCTCCTGAGTATCAGAGGGAATTAAATTTCACCCCATTACCCCTGTATTGAGCCCAATTACTTCTGTCTGACTAAAGCGCATCTTCCAGAATGGCATCCAGTGTTAATTTTATGTTGTTGAGAGGAAGAATTCGCCACTTCCCTTGGCAGTTTGTTCTAAAAAATTTGTGCCTAATTTCTAATTTGAATTTGTCTGGGTTCAGCTTCCAGCCACTGCTTCTTGTTAGCTTTTCTCTAATACATTAAGGATCCCTTTCAGTACCCCATATTTTCTCCCCATGAAGATAGTTATACATTGTAATCAAGTCACTTCTCAGTTTTCTTTCTGATAACCTATGCCAACTAAAGTCTAAATTAATTCCATTTGACATCACAAAGTTTCAGCAATCCTCATCACCTAGAAAAGATGAAAAGAGCATTTAAAAAAAAAATCCTAATGTCCTGCCACCAGTGACAGCTACATAACATGAGCTACCAAAGCATTAGCTTTTTTATGTATGTATTTTTAAGCTTACGTCTTAGTGATCTTTCACTCTGTAGACAATAAGCAGTAAGGTGTTGTTGATTAACCTCCAAAAGCTGTCTCCTGTGTGGATTCTGTGTATGGTCATGATGAATCCATCAGATATTAGCACTTTTTCCTACTTTACATCTGTGAGTTTCAAGGAAGGAAGAGTTGCCTGTCTTCAGATCCATAAAAGAACAAGCAGTGGAGGAGAACCAACTAAGTTTTGCAGATGATATAAGTAGACTGTTGTTCTCCTGAATCAAGACTGACTTTAGTGGCAGGTGAGTTGAAGAGGCCCAAGGCAGCGCTTCTTTGGCAAAACTGCTGCAGCTTAAAGCATTTAATTATTCCAATAATCATGGTATGATTTATGTTCAGAATATTTATACAGTTTATATTAGAAAGAGGAAATACTTGAAAGTTGCGTGTTTATACCAGGAACCTTGTTTAATAACTATTACTGCAGAAGGAAAGCTTGACGTTAAACTGATGTGACTTGTGCCAGAAAAACTGCATTAAATATAATGCTAACATTTTGTTTAGAAATCTTGGTTTTATATTTTGATGATAGTTGTACTTGCGTAAAGCAATGTTGCAGGAAAAAAGTCTCCATAGTTCTCTGGAAAAGTAAATATCTTTTTAAAAATAACTTATTGTGGAAAAATTTTCCATGCAAAAGTGAGATTCTGCAGGATTCTCATCACTGTAGTTCGCTTCCACAATTTTATTTTATTTTACTTTTAACCTGTATTTAGTTTTCCTTCTGCAATTTTCTTATTGGGTGCAGACACAAATGGAATTAGGTAATTTTGTACACTCTTTCTAAAAGCACCAGTTCTCTTCTTCAATCCATGCTGTTTCACATCAAGGAAATATACTGGTGATTTACTTATAGTACAAATCAGGACTAAACAAAAGCAATTTGTCCAAAATAAGATGAAATTAGTGCTGAATTGAAGAAAAATGGTAGTCTCAGTGTTGTCAAAAGAGCAATCTTAACTTCTATAAAACCTAAGGAAAATAATTTAAAAGAAACAGAAGATAAATGTTCACAGTCTAGTTATTTTACCTAGAATTTGTTTTTAAAAGGTGGCAGATAAGCAAAGATAGTTCTCTAATCAGTAGCCAATTGCATAGAATAGTTTGTATTTTGTCAGTTTTTAAAGTGCTATCTTCCGCTAGTTACTCAATTTTAATTCTCCCTGGCACAATTTTTACATGAAATATGTTTAATATATTTTTTCTCCAAATTATCAGTAATTAAAGCGATAAACACAAGAACCGCTGCTTAGGTGAACTTGTGAAGTGTTGTGGCAAACCATATCTTATTGTAATCAAAAAGATGTTTGATAATGTGAAAAACAAAATCAATACAGAAGAAATGTTCTTTTTGTTCAAAGGTGCTATGTTTTGAAAATATTGCCATGTAGCATTTACGGTAACAGCTGTACAGTTAAACTTTAGGCACAAACTGAACTGCAGAGGATCTGCCGCATAAATAAAATTCCCATGGCAACTAAATGTGCTACTAGATAACAGAGAAAAAAGGATTTATGTGTTTGCTGAGCTGTCTTGCCCTAAAGGAATTCTCCAGGCAAATGCAGGCCACCTGCCACATGTTATATTAAGCACAGCCTTCTGGACTTATTTTCAAATCTACAGCAAAAAGGTCCAACAACTTTTATTTGAAAGTTTCATTGTTCCTTATTTCCAGCCCCTCCAAAATAAACAGTTCATTCTTCAATATGCTTCCTATATCTTGACACAGATAATTACTAATTAATGTGTTTATGCTTCTATCTTTTGTTGACCACATTAAAAGCAACACACAAGTATAAATCCCCAAAAGCGATCAATCATGCTGAATAGTCATATATTATATATGTTCTTTTTATTACAATTTAATTTAGAAAATAAACCATTAAAACATTGATTTTCTCCCAGCCCCCTTCAGAAAGAATATTCTGTCTTTAAATACTATATGGAAAATGTTTGGGTCATTAACATAGTACTTTTATACACCAAATAAATAGATTGTTATGTACTAGCTTGTACATCAAAAAGGCTCTTTTTTCTCCCCTTCACATCCAGAGAAAGGGTATTTTTCGTATTAAAGTAATGTTGGCCTTCATTGCTAAAACAAGAGCACTGTTTGGAATATTGTATCTGGAAGTCTGAAGACCACACAAACATCTACAGGTGGTGAAAAATATAACCATCTAATAGGCAACAGACAAAATTACTGTTTGTACATTGCTTCTAGTACCACTAGATTATCAAAAAGCATGAGATCTAATCAAAAAAGATATAATTCAAATAGTATATTCCTTGAAATTTCCAGTCATTGACGTTTAGGTAAAAAGCTTAAGAAACTATGTTCTAAAACCATACCTTCCCATGGGATAAAATTCTCAAGTAAACCCAGACCTACTTTTTGCTGCACTTTCCCCTCAGGCAGGAAGGGCTTGTGGCCTTTGGAAGAGGGGCAGAGGACACTGCCTCCGGACAACACAGAGCTAAAGGATCTGTTACGAAAATGTGCCCCATTTCCAAGGATTCTGTGAATCCATGTGGCTGACTCCATGCCCTGCCTGTTCTGTCCCCTGAAGCTACACCAAAACAATACCTTTCCACAGCCTACAAGGGAGGGGGAAGATGCACAATAAAAGATAGAAGCAGCATTAATTCTGGTGCAGACTTCCTCTTTTCTCATTAGAGGGGAACATACAATGTGGAGTGCTCATTCCCCATCTCTACCCTGGCCTGGCCTTCTCATCTCAAGTTCAGTCTACATTATGGGCCTGAAACACAGTCCACTGAAGTTTGATCAGGCTTAACATTAGCATGATGAGGCTTCTGCCAGCTCCCATGGTATGGGGAGGTGTATAGCATAGAACTCCACTTCCTTTTACTCTCCCTTGCTGCCCTTCATGTAACAACATTACAAAAGTATCCCTAGTATTTTAACAACAACAAAAAAGAGAGAGATTCATTTATTTTAATAAACTATAATGTTGCAATGGCCACCACAGCTTAATCTGTACTCGGGACATTTGTAAAATACACCATGTTACTGTTGGAAAGGGGTGGGAGATGGAGGAATATCACTCAGTTTTAGTTGTATAAACAAACATGTAGCACTGGTGCTACACCTGTAAGCTCGTATCACTAAAGCAAAGCATGATGCAATGTACTTTTGTATTACACACAAAATAATCAAACAGCATACATCTCAACATTATTTAGGCTGTTTGCAGGGAATACATTTCTGTACGAGTTTATTACTATTAATAGTTTGTATTCTCTAATGAATCAAATCTGAATTAAAAAAATATAAAAAGGAAAACTAAAAGACCAGCATAAGTTTTACTTTAACTTGAGCTTTGTTAGATGCGACCATATAAAGTACTTCACCAATAGATATGACAAATGCACTTTATATTTCAATGTGTCAAGCCATTTCAATGCTTTGGAACTATGTTGAAGCTGGCAGCCAAGGAGACTATATTAAATTTTTCTCTGGAATTGACTTCAATTCTGTACTGAATTATTGGAATTTTAGTGACCCTAAAAAAGCCTGTCAAAAATAATATTCAACACAGTTTTCAAATCTAATGCTCTATTACACATACTTCATATAAAATAATATAGTTTCAATATAAGCAAACCAGTCAAGAACAACATTCTATTTGTACTTATAATTTTAGATATATTTTATATTGATTTGTCACAGCAGATTTTAAATGTACTTGCTCCTTAAGAGAAAATTCAGAGGCTGTGTTTTGTGATTCAATAGCTTTCTTGTGGATTTGATAGAGTTACAGGCTGTTCTGAAATAAATAAAAAACATTTACCACCACAGGACAGCAAATACATAAATAGCTATTTCAAAGCTTTGATTTTTCCAGACTCTTATATTTCTGCATATTACGAAATTCACTTAAGAATTTTCTAGCAGCAGAAAAACATTTGCATTTGGACACGAATTAACTCCTTCCCACTCTTGATGCCCATTACAGTGCTCTCGCTGTATTGCAGAATACAAAAACAACGGAACTAGTTTTTTAAATAAACTTTTATTCATTGGTTTATGCTTTTCCTTAATGCTTCTATGTCTCTAAACAACTGTTTTACTAGAATTAGTACTAATGCAAGAATTTTAAAAAATAAGCTTTCAGTTTTCTTGTCCACTAATAATTTCCACCTATTTCGTACTATTGTCTTCCTAATAATATGAAATACTGGATGCACATCATGGAGAAGTGCATAATACCGCATCTAGTGAGATCTTATGCTTTCACATCCACTGATGTTATGAAAGCATAGAAGTCAAAAAATCTTCATCTATTTCAGTTAAATAAGGGAATTCAATCGTACATCACAGCTCAGGAGGAGGCATGGTTAAATCTATAGCAGCTTGGTAAGCAACACAGAGAGCCCATCAGCAGCTTTACTATATGACAGACCCAGAGGCAACTCGAGAGCTGTCAGCACAACTGCCTGTGAAGCTCACGAGGGAAGCAATAGCCAATTATGCCCCATGACCCGCTACTAGAGAAAACAGTGAGAAAGCTAACAAATCAAGGGCTGTTTTTTTAAGCCCTTTCAGAGAAACCATAAAGTTTGAATTTTATTTAACAAAATATGCTTCTCTCTTTCATTTTACACTTTTAAGAACAGGATTCGGATTTCAGTGACACAGTTAACACAAGAGCAGTATTGGCAAGCCTCAGTAAACAGCCTTGGTCCAAACCTTACCACGGTGGATAAAAATATGGATACAATATATATGAAAACTAACCCATAGCAAGGCTACTATTTATTTGCAACTGCAAAGGAGTAATGGCCTTGTAGTTAAAGAACAAGACTAGGAGCCAATTCCCTACCTCTGCTACAAACTTTCTACATGAGGTTTGAGCAAATCACTTAGGGTATGTCTACACAGCAGCTGGGTGGAGTAATTCCCAGTACGGGCAGATGCAGCTTGAGCAGAGGTAGCATGTGTAATGCTTAAACAGAGTAAGCAGCTGCAGCAGCTTGGGCAGCGGCTTGGGATAGCTATCCGAGTATGTACCCACAGGGTTGGATGGAACTATACTTGGCAGGTAGCCTGAGCCACCCGCAGCCACATTGTATTTTTAGCATGCTAGCTGAAGCAGAGCTAGCATATGTATGTCTACCCATCCTGGGAATTACACCTCCCAGCCGCTGTATAGACCAGAATCTTTGGGGTTGATCCTGCAGCACTGAAACCAGTGGCATTTTTGCCATTTACTTCAGTGAGAGTAGGATCAGGCTCTCAATTTCTCTGGGTTAAACTGACCATCAAAATAAGGGTCCTCAAAATAGGTCTTAAATGCATCTTATGAGGTGGATAGGCTGTGTGCTCGCCCGCTGAATTTCATCCTCTGTGTTCCAGTTTCCCCATCTCTAACATGGGGAATAAGAATATCTAATGCATGCAGGTATCATGAGAATTAATTCATTTATGTTTATCACATGATTTGAAATCCTTCAATGGAAGATGCAACAGAAGTACAAAGAATTACTAATGCATTAGACTGACTTTATATGTTGCTTAAGTATATTAGTATATTACCACTGACAAAATGAATGAAGCATGACATAAATAGCAAAGATGGAGATTAAACATTTGCCTCTCACCAAAAAAACCCACTTCCACCACAAAAGAAACTGAAGTAATTGACATGCTTGTTTTAACTATTCTGAATTCAGAACACAAGTGAATTGAATGTGAGAGAGTTTTATTGAGTGCAGATGCAGTGTTTCAAGATGACGACTAGGGCCAGTTTTACTGTAGTGTGACCACAATATAATTTGTGGGGTTAGAGGGAGACAGCAAACACATGATGTTCTACAGGAAGGTTATAACTGGTTTTGTTGTGAAAGCAGCAGGGGGGTTGCTGAGCCTGCCCTTGAAAAGCTTTCTGAAAATGATGGGGACCTTTGAAGTTCCTGTATGAAATATTAAGCCAGACACATTTAAAGGCATCAATCCTGCAAACATATATGCATGTGTTCAGCTTTAACCAGATGAGTAGCCCCACTGCAGTCAATGAACTTCATTTATGCAAAGGTTTGCAGAATTAGGCCCCAATTATTTTTGTGACCAAAGTCTACAAAAACATACAAGGGTTTCTAAAAGTTTATGAGCCAAATTCTTCACTGTTGTCAACAGACTTGCATGAGTGTAGCTTAGAAAAGGAGGATTCTGCCTCTCCCCTTCTGTTACATGTTTTTGTTAAAGTCAGTTGCATACCCAAGAATAAAAGGGGAGAGGGTTTTTGAAAAGCTGGTTCAAAAAAAGAACAGAAACAGCATATCAAGAGGAGAAAATAAATAAATTTAATAAAAAGGCAGAATTATTTTCTTGAAGCAAGATGACTAAACTTTTGCTTTGGAAAATACAAGAGGCATATATTTGCTTGACTACAATTAGGCACCAACTCTTCCAATGACTGTGGCCTAGAATATTCCCTGTGGAGCTGCGCACAAGGGCCCAGCACCTATAGGTTTTTTCTTTACTTCAAGTAATGAGAGGGGAGGCTGCTTCCCCTGGATCACACCTTCCTTTGTCTAGACCCCATAAAAATATTTAATGGGGTTAGGGATCTAAGTGGGAAGGGGAGACAGGCTGGATGGGGACACCATGTGCACTCACCTCCTTTTCCACAAACCCAGGCCTGCAATCTAATGATAGGTTCACAGAGCTTCAGGGGATAATTTTTGCAGAGAGATTCCCCCAAGCTGTGGATCCCTCATTTGGGAAAATTCTAAAAGCAACAGCCAGGAAAGCACTGTCAGCACAGTTTCACTTGAGTCCTGTCGCCAGTGAAGTTGAAAAGATAGCAGGGGGCGAGGAAGCAGAATGGATGCAAAGAGCCTCTATCAAGATGTCTTGGGCCTCTAGCAGATATCCCAAGATTACCATGGATCTCAGAAGATTGAAGAGTTCTGCAGAGGAACCCCACACAGACATATGACCTTTGAAAATTCCATGAAGGGAACTTCATTAAGTTTCCCATCCTCTATCATGAGGCCTTTCATATAGCAGAACAATCTGTCCCTTTAATAAAATATTCTTGAACGGTTTCAATGACAGACTAGTCAATACTTGTTACTATGCTGTATCTTTATCAGATTACATCCAAAAAAAGTGTCCACATTTCCCTACTACTCCCTAATTTCAGGAACAGGTTCTGATCAATATTTCTCTAAACAACAAAGCATGCTCAATATGTAAGTCTTTTTGAGACTGCATCAATTGCAGCAACTTACACCCTGTCTAATAACTCAAGGCTAATGAAAATTAGCTGTTGCCATGTCTGGTAATTAATCTGGATATTGTCTATCACTGCCCAAGTTATAACAACAAGGGACAGTTTTTGCCATGTGTCACAATCCATGTAATTTAACTTTTGAGAATAAGAAAGGTTTTCTTTTTAACCTTTAGTCTGACTATCAAATGGTAAAACACATCATCCTCTACAATTGGTTCAAGTAGTCAAGAAGTTTGAAATACTGTATTTTGGGAACATTACGACTATCTTTTATTCTGGGGCCGAACCATAAAGAATCTTTTAATTCACAACACTCATTCAATTACCCAAGTAACTGGAATTCTGAACAACAAAAATGTGTCTTTGTCTTATTTCCATGCCTTGGGGGCTCAAACAAAGCTGCAGAAGCCTTTATAAATCAATTTGGGGGAGGCTTACACTGTTTTTCCTGGATTTTCATGATGGAGAACATAAACATATTTGTGTTTATTTATTGTTTGTAAATTTAATGTTCATGAAAGTTGCCTGATTGCCTGCCATGGAAAGTGAAATTCTCTGCTTATTAACAGAAGTATTATAACACAGGCAGCAGTAATAGAAACTTAGCTACACCATCCTAGCAATGTGTCTTAACTTTAACTTGGAAAAACCATCAAGACAGTTAGTAGTTCAAGTTTACATACCAAGTAAATACCAAGTACCAATAGATGAAGAGTACAGTTGTAGTGGTGTTTTTTGTGAAGTGGACAATTATACTGAAACAGATACATGATGGTCACAAATTTCAGCCACAAACCACTTGAACTGGATTCAGAAACTATGTTTCATTACTAATGTTTCACAGTATCCCACTTCATAATAAACGGACTCAGTAGAATACGCACATACACAATTTGCGGATTACAGATTTGAGACCCCCAACAACAACAATAATAATAATAACAACAATAACAAATCACATTCCAGAAGTGGAAAGTAGATACTTGATGTTGGATACAAGTATATAAAAAGTAATGTATTGCTGCTTTTGTATTTTTAACAAAAAAGTAAAGATTGTAACAATTCACCTCTTTACTTTAAAAAATAGAGACCTTCCAATGCAGTACAGCCTCCTCTCCACACAGTGGCTGACTTCCCATTATATCAGAAGACAAATATATTCCAATGTGAGTGATGGAAAAATCAAATAATAAATTTGTGTGATACACTGAACATGGACTATAACTGATGAGGCAAATATTTCTGAGTATCAGCTAGAAAATATTTCATTGCTACATATTTGGGAGTATGTACATCAAAACAGGGTTGGTGAGTGGGGTATTTTCCAAGCCTAATGAGAACAATCAAGCCAATAAATGGCTGCAGTTAAGACTTTCAGCTGTGTGACTCAGCTATACTGCAGACATTTTTGGATGCTCCTAGGGACAACTTTGCTGCTCTCCCTTCTGTGCTTCCTGGAAAAGACTAAACAAAGATTAAACAAAGTCACTGTTCCAAACAACATCAACAAATTCGAAGTCCTCCTTCAAGTTAACATCTTGTAGGTTAGCATGGGAGGGTACTGTAGGAGAACCACCTAATGACAAGCTCTCAGTATCTGCTGCTATCTTCACTGCTTATTGCTAAGGTTACGTTTTAGTCATGGGTATTTTTAGTAAAAGTCATGGACAGGTCACAGACAGCAAACAAAAATTCACAGCCCATGGCCTGGCCATGACTTGTACTATAGACTCCTGACTAAATCTGGGGCACGGGGAAGCCCGGTGGCTCTGCGGGTGTTTTGAGGGTGGAGGGCAGCCTGGGGGAGCCATGGATGCTCTGGGAATGGGGGGAGGTGGTGCACAGCCCAGGACCCCAGCTGTTGTGGGTGGGGGGTGGGGCAGCAGCATGCAGACTGGGACCACCATTGCTGCAGAGGAGGTGGGGAGCACGGTGGCCCGAGACTATCCCAACAGTGGCCAGTGCAGCTGGCCCAGGGGCTGCCCAAGCTGCTCAGGTGGCCCTGGGGCCAGCCGCTGCAGAAGTCACCGAGGTCCAGGAAAGTCAGGGAATCCGTGACTTCCATTACCTCAGTGACAAACTCGCAGCCTTACTTATTGCATGGGGGCAGGGAGGGGATATCACTATTGAAAATGATAGAGTATGTGTCAGTTACAGAACTCCTAGTCTGTGACTACTGGTATTGCTGCTTTTTCTGATACTCAGCTCAGGTCCTACAGTTGTTCAGCGTAGTTTTGAATTTCTCTTATTTTAGACCCAAGAGGACTTCTTTTCAGTGGTACCTCAACATAGCCTATAATTTTGTGCAAGCAACTGACAGGTTTCACAAACACAAGCTATTTCTAAATGGACATCATCTCATCAGTGAGTGCTGCACAACCACACAAGAAACCAGCAAGGAGGATCTCCCTCCCCATGGGCTACAGCAGGGGCATCACTCAGCAGCTTCTAGTCTAGCCTCTTAGCTGGAGCAGCCGCCAAGACCCTAGCAACTCTCCATGCAGGAGGGCTGGGTGAGGGGTTTACTGACAGGACTTCTGGTCTGACATGTAAGCCCATACAAACCAAGTCATATATAAGTGAGGAACAAATCTTACTTCCGAGTTTATACAGTGGAATCACAGTGTTTTCATGTATAGAAGGTTTTCCAGACCAGAGGAGAAAGCAGGATTTTCCTCATTTTATGTGCAAACAACATTTGCATACAATTTCAGAATGTGAGAGAAATCACCTCATCTCAAGCACAATCACAGCAGGTGCAAGGCACCAGAAGCCATTCTTCTGGACTTTTTTTTTTTTTTTTTAAAGAGACATCTACTGCCCTTTATACTACTTCAAAAGCTATATATATATATATATATATATATATATATATATATATATATATATATATATATATATATACACACACACACATACACACACACACACAGCTGTTTGCATAACTGCCATCAACACTCATCTGCTGTGAAACAGCAAATGGTACAGTCGCACTTCTCCTGCAATAGGACGATATACTCAGGAAGTACTGTGCAAATCACTTGACTGAGCTTCCTAAATAGGCCTATAAACCCTTTCTCACAGCAAAAACCAGATACCTTCTTTTAGATCCAGGGTTCTTCCACAGCTCACCCATATCCCCTTTATGGAATCAAGGCTTCCACAAGAGAGACAGGGTTTCCTGTAATGCTTGCTCATCACACCTCCAACTCCCAAAAGATTGTAAGGTCAGAGACTTGATAGCGCTGGTTCCACCAACAATATTTACCACAAGGCTTTCCTTGAACCATTGTGCTGCAGTTCACACAGCTATCTGGTGAGATGATGGCACTAGATCTATAACTTTTCAGTACACTGATTTTGGGTGACTAATCAATTTTTGTACCTGAAATAAGAAGTCTCCTCAAGAACATTGTCTTTATCAGAGGGTCCTAACTGGAGTTTTCAAACTTTCCAACAAGGTTGTTGTGAGAGTCATTTATTATATTAGTGACATCAAGATCAATACCAATTTTATACCTACCTTTGGGTACGCAAGTGGTTTCCCTTACACAGGAAAATTGTGACTTTAAACAGCTGAATTCAAACAAACCTGAATGGAATTTCATGGGACAAAGAAAAGGTACTTCTCTAATCTGAGAGCTCTTTTCTCCCTGATGAACAAAGGTGCAATCATTTTTTTTTATTCTAGATATATTTGATTGGGTCCAAGGAGGCTAGGCTTAAAAAGCCTACTCTTAGCCTGTATTAATACAACTAGCACATAAAAACTTTTCTTGCCTTCTTCCACAACCACTGCTCACTCAAAACTAATAAAAAGAAAAGGAGTACTTGTGGCACCTTAGAGACTAACAAATTTATTTGAGCATAAGCTTTCGTGAGCTCCATCTCACTTCATCGGATGCATTCAGTGGAAAATACAGTGCGGAGATTTATATACACAGAGAACATGAAGCAATGGGTATTACCATACACACTAACGAGAGTGATCAGGTAAGGTGAGCTATTACCAGCAGGAGAGCGGGGGAGAAAAAACTTTTTGTAGTGATAATCAAGGTGGGCCATTTCCAGAAGTTGACAAGAACGTCTGAGAAACAGTGGGGTGGGGGTTACTTTGTGTAATGACCCATCCACTCCCAGTCTTTATTCAGGCCTAAGTTAATTGTATCCAGTTTGCAAATTAATTCCAATTCAGCAGTCTCTTGGAGTCTCTTTGTGAAGTTTTTTCATTGAAGAATTGCCACTTTTAGGTCTGTAATCGAGTGACCAAAGAGATTGAAGTGTTCTCCAACTGGTTTTTGAATGTTATAATTCTTGACATCTGATTTGTGTCCATTTATTCTTTTACAGTCTCTATGGGTTGCATCTCTGACCATCTTGGCTAATTGCCACTGATGAACTTGTCCTCTATGAACTTATCTAATTCTTTTTTTAACCTAGTCATACTTTTAGCCTTCACAAAATCCCTGGCAATGAATTCCACAGGTTGACTGCACTGCATGAAGAAGTACTTCCTTATGTTTGTTTTAAACATGCTGCCTATTAATTTCATTGGTGATCCCTTGATTCTTGTGTTATGTAAAGGAGTAAACAACACTATCCTATTCACTTTCTCCACAGCATTCGTGATTTTCTAGATCTCTATCATATCCCCCCTCGGTCGCCTCTTTTCCAAGCTGAATAGTCCCAATCTTTTTAGTTTCTCCTCATATGGCATATATTACATACCCTTAATCATTTGTGTTGCACTTCTCTGTGCCTTTTCCAGTTCTTATATCTTTTTTGAGATGAGGTAACCAGAACTGCATGCAATATTACAGGTATGGGCATGTCATGGATATTTATAGTGACATTATGATATCTACTGTTTTATTATCTATCCTTTTTCTAATGGTTACTAACATTCTGTTAGCTTATTAGACTGCTGCCATACATTGAGTGGATGTTTTCAGAGAACTATCCACAATGACTCCAAGATCTCTTTCTTGAGTGGTAACAGCTAATTAGATCCCACCATTTTTTATTTGTAGTTGGGATTATGTTTTCCAATGTGTATTACTTTGCATTTATCAATGCTTCTTTGTTATCAGAACATTCTTTAACTACCATTCCCACACTGCCCTATCTACTGGCCAGTACCCACCCAGAGCTGCCTGCCCCTCACAGTCACTATTTCATGAATCATATTGACATCTACAATTTATAAAGAGAAAGGAGAAATGTATACAAATTCAGTGCCTACTTTTATGATGTCACTGCTGCTTTGTGTGCATAATTCCTGCTGCTTACAGGTAAATACACTCCTTTCAATGGTCTTTTCAATTCCTGTTTCCTGCTGCACTTCCTGCTGTTGTGCCCCACCATGCTGGGCTGCCTGCCTCGCATTATTATGGGACTATTTCATGAAAGTTGTGAATAGCCACAGTTTTAAAGAAAATCCCAAATCTCTCTTAGTTCTCATCACTACTTTCTGTTTTTATGATGACACTGATTCACCTTTTCTTGCCCACCTTAGCTCATACGTAGCCTCTCACTCTCTTTTAAGTTTATCTGAATTCAGATAATTTCCTAATAACATGCCCACCAAATATAATATCAGCTTATTTGCTCATCTCTACCCAATACAGCTAAATGTTTAAGTCCATGTAATGAAAAAATAATAATATATTTGTGAGCCTTCCGACTTTTAATCATAATTTCTTTGACATCTAGAAATAAATAGACGGTGTGAAGTGGCACCCTTTAAAAAGGTGAATCCCAAACTGGAAACATACAAGTGCAAGGGAAGGCCAAGTTGCCTGCTAACTTCACTACAGGTGGAGCCCCAAGAATTCTGCAGTACTGAAGGGCTTATTTCCACAGCTATCTTAACTATATACTGCAGCAATTTTATCTAATAAACATAATGTTGTTTGTGATGTGCATGGTTATTTTAAACAATCTCCTCCCATCCCCACCGCCACCCCAAAAACCCTGTTGTACTTGTGTTTGGCCAACTGGCATTAAACACCATCTTAACAGATCTGTGGACCTATTATTCAAAGAAACCAACATTTCAGATAAGCATGGATAAATTTTTCTATTATTTTTCATGCTAAAGTTCACATATCTATCACAATTGGATTTTCAGATCAGTGAACCTCCAGAGTGGGAAGCAGGATCATCCTTTAAATGTGGACGCCCAAAACAAGATACATTATATAAAATATCTCCTCCATCTAACCCTGGGTGCTAAGGCATGGAGACTTCTGCCAATAAAAGGAAATGGCATTGGCTAAGACTGGATGACCAATATGGAGAATTTGGAGAACGTACATATTGGTTCAGGCCATGTGACTGTTTAGCAGAACTCAATACTGAAGGCATGACTACTCTGCTCTTAGACTGTCAATGCTCCTAAACATTGGGATTTGATGCTTTACCGAAGAAAGAATGTGTCTGAATTAAAACGTACAAACTGTACCGACTGGAGACAGTAGCCATCAGGAGGCCTACTCTAATCAATAGGAAGTATACTGACACCTCACGCGGGGGTTCAGTCTGGTAGTACTACAAGCAGCAGGACAAAGTTCCAAGATCATACTCTGATATTGTGGGATTAGAATGAGATTGATGCATTGAAGGAAGCATTTAAGTTAGGATTTGTACAAAGCTTCCTTTTTCTTTAACAAAATGAGATTACAGAGACTTGACTTTTTTTTGCTTCTCCTTATGGAGCCACAATACAGCCCTACTGGTCTGTAGACACTCAAGGTTATGTTTAACGTATCAGTTCAACTGAGGACTGGGGGGGCATAGGTCAGCATTCATGTCACACCCCGATGCCGGGGAAGCTAATGATCCAACCAGTGGACCAAATTCAGTGATTAATCCTGGTCACATGCCATCTGAGGCATGCTGCACATATACTAAAAATAACTGAGGACTTTGCACCAGCCAGTAGAATAAGATCTAGTCGTTGACTTCTCTTCTGTGGTTCCTGAGAGCAATGCTTATTTAATCCAAGTTCATTCTAAATCTGAAGGGGTGGGAGGGGGCTGTCCCAGATGGAGGGCTGGTTTTGCAATAGAGTCATAGAGTCATCTGAAGATCTGGTGCTACGTTAATCAAGCCTGAGAGAATCATAGACTTTGCAGCCAGAAAGGCATAAACAGTTTCACTGCCACTCTCTTGTTTGTGTCTTTCCATATTGACCTAGGTAGCAGTGAAAAGGGTGAGACGAAATATACACAGGGACATTGTCCAGCTATGTGAGATATCATTCACCGCTTTACATCCATCACACCACACACAGAGAAGCTGCTGCATCTTTATTTAGTGTTTAGAACAGGAAGAGGTCAATCACCAGCCTACCAAATTCACTTATGATGAACAAGATATTTCTGGGTGTAGAAGCCACTCTGCTAAGCTGACTTCTGCCATGTAATATTCGTGTTGATTTCCCCACTAGATGGGCAGAGCACATAGAGATAGGAAACTTTATTCTACCTGAGACAGGAGAATTTGTTGGATAGGACAGTTTGTGTTCTTCCCAGTTATTATGAAACCCTACAAGACATTGACTGTCACGACCAGAACAGGTCCATTATCCAAGGAAGGCACAGTGCTCTGAGACCTTGATGAACCATTGTGTTTCACCTGTGATCTCACCTTCTGGTACCCATTCTCTGAACCTAATTGGGAAGACTTCTTCCAAAAAAAAAAAAAATCTAGCTCTCTCCATTCACCAGTTCTGGGAGTGAAGAATATACAACTGAAGCTAGAGTTCTTTGACGAAGGATGTGATATGGGTCAGATGCAGAGGGGATACTCAGAATTACTAGATAGTTATGATATGAACTCTGGATCACAGAGGTATGCCTATGCATGGGATCAGAATTCCCAAAAAGTTCCAATGAAAATGAGATTTTTGTTTCTGTGATACCACTCCATTATGACCCTCTTCATCTTCTGCTAATATTAATCTGAGATAAGAACTTGTACCTGAGAGTATTGATCCTCATTTTAGGCCTATGATTGGCTTCTCTGACACCATGTGCTTGTCCTGAACCCAAGATATTCCAGGAACTGTATCGCTCTGTATTGTTTGCTTCAGCTTTCCCTCTGCACAGAGTCCTGATTAGAAAAATTGTCAGGAAAGAGATGAATGAATTTCCTTCTTCTCTAAAGTTTATATGATTGCAACTATGATCCTGGAGAGACACCCTGGGAGGACATGTAAGATCAAATGCCAATGACTGAAGTTGGGAAAAGAAACAAAACTGCTATTCATTTGCAAAACATACAAATTGTCTGAGGATGGTATAATGGGGATGCTTTGAAGACAAGCCTCCTTTAGGAACATATTTACTTGATTCAGACAGGGCCCTGTTCTGCTTGTCCTCAGTTCTCTGAGACTAGAAATACAATGGGGCATGAGTTGTAATGCTCTAATCTAAATTGGATGATAAATAATTTTATTCATGCCACGGCCTTTCCATGGGTTGCTGCAACTGGAAATGAGTCAGAGATGTTTGAGCAATTCTTGCACAGGTTCCATAGGGCACCCCATCTGGACCATATTCAATGACCCCGTTTAATTAAAGCTACAAAGACAGCTCTTAGGCTCCAAATTGAGAGAGCCTCACACCACTTGAGGTACCTAACACCACATGGGACTGACTGGGAAACCTGCAGACAGCTCTGAGCCAACTGCAATTTTCTCCTCATGTACTTCATGGACAGCTTCAACTTGCCATATGACCTGTATTCCTTTCTATAGTGTCTTGCAGGAGTCAGAATTGTAAATAGACTTTCTGGATAGCTCTGAAAGGCCTCAGCTTTCTGTAAAGTTTCCCACTGTATCATTAAGATAGCTGGGAACAGATTTGTCTGAGTGTCTGATCCCAAGGACCAAAACTCCATGTACTTGAATGAAATAGATTTGAATCCATTTCTCCTCTCTCTCCCTCTGCCCCCACTTCCAGGGAGAAGTCCTTAGGCCTTACAATTTTTAGGTTGAGAGGGGCCATACTTGCAATACTGTCAACCCATGTTAGCACTGCTGTGAAAGCATGCAGGGGCAGTCATGATCTCAGATGACAATTCATGTTTATTTTTTCTTGACCTGATGCCACCTGAGAGTTTTCATGCTTAAGGGAGGGGACTGAATCAATGCCTGCCTGGACTTGGTTGCCTGTAAACTACATAGTGAAGAGACTACTCTTTCAGATAAAAATCTTCCATAGTTAGAAATGCTGAGTCCCTGACAAGCAAGGAAAATAGCCACATTTATCTTTGAGAGCGATATCTTCCGGTCTTATCAAATGGAGACCAGAGGGATGGTGTGGTAGAAATAAACAAGTGATGGACTAAGAGGCCCCTTAGTGCTTGCCAGTTCTCCCACATTTGAAGTGCTGTTTCCATAAGAACATAAGAATGGCCATACTGGGTCAGACCAAAGGTCCATCCAGCCCAGTATCCTGTCTACAGACAGTGGCCAATGCCAGGTGCCCCAGAGGGAGTGAACCTAACAGGTTATGATCAAGTGATCTCTCTCCTGCCATCCATCTCAACACTCTGACAAAAAAAAGCTAGGGACACCATTCCTTACCCATCGTGGCTAATAGCCATTAATGGACTTAACCTCCATGAATGTATTTAGTTCTCTTTTAAACCCTGTAATAGTCCTAGCCTTCACAACCTCCTCAGGCAAGGAGTTCCACAGGTTGACTGTGCGCTGAGTGAAGAACTTCCTTTTATTTGTTTTAAACCTGCTACCCATTAATTTCATTTGGTGGCCCCTAGTTCTTATATTATGGGAACAAGTAAATAACTTTTCCTTATTCACTTTCTCCACACCACTCATGATTTTATATACCTTTATCATATCCCCCCTTAATCTCCTCTTTTCCAAGCTGAAAAGTCCTAGCTTCTTTAATCTCTCCTCATATGGGACCCATTCCAAACCCCTTATCATTTTAGTTGCCCTTTTCTAATGCCCGTATATCTTTTCAGCTTATCTTCTCTTCTCTCATCACTCCACAGCCATATGCTAGAGGGAAGGAGATGGAGGAGGTGGCGAGGCACAGCAAACTGCAAGAGAAGCTGGGAACAACAACCTGGACGTTAGGACATAGTGACCTACAGCAGCAGCTGGAGATGACAA
Source organism: Lepidochelys kempii (assembly GCF_965140285.1). Classification (NCBI taxonomy): domain Eukaryota; kingdom Metazoa; phylum Chordata; order Testudines; family Cheloniidae; genus Lepidochelys; species Lepidochelys kempii. Next base: position 85,709,229 of record NC_136385.1, on the reverse strand, counting down.
AATGCTTTGCCCCATAACATCTTCCCAAAGTGCACGAGGAGGAACATACAGCTATAGCTTGTCTAGGGCAGCTACAGCTCACTTAGGAACATAAGAGTGGCCATAATGGGTCAGACCAAAGGTCCATCCAGCCCAGTATCCTGTCTTCTGACAGTGGTCAATGCCAGGTGCCCCAGAGGGAATGAACAGAACAGGCAATCATCAAGTGATCCATCTCCTGTCGCCTATTCCCAGCTTCTGGAACAATCTTCCATTTAGCATGCTGCCCTTCTGGTTTCACTCCCATAATGGAGATGGGGGAAGGAGGGTTGCTTGCTCCCAAGCCAGTTCTTTTCCAATCCTTCCTTTCTCCTTTCCTGCCAAGGGGAAGTGCCCCATGGCCACTGCAGGGGAAGAAAAAACTGGATGGTACAGGAGGCAAGGCATTCCTCTGCTGTCAGAGACTGACAGGTCTGGTTCCAAGCCGAAGATGCAAGCAGGATGAGGTATGCCTTGTAACGGATCCGCGGATCTTAGCACAAAGAACTAAGAGACAAGTCAGAAGTGGAGAGTCAAACTGTGAATTGCTGGCATCAAGATGGAAGTTGAAGCCTTGTGAAATCAACATTTCCCCTCACACTGCCTTCTTTAGCATCAGAATGGTGATGAGAAAGTTTGTGATTGAGCAAAAATGCAGAGTTTGGACAAAACAACATCACCATCAAAAGTGTTGAGCGTGATGCAAATGTGGTTTAGAGATGGTACAAAAACTCATCTGGAAGCCCCAGACGAGGACTGTTTCAGCTTTGACAAGGCTGTTGCAAGGAAACTAAATGAATTCTTTGCACTGGTCTTCACTGCAGAAGACATGAGGGAGATTCCCACTCCTGAGCCATTCTTTTTAGATGAGAAATCTGAGGAAGCGTCCCTGACTGAGGTGTCAGTAGAGAAGGTTTTGGAACAAGTTGATAAATTAAACAGTAGTATGTCACCAGGATCAGATGGTATTCACCCAAGAGTTCTGAAGAAGAATAACTCAAATATCAAACTGCAGAACTACTAACAAACTCACTTCAAACTCACTTATCATTCAATAAGTTTCCCTGTTTTGCTCATTCCCTCTGAAGCATCTGAGCAAGATGGACCACTAGTCCAACCCAGTATGACAATTCTTATGTTCTTAAGATAAATCACCATTTATATTATAGGTCTCAGATTTTGCCCTAAATGACTTAGGAAAAAGGAGAGGTTGGTTTTTATTATATATACTTTTTCTTCGTTAAACATATATATTATTGCCTGCATTTGTAAATATAAGGGGGAAAAGATAATAGCACAAAAAGCTATTGCCATCCTTTGCAATATAAGCTTATCCATGGGGCTGAACTTCCTAAAATAACTTTTTTTCTATTCCGAAAAGGGCAGTACACGCTATTATGTATCAAGTACCTTATGAAATTACTCTGTAGACACCAATTACTTACACAGTACATAATGCATTTTTCTCCGAGGTAAAATTAAGTCTTAGCAATGAAACCACCATGCCCAACAATTTACACAAGAAAAAAGGAATAGAGAATACATATATTAGTGGAACGAACAAAAGAGGTTTTGCCTCTACGCTTCTGATTTCAGCCAGCTCTTAAATCTTAGTGGAAGTGAGTTTGGTGGTCTCAGAATTGAAATCACCATGCCCAACAATTTGTGCAAGAAAAAGGAAGACAGGACACCTAAATAAGTGGAACAAATGTGTTTTCTCTCTGCACTGACTTCAGCCAGCTCTTACATCCTAGTGGAAATGAAGTTAGTGATCGCAGCTGAATTTCTCAGTCAGCATCAGAAAACTGGTTTCAATTATTACCTATAATTCAGAATGATTAAAAGAACCTAATCTGGAGAGCCCTAGGACTAACATAACTTGTAAACTATGTTAACATTCCTCTCACCTCAAGAAAGGAAAATTACTCAAAGCCAGGGTCAAGATCACTGGCCAGCAGTCAATGCACCACATGTTTAGTAAAGATAAATAAATGTCTTAAATTATTATAGTTCTTCAGCCTTCACCAACCATATATATTCCCCTCAAGTGTTTAAATACTGCCCCCTGATTAAATGCCCCATAAATAAAAAGAGCTCATTGTGCAATATTAAATGTGAACTGATGCTGATGAAAGCTTAGCTTTTTAAGATCACAGCTGCTTGTCTGAATTATTGTCCATTTAGGTATGAACTTTAAATTTAATTTTAAATAAATTTTATTATGTGATGCTTATGACCGCAGGACTAACAGTACTTTGAGAATGCACATGAGGCAAGCAACTGTTCTATTTCACCACATACCTCTATCAATGTACTGGAATGCTGATCTGCATCACTTTTGCATGCTAAACCCCTGTGGAAAGGAGTCTGCCAATTGTGCTAGAGTGTTACAATCTAAGCATAGATCCACTGAGGATTATTTTGCCATCATTAAGCTCATTTCCATTTGGACCTAACAATGTGCATTATCCCAAAAACTGGAGTTTGAGCAGTTTAAAAGGAGAACTAGGTTTCACAGGACACAATAACTGAATCCTTCACTGATGTACAGCAGTCCAAAATAATGTAATTTGCATGTAGAATAATTACAAGGTTTGAAATGGAATTCTCCTGGTTAATAATATGAGAGAGATTCTAGTTCAAAAACATCACTGGAACTTCTACTCCTCAGATTGTCGCATGTAAAATAATCAGTGGGCAAAAGACGTAGCCATAGTTATTGTTCCCTGGAACAACCTACAAAATTGCTGCACAGGACCAATGATATTTGTTACCCACACTTAAAACAGTTTCTTCTCCCATACTAAATACAGCAGGCAGGATAACAGAGAAGAGAAGCAGGATAAAACCACAAAAAGGCAACCAAAAAATGGAAGGTTTCAGAGGAACAGCCGTGTTAGTCTGTATTCGCAAAAAGAAAAGGAGTACTTGTGGCACCTTAGAGACTAACCAATTTATTTGAGCATGAGCTTTCGTGAGCTGTAGCTCACGAAAGCTCATGCTCAAATAAATTGGTTAGTCTCTAAGGTGCCACAAGTACTCCTTTTCTTTTTGCAAAAAATGGAAGTTAGAGGAAAAATTCAGGATTACCACTCGGACTTGTAAACTCTTCACTCTGTTAGCACCTCTGATAATTTTAGGCAACTTTGGCCCATGACCCTGCCCAGCCCAATGAGATTCGAGAATATGCATAATAAATTTGTGTGTGGTATTTCACTGACAAAAATTACATCCCCATAAATAAAATGCTTTCAGGTTCCTATTCGTGCAATTTGCAAATATTCATGGAACTGTAATAATACATCCATAGGATTAGATCACCTGTAGATCATAGTTAAGCAATTTAAAGGGCATTATAGTACAAAAATAGGCCTACCACTAAAGTTAAACTGCAGCTACTTTCATAGAGGAGACATTTACAATGTATTCTTCTATTCATTGCAGTACTCGGTATCATACTAGTATTTTTTTAAATTCATCTGGACAAGATCTCTTTTCAACAAGAATAACAGGAAATATGGGATTTATTGCTATAATGAAGTCCTTTCAAATCTCTGTTTTCCTTTTATAAAGGACAGGAGGATAGGCGTTCATCTCATCAGGCAGCTTATTAGGATTAGCACTGAATAAGACACCACAGAATGTCAAGCCTATCAGTTACTAAACATGCATCATACAAACTTTGTCTTTGCAAGAACCTCTGCTCTGCATTTGTCATCCACCTGAATAATTAACTAGTACATGCTGCCTGCCAGCAGTTTGGGGAATTAATTTTCACACATTAAATGCAGATCACATCCGCAAAAACTCAGACCACACACATACTGTAGTACAATCTTTCAAACATTAAGAGGCAAAGAAATAAATTTTACTGTGCTCAAACTTGGTTGTGACTGAAAACTTAATGATTATGAAGTCACATCTCTGATAAATCTCAAGTATTTCTGATGACATCCAACTAACATAATTAATTACTGTATGTCCTCAATTGACTAACTCTTCTGCTCACTGCTAGCAATGGAAAAAAGCTATTTATAATACTTCCTTTAAATTATTGTAAATCCTGATTGTAGCTCTGTCCTTGTTAATCTTGACTAGTTCTATTCCCCTCATTACTGAGAGATCTAATAGAAAAGCCAACGTTTGTAAATGACTGAACTTTTTTAAACATAAAGGGTGACTATATGCTTTTAAAAATTACAATCCTTACCCCCATAATTTTTACATGTGTACAGTGAAATCAAGGAGTTAAAAGGAAAAAAAATCAGATTATATTACACTTTCTACAAAACATGACAATGCACACCACAAATCAGTGGATTTCTGAGAAACCGAAAAAATCTCCAATGGAAAAAATATACTGTATATGTTGAAAATGGCAATTAAAAACACCACCACACACAAAGTTTGATGAGAGTCTTAACCTGAAGCTCTGCTTGTGGTTGGTTTATCTTGTGGAGTTTTCTGGAATTACCTCCTCTAGCGAAGGGAGTTGGGTGAGTAAAGGTTGAGGCCTCCGAAACCTGCAAATTTGTGGGATCTAGATGGGAGAGCATCCTTCTTGGATTGCTATCCATCCACATGGTAATGCTGGCCCTTCTAAGAAGCCCAATTCCATAGCTCATAGGAGTCCCCATGCAGCTGCTCAGTAACTAACTACTTTCCCACCAAGTTTCCACATGAAAATCTGAAAGCTGAACAGAGAACAATGCTACAGACTATGCTCCTTCTACCCCACACTGTTCCTAAAGCCCAGAGGAAGGAAGACCCATGAAGGTCTCTGGAAAGAAGGACAGCGTGGCAGAAGCAGCACATACCCACTTCTATACAGCGATAAGGAGTTACACCGAAGTAAGCACAGCAGTGAATCTATGACAACAGTCTTAAATTCAAAGGGATCCACAAGTCCAGTGCTTGGACCTGATTCTGGAACCCCTCTGTGCACTGAACTGGCACTGAAGGCAATAGGAGTGACATGTAAATAACCTGAAAGAGCCTTTCATAGTAAGGAGAGGAAAGATTTCAATGTAAGCAGACAACCGATTTTCTGCCTGTTCTTTCCTGGGTTAGAATATTGCCATAGAACAGTAACCATTCAAAAGCCCACTATCTGATTAAGCCATTCCTACTGGTTAACATTCTGCGGCTTAAAAGGAAAAATCATTTGTGTCTTTTGGACAAACATTCCAGTGTCCCTCTCAAACTGGCATCTTGCCTTTGGTTATAGTCACATCAGCACTTCTTTCATCTTCTATAATATTGGTGATGGATGCACTTTTCACAGGAGAAAAGGAAAATGTGTTCCTTGTACTCAAATCTTTATTTGGTACCATTTAAAGAAAATAGCCCAATTAATCAACATAGAATTGAAGTGCTAATCCTATGGAAGTATTTGAGACCTACAATAATACCAGATGATTCCATCATGAATGTTATTACAGAAATATCAAAGGCATTAATGACTGAAAACCATTCTTTTAAAATGTTACCTTCTATTTATAGTTAGCCTGGCTACTGCTTGTAATAAAGATACCAATTCCTTCTGTAGTAACGAATGTGAAAAATGGTGACCAGGTTTTCCTTGGAAGCTTTACATACAGAACAATCTACACCAGGGGTAGGCAAACTATGGCACGTGTGCCAAAGGTGGCATGCGAGCTGATTTTCAGTGGCACTCACACTGCCCGGGTCCTGGTCACCACACCAGGGGGCTCTGCATTTTAATTTAATTTTAAATGAAGCTTCTTAAACATTTTAAAAACCTTATTTACTTTACATACAACAATAAGTTTAGTTATATATTATAGACTTATAGAAAGAGACCTTCTAAAAATGTTAAAATGTATTACTGGCACACAAAACCTTAAATTAGAGAGAATAAATGAAGACTCGGCACACCGAGTCTTCTGAAAGGCTACTGACCCCTGATCTACACAGAGATAAGGAAAAACTCAGATTTGCAATTCTAGACAGGGAATCAAAGCATTCCTGAACACTTTGAGAATACAACATCAGTGGCCCTTCTTTAGCTGTAACACAGTGTATGAAATATTATGATAGGCCATTGTCTTTGTCACTTCTTAAAATATGGTTACATTTTGAATGTATGATTTCAAAGTATTCCTGCTATCATAAAGGTACTACCAAGAAATAAAGTGATTACTATTTCTGCAACCTACATTAAAATAGTCACCCTAATGTGAATGAAGTACCAGTTAATCATCAGAGTAAACAAAAATCTATTAAAAATTATATTGAGGTGCTGTATTTATTCATTACTAAATACTAATGCAATCATTTACACAAAAATCATTATTTTTTTGTTCTTTGCTCATTAATAATCACATCAGAAAACAAATATTTTGCATCAAATTAACATACTGTATTCAGTTAGCTTTCCTTCTGTTTCTGAAAAACGTGGTAATGGTTTTTTTAATCTCTAATATTATAATATATAGTTTGTACTGGGAAATGATTTAATGTACTGACTGAGAATTTTTAATCCATATTCTCCGTGCTTAATATTTTGTTTCTGTTACTGAAATTTACATTGAAAAGACTTGGTATTGTCCAGAGCAGAGACCTAGTTCTAAACACAGTGTGATGACCACTAGCAAACTAAAATTGAGGCCCTGCCCTTGGCCCATGGTCTTAATCTCTGGGTATTGCTGAAAATGTTGTTCCATGCATGGATTAGCAAATTAAAAAACTTCACAAACCTCCACCATGATTTGTCTATTTCTACCCCAAGATCCCCATCCATAGTTTCAATTGTAGATATAAGTGTTCTGGGTGGGAGTGGGAGGAAGAGGTTGTATAACTCAGAATCATAACTACCACTTCTGAAAAACAACAACATGCACAAGAATTTAAATTACGATCACTGGATAGTCAAAACTTCAGCTGATTCATTTTGCTGGATTTAACATAACATTTATTAATTTTTTTCCCACTTTTAAAAAAATAAACTTAAATAGTATCTATTGATCTATCTACCTATTGAGAGACAGACGGTTAACTAACCCATTGACTGTTAATTTTAAAAAAATGAGAAAGGAAAAAAATGCTAATTGAAAATTAAACCTTAACATTCCTTTCACTACTGAGAAAAAGACAAACACCATTTCTACTTCACAGTTAGTCCAAATTTTCTTTACATTATAGTATTTTTACTTCACCACTCATTGTCATTGAGCATTTTTACATGGGACAATAAACGAGCACTATATATGTATTCACTGAAGCACTGATTTTTTTAATATAGCTTGATCTCAAACTGGATGCAACTACAAGGCATTATAACAAGCTGATGTCAGTTTAAAACAGTTAGTGACAGACTCTTTTCTTTAGATCTTTTTACCTACCATAACTGTTCTCGGGCGAACAATATTCTAGCAATTAGTAAACAAAGTCATTGTCCAGCTATACCAAAAGAAGGCCAGGAGACACTTGATACGGTTTTAATCAGGCCACAACTTTATTATTAGATGTCTGGGACTACCCAGCAAATAAAAGTGTACAATGCAGGTAACTCCGTGATCATTCAATTTGTACCCGAGGGGCTTCCACCAGCCCTCCTCTTTTTCCATGCAGGTTCCCAGCCAACCAATTGCTGGGACCTTACCATCTTCCCCGCCCCTGAACGAGTGTTAAGGTAGGCTATAAGGAATGGGGGTTGGCTCCCTGCTGTGCCAGTCACAGCAGCCCTGATCCCTCTACCCCCTTGACTCCTTTAATAAACACCTCCTTTTTTTGTACTTTACCAACGCATTTATCTGGTCACTGTATCCCTTCCCTGTGGAGTACCTGAACTGGACAGCCGCCCCACACTTACATAATGAGTTGCAATATCACAGCCTAACACCCTTCATTACTCACCATAACAAATCCCTCCCCAAACCTATAGTAGGGAAGGAGAAAAACCTCTCACTCACTCCACCTTGGCCAATCTGTTGGTGAGGGAAAAATTTCTTTGTAGCCCTCCTAGAAAGGTGTGACTAGGATGATGCCAACCGCATGTCCTCACTAAACCTGGTATTTTGCCACCCCCAAGGGGAAGGAGGCTGGGTGCTTCTCCGCCTGATCTGGGAAAAGGGGGCTTACAGTGAGAGGCCCAACAGAACTGAATCTCTATATACGTTGTCATTTGGTGTCACAGGAATAAATTATTATTCCTTATTATTAAAATAAGGTTATTATTAACCTTGTTTTGAGAGTAGGGGGCAGGATGTTTATAAAAATATACCAAACTACAAAGGCACCATGCTCTTCCCCGCCCCTGAACAAATTGGAGGATTGGGCCAAAAGAAATCTGATGAGGTTCAATAAGGATAAGTGCAGGGCCCTGCACTTAAGACGGAAGAACCCAATGCACAGCTACAGACTAGGGACCGAATGGCTAGGCAGCCGTTCTGTGGAAAAGGACCTAGGGGTGACAGTGGACGAGAAGCTGCATATGAGTCAGCAGTGTGCCCTTGTTGCCAAGAAGGCCAATGGCATTTTGGGATGTATAAGTAGGGGCATAGCGAGCAGATCGAGGGACGTGATCGTCCCCCTCTATTCGACATTGGTGAGGCCTCATCTGGAGTACTGTGTCCACTTTTGGGCCCCACACTACAAGAAGGATGTGGAAAAACTGGAAAGAGTCCAGCGAAGGGCAACAAAAATGATTAGGGGTCTGGAATACATGACTTATGAGGAGAGGCTGAGGGAACTGGGATTGTTTAGTCTGCGGAAGAGAAGAATGAGGGGGGATTTGATAGCTGCTTTCAACTACCTGAGAGGTGGTTCCAGAGAGGATGGTTCTAGACTATTCTCAGTGGTGGAAGAGGACAGGACAAGGAGTAATGGTCTCAAGTTGCAGTGGGGGAGGTTTAGGTTGGATATTAGGAAAAACTTTTTCACTAGGAGGGTGGTGAAACACTGGAATGCGTTGCCTAGAGAGGTGGTGGAATCTCCTTCCTTAGAAGTTTTTAAGGTCAGGCTTGACAAAGCCCTGGCTGGGATGATTTAATTGGGGATGGGTCCTGCTTTTGAGCAGGGGGTTGGACTAGATGACCTCCTGAGGTCCCTTCCAACCCCCATATTCTATGATTCTATGATTCTTAGGAGACTTGGTGAATTTTTTTTTTAAAATGAGTGTATTAACGAGGTTAAGCGTTAACAGTTAACACTAAGTAATTCCACTCTAGAAAAGAACTCTAAACTTTGGTTTTGACCACAGAGCTAAGAGACCAGAACCTTCATGATATAATGACGAGCCAGTAAAGAACAAAGGGGTTTGGTAAGACAGATGAAATGCATATAGACTGAATGTAACTACCCAATTGAAATTTAGCCTGTGATCACTGGGATTAACATTAGGGATGAGCCAACTGACTGAGAAAGAGAAGAAGTGACCCAAAATGCACAATGAATCCTCTTCAGTTCCTTCTCTATTGCAGAGTCCTTGACAAGAACTCCGAAGTAGAGGCAAGGAGGGTGGGTTGTGGACTCCTGAGCAGTATTCCCACTGTAGGGCTGGGGTTTCAGAGTCAAGTCAGTTACAGAGGGAACTGAAGATGGCATCGAAAGTGGAGTCTCCAGTAATCAGATAATTTTCTGCAAAGGTATGTGCAGACACCCAGGTTGCCTCTCTACAGATTTCTGAGATAGGGACATCATTGAGAAAGGAGACGTAGGAGGAAACCGACCTTGTGGAGTGAGTGCAAATACTAGATGGAGGTGTTATGATGTAAATCTAATAGCATTGTTTAAAACATTTCGAGACCCATTTGGAGAGTCTCTGGGCTGATATGACCAAGCCTTTAGATCTCTCCACAATAGAAAAGAAAAGCTTAGGAGATTTCCTAAATGCCTTCGTCCTATCCAAGTAAAAGGTCAGGGCTCTCCTAACATCTAGCATGTGCAATTTAGCCTTTCTGTTATTAGGGTCAGGCTTGAGGTAAAAGGTCGGGAGGTGAATCAGTTGGTTTATGTGAAAGGGGGAGGTCACCTTGGGGATGACGTTCGGCTGCAGTCTGAGTGTGACCTTGTCCTGAAAGAATATTGGGGGAGGGGGGGCGGTGCCATCAGTGCCGCTATTCTACTCACTGAGTCGATCGCCACCAGAAAGGCCATCTTCATCGACAGGTGTGTGAGCAAAGGGAGGTCTAGTCAGACTTTTTAGTACTAGGTTTAGGTCCCATGTTGGGGTAGGATGTCTGGGTTGGGGATAAAAGGTTTATTATACCCTGTGGAATTGTTTTGTGGTCAGGTGTGAGAACATGGAGTATCCTTCTACTTGTTGATGGAAGGCTGCTACAGCCACTAGATGAACTCTGACAGAGAACCCTGAACTGACGGATAGCCCTGGTTTTTTATACAGTCAGCACATAGTCTAGGACCATTGGGAGGGTAGCAGATGTTGGGAAAACTGGTTGGGAATTATACCAAACCTGAAACTTGGATCACTTTTTCTAGTAAGACAGATTTGTAGTGGATTTTCTACTGTGCAGTAACACTTCCTGTACTTAGTCCAAACAGGACCTTTCTAATTTCTGGAACCATGAAGGAGCCAAGCCTTGAGGCACACTGTCTGCAAGTTGGGATGTAGAGCACGTCCTTCATTCCATGATAGGAGCTATGGCATGGGTTGGAGAGAGATCAGTGGGCATGTCGCCAGTTGTGACAGGTATGGGTACCAAGTCTGTCTTGGCCAGGTGGGAGCAATCAGTATGATGTGTGCTCCTTCTCTTTTTATTTTTAATAGGACTTTCAACAGTAGCGGACACAGGGGAAAGGCATAGAGAAGGTCTTTGTTCCACGGGAAGAGGGAGAGCGTCCCTTAAGGAGTGTTGTCCTATCCCTGCCCTGAAGAAGAAAGGTGGGCATTTCTTGTTCAGGTAAGTGGAAAACTGGTCTGTGGTTGGTGTCCCCCACTGCCTGAATAGGATATGAAGCACTGCTGGGTTTATCTCCCATTCGTGGTTGTGTGGGAACTTGCGACAGACTGTCTGATACTGAGTTTTGTACTCCTGGCAGGTAGGCTGCTGATAATGTGCTGTTGTGGGAAATGCACCAGTTCCACAGCTTTAGTGCTTCTCTGCAAAGGAAGGGTGATCTGGCTCCTCCCTGTCGATTTATGTAGTACATACATGCTATGTTGTCTGTTAAGACTCTTGTGTGTGTTTCCTTGATCAGTGGGAGAAAATGGGCATAAGCATTCCTGAGTCTGAGGAGGTTGATGTGGAGGGACAGATCAGTGGATGACCATTTGCCTTTTGATGTAAGGCTATGTAGATATGCACCCCATCCTATGAGGGATGCATTGGTGGTGAGAAGTAACGATGGAGAAGTTTGCAAAAAGGGGATCCCTCTGTAAACATCTGCTGGATTTTTCCACCAATGCAGGGAGTTTTTGATCCTGGTAAGTAGTGACAGAGATTTGTTTACTCTGTCTTTGTTGCATCTGTAGACCAAGCTGAACCACATTTGGAGGCACTGTATGTGAAGTCTGGCATGAGGTATCACTGCTGTTCCCAACGCTATATGCCCCAGGAGTTGGAGACCGTGTCTGGCGGACATTTGAGGTCTGTTTTGTACTGACTTTATGAGCAGGGGCAACATGTGAAACCTCTGCTATGACAGGAGTGCTTTGGCTTATAACAAGTCAAGGTCAGCCCCTATAAATTCTAGGTGCTATGTAGGGATGAAAGTTGATTGTTGGATGTTGATCTGTAGACCCAGTTCCGTGAACAAGTTGACTGCAGTTTTGGTAACCCAGGAGCCTCACTGAAGGAGCAGGCTCTGAGTAGACAATTATCCAGGTAGGGGCAGATCATAAACTCCTGGGAGCATAGGTGAGCAGCCACTACGGAGAGGACTTTGGAGAATGGTCTCAGAGCCAATGAGAGGTCAAAGGGAAGGATTCTGTATTGGTAGTGGTCCTGCCCATGGTAAATCTGAGGAATTGTATCTGTGAAGGTAGGATCGATATGTGGAAAGAGACATCCTGTAGGTCAAAGACCAAAATCCAATCTCCCTGTTCCAAAGAGATGGAATGATCACTGCTAGTGTGACCATCCTGAATTTTTGAGCTTTGACAAATTTGTTCAGAGCTCTGAAGTCCAGTGTGGGTCTCCAATCTCCCTTCTTTTTGGGTATCAGAAAATAATGAGAGTAGAAACCTTTGCCTCGTGTTGGGAAGGGGGGGAGGTGAAGTGGATGGAGTACCCATTGCGGATGATTTCCGGGCCCTATCAGTCAGATGTTATTCGTTCCCAGTTGTTGTGGAATGGAACAAGGCGGTAGATCCAACTGGGTGCAATGGGTTGGTCAGCTGCAGCTGGAGTTGAGGGGAGTGGTCTGTCGATGCCTCAACCAACATGTCAGAACTGATGTTTTGAGGCAGATGGTGGTGAGGCAGAAGGCTGTGAGCCTGATAGCTTATGACTGGAAAATCTGCATAGTTTTTCTCTGAGGCTCATAGAAACACTGGATTGAGAATTGTGAAGTTCAGGATTTATGTCCTGTCCTTCCAAGACCCGAGTTTGAGTTGTTGATAGAGACCACACTTCTGAGGAATGTGGCCTTCCCCAAGGCAGTAGATACAGTGAGAATGTTTATCCACTGCAGGGATGGCCTCCTTACATGAGGGGCACTTCTTGAAGCTCAGTGAGATGGGCATATCCCACACTGGGGGAAGCGGCCCCAGACAAAGGAGAAACTAAAAGTCTCCTTTTTTTGAGACAGAAAGAAAGAGAGAAAATAAAGAAAATCTACAACGAAGAGAGAAGATTAACTAGCTACTGAAAATGCTAAGGAAAGAGAGTAGACCTAACGATCCACAAATGGACTGCTAATGACAATGTCTCTAGCCAGGGGCATTTGAGAAGGAACTGGAAAGGGGTTCACCTATGTGCACTAGTTAGCCTTGTGGTGGGGCATGAAGGGGCGACAGTGCATGTGAGGGCCGAATGGACACTGCTACCAAAGTTCTCTGATCAGCAGCACAGGGACACAAGTGCCCCTACAGTGGAGCACCCATGGGGACACTACTCAAAGAAGAATGTGTTATTTCTGGTCTGACTGGAAACAATCAGCATTAGAAATCTTGAACGTCACTTCTCTCAAGACTTTTAGCCTAATTTTGCAGATACATTCAGAAAGCGTTTTGGGTGCTTATCCATACCAAACCTTCCAGCTTTTGGAGGTTCACCCAACAGCAGTTAACATGCCTGGTTTTGTGACAAATGCCAGGAAATCATTTAATGAACACAAGTGATCAGGATCACAGTTTTAATCTCAGCCAAATGACAGCATCTCCCCCAAACTTGACCTTTCAAGGACATTCGTTCAATAGCAATTCCGAAGGAAGATTGCCCTTTACATCTTCCTGTACAATTATCATAGCATCCTCTTATACTGTTAACACTGGGCAATAGTCACAAATGACTGACACTATGCAAGAGTGACTGTCATGTAGGGAACACAGAAAAATTAAGCAGCATACTGCATCCTCAAAAACAGTAAAAGGGTAACCTCATCAGCCATCTTCTGGTAACTCAAAGCCTCTTGATTCTCCAAAAATGGCTACCTCCACATTGCTGGGGTTAGCATTACTGCATAATGAACTTACAGATAGCTTACAGTGATGGGCTGTACTCAGAGCCTCGTGGGGCCATGCTCAGGACTGTTTCTATGGGTGGGTGAGCAGGATGGTTGCCTTGGGTGCCATACAACTGAGGGTTTTGGTTTTTGCTCTGCTGATTCACCAGCTGTTTAATTTTTTTTCTCAGCTGCTGAGGAGGAGAGCACCAAGCAAACGTTTTTGACCTCCACCCAAGCAGCTGAGGGGAAAAAATAACCATGGTTGGCCACTTCGGGCGGGAGAGGGAACAGTGGCACATCTAGAGCCACTCCAGGTCACCCTTTTGGAAAGAATGCTTCTCCTATCTGATTTTCCCATTAAGGAAATCTCTGCTGACTCAGACAGATGTGAAGGGCCAATTCCAGACGCCAACTGTAAGGAACCAAAGGCTATTCCCAGAGATACTATGGAACTACACTTATTTTTCCATACTTCAGATCACGACTAGGTCTGGTAGTAGATTGGACTAGATCTGAGAATTGGAACTCCTGAAGCATATGGACAAGAATGCCTCCTACAACTGTTTGAAGTTAAGGAAAAGCAGCTGGGATCCTTGATAAATCTGCATTCATCAGGGCAAGTGAGCCTCATTATCTAATCAGGAGTTTATAAAAAGGCTGGTTTTCTCTCAGGAAGGGAAACAGAAAGACCCTGAACAGAAAATCTGCAAACAGAGAAAAATTCTCCACACCTCAGAAGAGTGTATACATTATCAATCCCCAGGCCAAACAACTGGTTTGTGAGTTGGTATTTATGTCGTGATCACAATTAAAAGTGTTATATTTTGTCATCTGCAAGCAATTAACATCACCCCGGCAATAATAATAGTAGTAGTAGTAGTAGCAGCAGTAGTAAGTGAATTTCATCTATATATCAGTTCTTTATGCTATTCCATACAGTCAACACAGCTGGTGCAAATACAAGTAGTAACACGAACTGACTGAATATACTATTTATCTGTCTGTTGTATAAATAAATAATATATTCTCCCCTGCACTAACAGAGGAACACACTAGATAAATCTACCAGACCTTTTTCCATGGCTAACATTTGAAAATGTAAGAATTCCTCTCTTCTTTCTCCATTTCCTAGGTCTTGTTCTAATTTTTTTATGCAAGCCACATTAGAGGAAGTTAAGCAATAGGGAAGATTAAGGCGGCATTTTCACTTAACCTGCTTGAAGTACCTCACAAGTGAGAACAGTAAGAATCAAAAATGCACAGTACTAAAAATGTATTTACAAAATAGATCCTACTTAACAAGCCAGAATGGTTCGTTTCTCCACACCCTGACCCGGAGGAACCACTTTAGTGCCTGGGGGTAATTCAGTAACCACACCCATTCCGTCACTGTTTTTTCTACCAAGACATCCAGCAAGGCAGCCAATTTGTGAGACCTGTGATGATGGTTTTGTGATACCGACATTTTTCTGCTTGGAAGTTGACTGAGACCACCAACTCATTTCACATAGGCCAGCAAGAGCCATCATATAATAATGACTTTTGGTTTCTACCCACCTGTGCTACATTCAAACTGGTGACCTAGAGGTGAAGGTCTCGATATCCCATTACCAGACCCTCCAGTCTGTAGTCTCCCTGTGCAGTAAGTGTTTCTCTACAGTATAAAGTCAAGAGACAGTGAAATTTGTCTATCTGAAATCTGTTCTCAAGTTCATGGTCAGTCAAACCATTCTGATGCACACCGATATGTACTTCAGATATTGTTTGTGTTGAATATTTTTCAGCCAACACAATAACCCCGAGCAAGGAAAAACCACATAAAAATGAAGATAGAAAATGTAAGTAAAGTATTTCTCAACAGAGTCCAAAATTAAGATCCCAAACTCTCTGCACATTACTAGGAAAAAAGAATTAGCCACTATCAACAAGAATTTGAAAAAAATGCTCATATAATAGTCCAAACATTATTTACACTTCCACCAAGCTACTGAAGTATATGCATTTTTGATAGTTTTAATATCAGCATTATATGCAAATCTTGTGTTGTATTTGCACAAACTGAGAAATTGTTTTGTACTCAGTAGTGCTGATCTGTTTTTAAACCACAGTTTTAAGTATCAGGAACAGTAAATTAACTTCTGTGTTAATTCTGTGTACTACAAAAGTGTTAATTAGTATATTATTAAAACAGTTTTATGGGGAGCTGGGAGAAGAGAAACTAATTTTAAACAGTAACAGTTTGGGTTTGAACTATATGTCTGCCAAAAACAAAATGACTAAATGCTTATATATTTGGAATGTGTTTAACTTAAGTTACAAGAAACCATCTCCTGTAAAATATAAAAGGTATTTTTTAAGAAATAAACATACTTTATACTGTATTAAGTTAAAAATACTGTCTTTCAATGTAACATTCAACCTTGAATTAATCAGATAAAGATGAAAGTGGAGAATTTTGCCAACAGTGTTTCTTACTAACGTCGCTCACTTATGCCTTTCAGCTTGGTATATTTTCTATGAAGGATATCTTGTTAAAACAACTGTTGAAGGCAAATTATATCATATCAACCACACACCATACCCTATGGGAGCTCAAATGTTCCGAAGTCTATGTTAATACAATCCTGCTGCACAATTCAACTAACGGAGGAAAAAAGCAGTTCTTCAGTGACATGTAAGGCTTCATATAAGTACCACATTATCTGTATGTCTTCTAGAAATGAGTCAAAGCCATAGCAAGGATTATACTGAATCAATTTAGGAAGGTAAATATTGTAAACAAGTACCATAAAATAGCCTAGTAGATGATTCTAATCTCCATTTATCAACCAACAAGAAGGCTGCACTTCAGTGCATCTTCCAACAATATATCTGTAGGACAGCAATATTCTCTGGCTCGAGAGACCCATGCAACTCTTCAACAAGGGGTTTGCTGCATTCTAATATAAGATTTACTACGCAATATGCCATGTACTTCCACAATCCCCTTACAAAGTGGTTTTAAAAAAACATGTGTGGCTTTTTGCCTAAGTCTTGTGAGTGTGGTTTCCACTAGTCATAAAGACTAACTACCACTATTCCAGGATGTCCAAAATCTCTTTTGGATTACTACATATAAAGATATACAGTATTGTTTGTTGTACTATTTTGAACTGCAAAAAACAACATACTTTTTATAATCCTTTAACCTTACTGAGGCACACGAGACAAATGGAGGATCTACCAATGTGTTCAGAACATTCTGTCTCCCTTGTTATTTTGTGGGAGCTCCTGCATTGCACTCAACAGACATTGGCCCTTCCTGATTTACAAAGAACTAAAAGGTGAAGACAGAAACAGTAGTACTGACACCTTAAAGTATTTCTAGTCAGCTAGCAAAGTCTCATTTTGTTTATTATTTGGGCTAGACCCCAAACCACTATTTTTGAATTAAAAAAACAAAAACAAAAACAAAAGCTAAACAACAAAACCTCAACAGTGTCAATTCTCCTGTTTAAGCAGGCCACTCAGCAGGCTGACATTCAGCTTCTGATCTGTATTTTTCAAAATATTTTCTGTATACTGACAGAGGTTGCTATAAAAAATTTGTCTCAGTATCCAGCTGGTGATTGACAGTGGGGCCAGTGAGACTGCAGGTGGCTTAAGGAAGGGGAAGGAGCATTAGCTGTGCCACAGTGGTGAAGTAGTATCAGCCTTATGAGCAGGAATGGAGAGAGAGATAAAAGCATGTTCAGGACATATTTCTGAGACAAAAGAATAAAAGAACAGTAACGATGCAATAATGGGCATGACATTAAAAGGAAATTCTAGAACTGCAAAACAGATAAAAAGCAGGAAAAGGTTAAAAAGATTCCATCCTCATTTTATAAAATGTTTTAGCAGCAATAGAAGCAAACTCATTTTCAGGATCTTAAAATCTCTACATCTTCCATGTTACTAGAATATATGGGATCTAAATTGTGAAACCACATGAGGGTTCACTTTTCCTGTCCATGCATCAACGTGGTCCCAATTTTTAAACCGAAGAAATATTCTGTTTTAAAGAGTTTTATCCAATTCTAACCCATGACTTGACAATGGGGTTTTAAAAATCCTGATATATCCATCCAAAAAAATAAGGGTACTTGCTAGTATATACAAGTGCATAACTCCAACCTGGGGTCACATCTGAGCATCATTTTTTTTTTAAAAGCAAAAGGCTAGCTATATTAACGAATGAGGAAGTCAGTTCCCCATGTAGGAGAACCCAACAAAAGGAAATAGCATAGAAGCCACACAGCAATGTTTCATTTATGGACGGGGAAAGGAGAACTGTATTAAATTAAGTGTTTTACTAAAGTATTCATATGTTCCAACTACATCTTTAATATGTAGTTGGAACATATGAATACTTTAGTAAAACACTTAATTTTTTAATTAATATGTAATCTGGCAGTAGCTGCTTGTAAACTGGGACTGGCTACATCACTTTTATATAAATTTGCTAGATGACTAAAACTGTAGGGCCTAATTTTTCAGAAGTGCTGAGCTCTCAAAATTCCAGCTGAAGTAAAAATTAGACCCATAAAACTTGAGCAACACAAAAAACTGCAGAATAGAGCCTCCCCTTTGAATAATGAAATATTTTAACAGACAAGTTTCCATATTTGGAAAATATAGTGTGTGTGAACACATTTGTGTGTGTGCGTGCGCGTATTGGCATGTATATACACCCATCCATACAAGTAGTTGTGAAATCAATGTGGTTTGATTGTGGTAAGTTGCAGAGTTACGTGACAAATATATTTATCACTCTCCTTGGATCACACTACCTGCCCTGTGCTCACTAATACATCTCCCCACACCTTATTCTAATATTTCAAATCCTTGAGCACTTTGAAAGAGCTGTGATTATTTTAAAAATTAACATCCAAGAGAAAAGTTTCCTCCAGATGTTTAGTTTCCTGCCGCCCCATCACATCTGTCTGAGGCAAGGTGGGAAGATTCACATGCAGGCCAGTGTCAGCTTTTCCAAACTTAAAAATGTTGCCAATTTTAGATCAGTTATCTCATAGCCATCTAGGACTAGAAATGGGAATTTTACAATACTGGAAAGGGAAAGGTTCCCATCTTCCCAATGGGACCCAGGACCCACTTCCAACCTTGGAAAAATCTTACAGCTTGTCTACATTAGAAAGGTAAATCAACCTATATAATTACCGAGGTGGTTCATGCCCACACTACCCTCCTTCTGTCGATGGTGCGCGTCCTCACCAGGAATGCTTCCACCGAGTTAAGAGGGGCAGTGGTGGGGACTGAAAGCCTGGGCTCTTGGCTCCACACGCAGTTCCCCGCTCCCAGGAACCAAACTGCCTGCCCCCCAGCTCACGGCTCCCTGTCCTCAGTAGTCCAGCTGCCCACCCCCCAGCTCTCAGTTCCCTGCTGCCAGGAGCCTGGCTGCCCACCCCGCAGCAGCCTGGCTAACCCCCAGGCTCTCGGCTCCCCGCCCTGTTACAACTGCCTAGCTCCCCACTCTGAGCTTACAGCTGGGCGCCCAGGTACAGAGAGGAGCAAAGAGCCCAGGGGGGCAGTCGGGCTCCCGGCAGCAGAGAGTGAGGAGCCAGGAGTCCCTTGGCAGCACCAGGGCTCCCCGCAGGGAGCCCCTGGGCAGCAACCCAGCTGGCAGCAGGGAGCCAGGCAGGCACAGCTTGGATCAGAGGGAGGAGGTGGGCTGGGAGCGGGGAGCCAGAAGGCAGCCAGGTTCTGATCAAGACAAGCACAGCCTGGCTGGGAGTGGGGAGCCCCCTCACCTGCCTCAGTGACAGCCCTGCTTTAAGCATGGAGGTGGGAAATTGACAAGAATGACAGCCAACAGCCAATGTAAGTAATGCAGTGTCTACACAGACACTGCATCACCCTAACTACACTGTCATAAGCCCTACACCTCTCATGGAGGTGGAGTTATTATGTTGGTGTAGTAGGGCACTTACATCGGTGGGAACATGGCTGTAGTGTGTACACTGTCATAACTAGGTCAATGTAAGTTGCCTTGCATCGACCTAACTCTGAAGTAGGGACCAAGCCTTAGACTTGAAAATCAACAGTCAGGAGTCAGGCCTCAGGCCTTTACCTCTCCTGGGATACAATGCCTTAGTTTCCCCACTCTTGGACTGAGCCCTAGGCTACAGTAGCGTGTGTATTAACCGTACTTACTGAGCAGCTGTGTCTAGGTTTGGTACCTGAAATTCTTCCCTTTCTGAGTCTGTGACCATTAGTGGATGTAATGACCCAACAGCCTCCGTAAAACCAAAGTAGTGTTTATTTACCACAGTAGGACCAAATTCACAAGACTTTAAAACAATCTACACGCATGTCTACCTTATCTAAGGCTTGCTGTTAACCAAAGCAGGCCTAGCTTCTTCAGATACTCCAGCATGTGTCTTTAGGTCAGTAAGGTTTCCTGGAACAGATCCCCAAAAACCTCTCTCTCTCTCTCTCTCTCTTTCTCAAGTCCCTTTTTAAACTGCTACAGACCTTTTGAGCTGCTTGTGTTCCTGGGTCCCCCACCCCCAACAACCCCTACGTGTTTGCGGAGAGGTGGCTTAATCTTGAGTCATTGTCCCCCCCTCCCTTGTTTTTCCCAGCAACTGCCCATATTAGTAAATCAACATATTTCCACAGTAAACATCCCAAACAACTAGGTCAACAGACAGTATTCATAAGTTACTACAGAGTAGCTCCACTTCCATCACATACGCTATTTTGGGTCAATTCTGTAGATGTTCTACATAGATTAGGACTTATTCTACACTTACTTGCACCTTGTATTATCATTTATGGCTAAGTGTAGCAAGTGTAAACTAGGAGTAAATTCCTACCATTCTGATCTATTAGGGTTTTATGCTCACTTTGCACAGGTGTAAATGACTACACAAGGTGTGAGGCAATTGACAATTTGACTGATGGTAATTATGGCACCTGACACTACCAGCATACACCATTCTCATTTATGCCCAATATATCTCAAGTAAGGCAGCTTCTATATTCAAGTTAATTTACCCTCTTACAATTTGGTGCAATTTTGGGAAACCAGCATTTATTCCAATATGGATAGAAAAAACAGAAACATTTTCAGAGCTTTGGAAGAAAATGGCTTTTTTTATTAAACTACTTTTCATTCTCGTGAAATACCAGGAGAAATTTTAATGATGCAGAAATATATCCCACGTTTTCTAAAACTTCAAAAATGTTGTTTTCCAAGAATTTTCTCTAACATCCATAGAAGGAAGCAAAATGCCAAACAGTGTAGAAATCCCATGCCTTGCTCACTTGTTAAAGCCACCATCACTGGCAGAATGTGTGTAAAAAGCTCAAGTATTACTTGTAAAAATAACAAGTCTTTTATGTAACTAAAATCTAAGACAAAAAAAAAAAGAATCTTTATGCCCACATCTAAAATCTGCTTTCAAATGCATCACTGAGAAAGTCCCATGCCGAAATTTGTAAGCTACAAAGTGGAAGATCCATCTCAATGCAATTTTTTTTTCACAAACATGATACATTATCATTCTAAATTAAACTGGCATTGTTTTATTTCTATATAATAAATATTTTATCGTGCATTTATACATTTTAACCAATATGTTTGACTCTTTTGCATTTTAGACCATATTTAGACTGTATGTAGCAGTTCTCGGATTACCTTCTTGGTTTGTTATTGTTACCTGTTTTTCACTGACAGACATTGTTTGCATTGCCATCTGGAATGCATACTGTGGCCCTTAGAACACAGACCTCAAACCAGTGGAAACAAAGTACATCGTTGGAAGTGATGGACAGTGTACACCTCAAAAGCATACTGAGTATTGTTCTTGACCCAAGCTGGCACAGATCTACAAAGAAGCGTTCACATGAGTTCCATAAGGAACTACATGCCATTCCTTCTTTGGCTGAGGTTAAGTAACAGTGAAAATCACTGATAATAAAGGACACTAGAATAATAAGAGTAGTAATAATAATAAATAGAAAGGGGGAGATATTCAGTATCAAAAACAAACATGAAGGGGGAAAACAGTAATTTCCTGTTTATGGCTATTTACTTAAAAAATAATAAGTTTCTGTTCTTGATGTGATTTCGCTGCCTTTAAACAATATGTGCATTCATATCAACTCTCAGAATTATGTTTTTCCTTTTAATGGAGATGTAAATTTTTGCCTAAAAACAACAACAAATAGTATTTCCCTGTTTTGGATGGTCTGAGAGTTGAATTTACTAATCTGTTAATCGAAAATAAATATGCACAACAGCAATCCCATCATTCTTCCCTGTAAAACCACAGGCATGGCAGAATGGGTATAAATATGAGAGGCATAGTGACCAACAGCTAGCAATTTCATTTAAATTCAGATTTACAAAATCAGTCTCAGGAAGCACGTGCAAAAATTATGTAAGAATGGCCATAATGAGTCAGACCAATGGTCTATCTAGCCCTATATCCTGTCTTCTGACATTGGCCAGTAAGAGATGCTTCAGAGGGAATGAGCAGAACAGGGCAATTTATTGAGTGAGTCATCCACTCCCAGCATCTGGCAGTCAGAGATTTAGGGACATCTACTACATGAGGGTGCATCCCTGACTATCTTGGCTAATAGACATTGATGGACCTACCCTCCATGAATTTATATAATTCTTTTTCAAACCCATTTATACTTTTGGCCTTCATAGCATCCCCTGGCAACAAGTTCCACAGGTTGACTGTGCGTTGTGTGAAGTAGTACTTCATTTTGTTTGTTTTAAACCTACTGCCTATTCATTTCATTGGGTGATGCCTGGTTCTTGTTTTCACTTTCTCCATACCATTCATGATTTTATAGACCTCTATCAAACGCCCCTTTAGCCATCTCTTTTCCAAGCTGAAAAGTCCCAGTCTTTTTAATCTTTCCTCATATGGAAGCTATTCCATACCCTTAATAATTTGTATTACCCTTCTCTGTCCAATTTTCAATTCTAATATATCTTAGTTGAGATAAGGCAACCAGAACTGCATGCAATAATCAAGCTGTGGGCATATCATGGATTTATATAGTGGCATTATGATATTTACTGTCTTATTATCTATCCCTTTCCTAATGGTTCTTAACATGGTTAGCTTTTTTAAGTACCACTGAACATTGAGCGGATGTTTTCAGAGAACTATCCACAGTGACTCTAATAAGCAATATACAAATGTCAACCCAGATGGAGTCCTAACCAAGAATGAATTTTAATATATTCCTCACAATCATGTCTTTCAGGCAAAAGTATGAGTGCACAGTTGAGACTTACACCATGACCTGCAAGTAAACAAGCTTAGAATCTGCTGGAACAACAAAGAAAGAAAATTCCAGAGCTGCAGGACCTCCACATGTTCTGGCTCCTGTCCCCAGATACTGAAATCCATGAACATTTAGCAAAAATGCACCATCTTATCTGAACTGTCACAACAGCACATAATCCAAGTGGTCTCATAGGTAACCAGGACCTGCACCATGGCTCAGGACCATGGTCATCTGCTCTGGAAGCAAGTGAGAAGAGGTTGCAAGGAGCCTCCCCACCTGCGACCTCAAGACCAACCCCAATTGCAATCCTTGTATTCACCTGATTGCAAGGACTAGTGTTAACAGCCACACACAAAAGGGGTGGGAGGACAAAGGACAATGGCTTTGTTCCCTTACAAGATATAGCACTGAGCATACTACCTCTGCAAACCTGGGAGCTCTACAAAGGATTGTGCCTTCTGAAACTACTGTCGAGGTGGGACATCTCAACATCTCTCCCACACATGGCCCGGTGCACTGAAGGCCTAACTGATAGGTCTCCTTACTGATTGTGAAAGGTTGCCTTAATTCACCTTTCCTGTGTAACTCTCAAAAGGTCACTCTGGGAGAGGAGCTGTACTAATGGTTTTCAATTAACTAGAACACCATCATGAATAACCTAGTAACCTAGCCTGTTAATGAATAATACTGCCTAGAACTTTTTTTGTCCCTCTTGTGACACGACCGCTGTTGCAAGACATCAGTATCTCCTACCAGCATACTGTTAAGGAAATTGTGGACACACACAAATCAGAATATTTAATATAAATGTTAATACTCTGAAATTAATTTAACAGCTTGGTTTAAGACTCCAAGGAGCATTCTATGTCAGGAGTGGCTGCTTCTCCCCACAAACCACAGAAGATCTCTGTCATCCTGCAGACACTTCATGGAAAGACTAATGAAGTTGCCTTAATCTGTTTGGCAAACTTAATGGTTTTCATTTGGTTTATAGTACTGTACCTCCACCAGATGA
Organism: Lepidochelys kempii; assembly: GCF_965140285.1. NCBI lineage: Eukaryota > Metazoa > Chordata > Testudines > Cheloniidae > Lepidochelys > Lepidochelys kempii. Next base: position 85,685,309 of record NC_136385.1, on the reverse strand, counting down.
ATCCGCAAACTGAATTTTACAGCAGCTCAGGAGCACTTTTTAATGGATGATTACCTGATGCTATAGCAATTCAATCCCACAGTTATCACCAGTGCTGATGCATAGCCTGGATACAAGGCTGATACTATCCAGGTTGGAGTACTTGTGGCACCATAGAGACTAACAAATTTATTTGTTAGTCTTTAAGGTGCCACAAATACTCCTTTTTGCGAATACAGACTACCACGGCTGCTACTCTGAAAACTATCCCGGTTGATATGAATTAGATATGTCTCTGTCCCTTTACAGGGTTTGCCTGCCAAATAACTATCAGTAGTAATCAAGAAGTAATGCAACAACTCTAAAAGCTACTAGTACCCCTAGAAGCAAGCAAGCCTCTTGCTATGATAATCATAACATGGTGTCTTAGTTATGAGATCTATGCATTGCCTAGGGCAAGCAGCAAGCCACTGTGCCTGACTAAGCCATGTTAGCTAGATTTTTCATTCCAAGCATCTTTGGAGTTTGGGGGGTGAGGAGCGGGGGAAGGAAATCTGAGAATGTCAAGCAAAAGTCTTTGTTTATACCGTTTGGTTTTATAATTCAAACATCTCAGATTTCGTATGGGTTGCATTGTCATGCTTAATCAGGAAAATCACACCATCATGCAGGTTTCTAAGAAGGGCTAAGTGAAATATGTAAAGCAACTCAGAAGATTAGGTTTCTCACCCATAATTCAACTATACAAGAATTTCTCATACGACAGAGATTTAATTATATTACGAAAAAGAGGATTGATTTTTAAATGCAATGCAGCTCTTTGGGCCTCTTTATCCCAATAAGTATTTTGTACATTCTTCCTAAGGATCCTGGAACAACTAATGTTTCTTCAATTTTTCAGAGTGGAAGCCTCATTGTGGTAGACTTTGAAATCAACTGACACAAAGGACCAAAATCAATCTTGCTTTTTTCCCAGACCTAAGTCAATAACCTGGATATTGAACATGTTAAGTATTTTGTCTATTTCATATCTCTCTTAAACAACAACAACAATTTCACTTCAGAGAACAAGTCAGCTAATCCTGAATGCCTCTGTTAGCAAGATACCCGGACAAAAAAAGACAATGAGGCAGGTAACTCCCTTGGGACAATGAAAATACAACCCTACAAAGCAACAGTACTTCTCATTCCACTGTATAGTAATGAAACCTGTGAACCAATGATTATGTGTAAAAGGGTGAAACCTGATTATATTTCTATGGCTCTATACATTCAATAAGTTCCAAACAGAAAGTGTGTTATGTGTTTTTCTGTGGTTTTCATCATCATTTTTAAATACATATCACAATGTTGTAATGAATCTAATAGCTCATTACTGAACACTGTGTTAACCCCCAATTCAACATCCAGTCAGCAGAGGACTGAATAACTTCTCTTTCCTGCATAAGGAAAGAGATGTATGTACAGCTTGATGTCTGAGGAGTTCAGGTTCAGGAGGAAGCTCGGGGACGAGGGAGAACAGGAACAGCCTGGGAGCTATCTGTAGAGATAAGGTCAGACAGGCAGCCTGGGAGGTGAGCTGGAAAGCCTGAGAGCTGGCAGGGGACAGCAGTAGCCACAGCAGAAGGACACCGGGCTACTGACTTCAGGCCAAAAGAAAGAGTGAAGGGTTATGAGGTGTGTGAGAAAATATTTTTATTGGCCCACCTTCTGTTGGTGAGAGAGACAAGCTTTTTAGCTTCCATATGGCTCTTATTCAGCTCTTTTTCATCTCTGTGTAACCTCGAAAGCTTCTCTCTCTCACCAGCAGAAGGTGGGCCAATAAAAGATATTACCTCATCTACTCTCTCTCTCGCTAATATTCTGGGACCAACACAGCAACAACAACACTGCATATAACAAGTTATAATGACAGTTACCTTTATACCCATGTACTAACTTTCCCTGAGGGGCTTTGTTAGAAACTTGCTTTGTTTGTTTACTGTAACCCATTACAGAAATTGTGACATGAGTATTTGAATGTTTTATTCCTGGCAGCCTCACTAAAGGAACTCTCAGTTACACAAAGGTGTAAGTGTTTCTGGGAACATGCTGAGGGCTTCAGCCTGAAGGGCTAGCGCTCGGAATGCCTAGAGCACTTGCCTTTGAGCTTATGGTATACCCAGCCTACTATCAAACACCTATAGGACTAGTCTACCACCAAACCCATACCACTCTGTAGTGAGTGGGGTTTGTTACACCATTTGCTTTGCTCTGAAATTTGACGATCTCTGTGTGGCTTTTCCGACTCTAGGAATTTCACATATAAGTCACTCATAAAAAGGCATAACGGGTGAAATTCACCACAGTGAAGATGTGTCCACACCACTGAGGCTCTACTGAGCCACTGACCAGAGGGTAGGAGTACTTGTGGCACCTTAGAGACTAACCAATTTATTTGAGCATAAGCTTTCGTTAGCTACAGCTCACTTCATCAGATGCAAACTGTGGAAAATACAGATGTTTTTATACACACAGACCATGAAAAAAATGGGTGTTTATCACTACTAAAGGTTTTCTCTCCCCGCACCCCACTCTCCTGCTGGTAATAGCTTATCTAAAGTGATCACTCTCCTTACAATGTGTATGATAATCAAGGTGGGCCATTTCCAGCACAAATTCAGGGTTTAACAAGAACGTCTGAGAAACTGTGGAGGGGGGGAAGGAATAAACAAGGGGAAATAGGTTATTTTTTATAATGAATCAACTATTCCCAGTCTCTATTCAAGCCTAAGTTAATTGTATCCAATTTGCAAATTAATTCCAATTCAGCAGTCTCTCATTGGAGTCTGTTTTCGAAGTTTTTTTGTTGAAGGATAATCACTTTGAGATCAGAAATCGAGTGACCAGAGAGATTGAAGTGTTCTCTGACTGGTTAATGAATGTTATATAAAATTCTTGACATCGGATTTGTATCCATTTATTCTTTTACGTAGGGACTGTCCAGTTTGCCCACTGTACATGGTAGAGGGGCATTACAAACAGGGAAAGATAAAGAATGAGCTCTCAAAAATGGATACTCTCATAAAAAAACAACCTTCCACACAAACTTCCTCGTGGCTGGACTTTACTAAAACTAGACAAGCCATTTACAACACACACTTTGCTTCTCTACAAAAGAAAAAGGACACTGAACTTTCTAAACTACTACATGCCACAAGGGGCCCCAGCAATGGTTCCCTCAACCCATCCAGCAATATTGTTAACCTATCCAACTATACTCTTAGCCCAGCAGAAGCAGCTGTCCTGTCTCGGGGCCTCTCCTTCTGCCCCTCTACCCCCACGAACATGATACAGTTCTGTGGTGACCTAGAATCCTATTTTCGACGTGTCCGACTCAAGGAATATTTCCAACACACCTCTGAGCAACATACTAATCCACAGAGACCTCCCTACCAACACTACAAAAAGAAGGATTCTAGGTGGACTCCTCCTGAAGGTCAAGACAGCAGACTGGACTTCTACATAGAGTGCTTCCGCCGACGTGCACAGGCTGAAATTGTGGAAAAGCAGCATCACTTGCCCCATAACCTCAGCCATGCTGAACACAACGCCATCCACAGCCTCAGAAACAACTCTTGACATCATCATCAAAAAGGCTGACAAAGAAGGTGCTGTTGTCATCATGAATAGGTCACAATATGAACAAGAGGCTGCTCGGCAGCTCTCCAACACCACTTTCTACAAGCCATTACCCTATGATCCCACTGAGAGTTACCAAAAGCAACTACAGCATTTGCTCAAGAAACTCCCTGAAAAAGCACAAGATCAAATCCACACAGACACACCCCTGGAACCCCAACCCGGGATATTCTATCTACTACCCAAGATCCATAAAGCTGGAAATCCTGGGCGCCCCATCATCTCAGGCATTGGCACCCTAACAGCAGGATTGTCTGGCTATGTAGACTCCTTCCTCAGGCCCTACCTACCAGCACTCCCAGCTACCTTCGAGACATCACTGACTTCCTGAGGAAACTACAATCCATCCGTGATCTTCCTGATAACACCATCCTGGTCACTATGGATGTAGAAGCCCTCTACACCAACATTCCACACAAAGATGGACTACAAGCCGTCAAGAACACTATCCCCGATAATATCACGGCTAACCTGGTGGCTGAACTTTGTGACTTTGTACTTACCCATAACTATTTTACATTTGGGGACAATGTATACCTTCAGATCAGCGGCACTGCTATGGGTACCCGCATGGCCCCACAGTATGCCAACATTTTTATGGCTGACTTAGAACAACACTTCCTCAGCTCTCGTCCCCTAACGCCCCTACTCTACTTGCACTATATTGATGACATCTTCATCATCTGGACCCATGGAAAAGAAGCTTTTGAGGAATTCCACCATGATTTCAACAATTTCCATCCCACCATCAACCTTAGCCTGGTCCAGTCCACACAAGAGATCCACTTCCTGGACAGTACAGTGCTAATAATTACCAACAGAAGAGTGGGGTGGGGTTGAGGGGGGGGTGGGGAGAAAACCTGGATTTGTGCTGGAAATGGCCCACCTTGATTATCATACACATTGTAAGGAGAGTGATCACTTTAGATAAGCTATTACCAGCAGGAGAGTGGGGTGGGGGGAGAGAAAACCTTTTGTAGTGATAAACACCCATTTTTTCATGGTCTGTATGTATAAAAACATCTTCTGTATTTTCCACAGTATGCATCCGATGAAGTGAGCCGTAGCTCACGAAAGCTTATGCTCAAATAAATTGGTTAGTCTCTAAGGTGCCACAAGTACTCCTTTTCTTTTTGTGAATACAGACTAACATGGCTGTTACTCTGAAACCTGACCAGAGGGTGCAGATTAGTTAATGTGTGTATACAGGAGGGACTCCACACCAGAGCCGTCCCTTGGGTATGGCGAATCGGGGTGACCACCCCGGGCCCTGCACTTTGGGGGGCCCTGCGCTTCGATAAAATCGTGAGGAGGCAGACAGGGAGGTGAGGCAGGAGGCGGGCAGGCGAGCAGGGTGAGGAGGAGAACAGGGAGGCGAGTGGCAGGCGGGCAGGGCTAGGAGGAGCTCCCCTACCAGAACCTCCCCCTGCCCCAGCACCTACTGCCTGCCACGGATCAGATGTTTCATGCCAACAGGAGGCGCTGTGGGGGGAGGGGAGAGGGCAGAGGGTGCAGCGCACTCATGGAAGGGGGCAGAACTGGGTGGGAAGAGGCGGGGCAGGAAGAGGCAGGGCAAAGGTGGGAAGAAGCAGGGTGGGAGTGGGACCTTGGGGGAAGGGGTGGAATGGGGGCGGGGCCTGGGCGGAGCTGGGGGAGCACCCCCCAGCAGATTAGAAACTCAGCGCCTATATCCCAGGCCCCGCACCTCGCTAGGGATGGGCCTGCTCCACACCATCTCTAAAAACAAGCCAGGATGGAGAGGAATGTTGGATGCCAGCTGGCGAAGGCTGCGTTTATGCAGACTGAGTAGCCTAAAAACTCCACAAAGACTTTGATGGGCAGCAGCTGCTATTCATCTGTGGTGGGGTCTGTGCTGCAGTGCAATAGCCAGCCCGTGGACAGGAGGATGAATTTTAACCCACTCACGCACTGGCTAGTGCCTCACAAAGTCCATTTCATTGACATTTGTGCAGGAAGAGGTGAATTTCACCCTTAATACAGTCAGCTAAAAAGAGGTTATAAACAAGGAACTAATTCCCAAATATATCATATTTATTGTAAATGGCAAGCATCTCTCTAATAAACGCTGCATGATACAGCACTTCAGGTTGCTCTGCACCACAATCTGCAACCTGAGAGATGACACAAACCCACTGTCATTTCTTGAAATACTGAGTCCACAAAGTTCAGTGAAACTATGATGGCAAAAGGTATCTAATCTAACCAGTCTCTCATAGTACAACCCACTGGGAAAGATGAAGTTTGAAAACATCATGTCTTCCCTCACTGTTGGCCAGATTTTTCCCTTTGGTTTACCGGTTTTCAGAAGATATGGGGAAGTTCTATATATTAATGCAGCATTCTTTTTTGACAGTGTGTGAATTTATCCCTATGTTGTTACACTCACCACAGATAAAATTATGGTTCATCTTCCTAGCTCAAAATTTCATTAAAACACTCGTATTTGCTTTCTTCTTTAATTTTCAAAAGTCATGTAATTGTTCAATTTTAAGTAGGTGTACACAGTCTTCTCCCAGTTAAGATTTAAAATAGGACTTGTGCTTCCTGTATCCCAATTTGAAAAGATGCAGAATTTCCTTAATTCTTAATTTTCTCCATCTGAGCAATCTCTCTCTTATAGGGAAAATTTAAATGACTCCAAATGAAGACTTGCTTTAAATTGAGGAAGTCTGTTGCTATTGTAAAAGTAGTTAACTAAAAGAAACAGTCAGAATTTTCCTTATATCATATGTTCAGTGATATTTGTCAGGCTGTGTGTGGAACAAAATCTGTATCACTTTTAATCACGGCAAAGCTAAAAAGAGTTACATTGCGAAACAACAAGAGGGTGTTAACTTAAACCCTAAATACACAGGATTTAATTGTGCTCTCAATGAGGGTAAGCCATATGAAGGGACGCGAGAAAGTAAATGACTGAATAGAATCATCTTTAAGGGTACAATACCTTCGGGATACTGAAGGAAACCTCAACCCATTTAAAAGGGTGTAGCAAGCGCTGCTCCCAACTGTAATCCACCCCCAGGGTTAGGAATGGAGAGATTAGGGCTATACCCCTCCCCACAACTTGCTATAACCTTGTGAAGCCAAGACTTTACAGCAGGCATTACTAGTCTGCTCCAAGCCATTGTGTACAACAGCTCTGAAAGATGGATTATGCCTACCCCTAGCATGCTATGCAGAAGAGCTCTTTATCCTCTCTAGTGTACCTGATCAGATGGATAAATCAATGATCTGGAAGAAAACAAAACCCCTGCTGGTACAATTTGCAGATGACACAAAACTGATGAAGTGGTAAACAATGATATGGACAGGTCACTTCTACAGAGCAATCTAGATTTCATGGTAAACTGGGCTCGCTTGAACAACATATGAATACATCTAAATTCAAGATCATACATCGAGGAACGAAGGACACAGGTTACACTTATAGGATGGGGGATTTTATTTTGGAGTAGTGACTTGGGAAAGGACTTTGGGGTTATGGTGGGCCAGGGCCATCTTTCTATTTTGTACAGGTCCAGCACAATGGCATCCCAGCCCACGATTGGGGTCTCAGTACTATAGCAATACTCATAATAAATTATAATACCACTGATAAAGGCACTGGTGAGATCATTACTGGAACTGTGTCCAGTCCTTGTATCCACACTTCAGAATGGATGCTGACAAACTAAAAAGAGTTCAGAAAAGATCTCCAAGAATGATCTGAGGCCTGGGAAACACGCTTTACAGTGAGAAAGTAAAGTAGCTCAATCTACTTAGTTTACCAAAGAGACGGTTAAGAAGCAACTTGACCATGGTCTACAAGTACCTACATGGGGAAAAACTGTTCTGATAATAAAGGGCTCTTTTATCTAGCAGACAAAGCATAACAACATCCAATGGATGGACCCTGAAGTTAAACAAAGTCAGACTAGAAATAAGGGGCACATTTTTAACAGTGAGGGCAACTAACTATATGAGCATATATAGGGATGTGTTGGATCGATCATCACTTGAACTCTTTAAATCAAGATTTTCTTTCTAAAATATATGCCATCATTCAACCAGAAGTTATGGGCTTGATGCCAGAATCACTTGTTGAAATACTACTGTCTGTGTTATGCAGGTCAGACTAGATGATCATGATGGCCCGTATGGCCTTAAAATCTATTAATATGAACCTATAAAAGTATTCACCATGTGAGAATGTTTTCAGGATCACCACCCAGGCTCACAAGTTACCTTACGAACCTACCAAAACAGACAACCACTACTTGCTGTAGCAGATAAAATTACTTCTAACTCCAGATTTCAGATCCAGGGCACTGATTTATTTCAGCATCGTACAAAGTGCCACACCCCGACTGAACAGTTGAGATACATCTGGCCAATGATCTGGCTGAATATACACAGACAAGGCTGTTAACAAACAAAGATAAAGACTTAAGTCTCCATATACTCTTTTATTCCCAAGCTGACACCCTACATTCTATCAGCACCTCTCTTTTCTGATTCAATTTATTCAATTTGATAATGATTAACAATATCTATGACCAAATATAAGATTCCGCATTACACACTCAGTTATACAAGTATATTGATTGATTAGCAATAACAAAACTATCAATGATAATATTTGACAGCGATTTTGGAAACTTTCCTTGTTTAACCTGATTATATTTTGCTACATCACTGTGATGTTTCATTGTAATGTCATCCTTGTCCTGTACCCAAACCAGGGACAATTCAAGTGTTGAGTAACAGGATACCAAGTAAAACAAAAATGTTGTTTTGCACTCCTTCCCAAAAAAAGCTTTTTCAAAGGTCTGATGAACCAAACTAAACTAGGCCTGTATTTACACTGATTATATAGCTGCTTATATATATTACTAAGTTTATATATGTATTTATTTATTGTGACAAAGTTCCTGCTCTACCTTAAAAATTACCTCGGGTGCTTTTATCAGATTTGTAGACTCCAGGAACACATTAAGACCAAGGATAGTGACCACAGACACAATCACAAGTACAAAGTTTTAGCTGGTTTCAGAGGAACAGCCGTGTTAGTCTGTATTCGCAAAAAGAAAAGGAGTACTTGTGGCACCTTAGAGACTAACCAATTTATTTGAGCATGAGCTTTCGTGAGCTACAGCTCACTTCATCAGATGTTTACCGTGGAAACTGCAGCAGACTTTATATACACACAGAAATCATGAAACAATACCTCCTCCCACCCCACTGTCCTGCTGGTAATAGCTTATCTAAAGTGATCAACAGGTGGGCCATTTCCAGCACAAATCCAGGTTTTCTCACCCTCCACCCCCCCACACAAATTCACTCTCCTGCTGGTGCTAGCCCATCCAAAGTGACAACTCTTTACATAATCAAGTCGGGCTATTTCCTGCATAGATCAAGGTTTTCTCACATCCCCCCCACCCCCATACACACACAAACTCACTCTCCTGCTGGTAATAGCTCATCTAAACTGACCATTCTCCAGGTTTAAATCCAAGTTAAACCAGAACATCTGGGGGGGGGGGTAGGAAAAAACAAGAGGAAACAGGCTACCTTGCATAATGACTTAGCCACTCCCAGTCTCTATTTAAGCCTAAATTAATAGTATCCAATTTGCAAATGAATTCCAATTCAGCAGTTTCTCGCTGGAGTCTGGATTTGAAGTTTTTTTGTTTTAAGATAGCGACCTTCATGTCTGTGATTGCGTGACCAGAGAGATTGAAGTGTTCTCCGACTGGTTTATGAATGTTATAATTCTTGACATCTGATTTGTGTCCATTTATTCTTTTACGTAGAGACTGTCCAGTTTGACCAATGTACATGGCAGAGGGGCATTGCTGGCACATGATGGCATAGATCACATTGGTGGATGTGCAGGTGAACGAGCCTCTGATAGTGTGGCTGTACTGCAAGTTTTATTAAAGCAATAAGTAAAGTTACAATTATGCACACACACGTACATATACACACTGTGACAACGTTCCTTCTCTACCTTGGTGGGTCTTGCGCTTATTGGCGGATTTGCTCGCCTTGGAGATTCACGGCAGCCCGCAGCTTGTCTGTTTTTCTGAACCCACAGTCCAGGTCGACTCCTCCTGTGTCTGACCAGGAGTTGGGAGGATTTGGGGGGAAGCCAGGCCCGCCCTCTACTCCGGGTTCCAGCCCAGGGCCCTGTGGAATGCAGCTGTCTAGAGTGCCTCCTGGAACAGCTGTGCGACACTTACAGCTCCCTGGGCTACTTCCCCATGGCCTCCTCCCAACACCTTCTTTATCCGCACCATAGGACCTTTCTCCTGGTGTCTGATAATGCTTGTACACCTCAGTCCTCCAACAGTCCACATTCTCACTCTCAGCTCCTAGTGCCTCTTGCTCCTAGCTCCTCACACGCACACCACAAACTCAAGTGAGCTCTGGCTTGGCGGTGGGGGACTGGCGGCAGGTGGGCTCCCTCCCACCCGTGCTTCAGACCATCCGGTAGAGTGCGGGTCCACTGCTCTACCTAGGCGTTTACCTTTCTGCCACGCACCCTTCCCCGCCGGAGAACTGGCAAAATTTAGAGGGCGGGGTGATAGAGCGGCTCTGGAAATGGATGAGGCTACTCCAATGCGCTCTCCCTCTGAGGGAGAGCACTGGTGCTTAACCAACTAGTCCTGTCCACGCTCTGGTACCGGCTCAACACCCTGGTCCTGGCCCCAGGTTTCCTGAGCAACCTCCGAACATCGATTCTAGAGTTCTTTTGGTCAGGAATGCACTGGGCCCCTGTCGGGGTTCTTCATCTACCCCTGAAGGAAGGAGGGCAGGGCCTGAAGTGTCTGCACACTCAGGTCTGTGTCTTCCGCCTCCAGGCCCTGCAGAGGCTCCTTTATAGTGCAGGTAGTTCGACGTGGAGCATACTGGCGCACGCCTTCCTGCGCCGCTTCCAAGGGCTCCGATATGACCAGCAGCTCTTTTATCTCTGTCCGAGAGGTTTTCCGTGAGACCTCTCCGGGCTGCCGGTCTTCTACCAGGACCTCCTCCAGACCTGGAAACTGTTCTCAATGACCAGGTCCGTGGCGGCCACCATGGGAGCAGATCTCCTCAGGGAGCCCCTGCTACACAACTCCCAGCTCCGTGTGCAGGTGGCGGAGTCCCGCTCGGTGCGCCAGAGTTTGGTCCTGGTGGAAGTCACGAGAGTCGGAGACCTCCTGGACTACGACCGGAGAGACTGGCTGGATCCCCTGACGCTCCCTCGGCACATGGGGCTCTCCAGACCTCGTACCCCCCCTGGCGCGTACTTCAGGAGGTGAAGGCTGCCTTGATGCCCGCTGCTCGGGCTTATCTCAACCAAGCCCTGCGCGAGGGTGCACCCCGCCCACCCTCTATCCCAGGCCAGCCGAATCTTTCAGTTGGGCCCCTACCCCAACAAACCCCTCACCCTTTCACTGCAAGCCGGCTGCACGAACTGCAGCCGGTCAGCTTCCAAAATCGCGCCACGGAAATATTTATACACACTCACGCTTCACACCCTTCACGCCCACACCCTGGTGTCCCACCCCGATACAAAGGGGCGGGACCTCCTGCCACCTTTGGAGGGTGAGCAAACTTGGTGGGCCAGCCTGTATTCCACCTTGGTCCCGAGGCCCGTCGGGGACATTAGTTGACGGCTCCTTCACGGAGCTGTGAGCACGGGCGTGTTTTTGACACAGTTCACCCCCATCCCGGATACTTGCCCTTTTTGCAACGTGAGGGAAACCCTGGCGCACATATATTTAGAGTGTGCCAGATTGCAGCCCCTTTTCCGGCTCCTCACAAATATTTTATTACGCTTTTGGCTCCAATTTTCCCCTCACTTTTTTATCTACACACTCCCCATCCATGGTCCCACAAAATCGCGAGATCTCCTGGTTAACCTCCTCCTAGCCCTAGCTAAAACAACCATTTATAAAACCAGAGAGGGGAGGTTGGCTAATGAAGCGTCCTGCGATTGTAGGGCCGTTTTCCGATCCTCAGTACATTCACGTATCCGGGCGGAGTTCCTCTGGGCGATGTCCACCGACTCCCTTGACACCTTCGAGGAGCGGTGGGCGCTGTCCGAGGTTCTTTGCTCAGTGACCCCGCCCAGTTCCCTCCGTCTGACCCTTTGATTGAGGGGAAGAGCAAGAGACCCCAGCCGTTGCCGCTGTGGATACCATCATCATTGTCACCTAGGAGGGGTCCTATAACCCGTGGGTGTAATCCCCTCCACCCCAAACTGCCCACCCCACAGCCACGCCCATCTTGTCGGGCACTCTCAGGAGAGGAATAATTGGTGACACTGGGCATGGCACTAGGTAACTTGAGGGGGTGGAAGACCACAAGTGTTGAGGAAGCCGCCCCTGCTCTAGGCCACCAGGTTACTCAGGAGGGTGGAAGACCACGAGTGTCGAGGAAGCCCCCCTGCTCTGGGCCCAGGATAGCCTGAACACTTCTCCCTCCTGAAGGCTGCTGTGTCATACCTTCTGTTTGCTTTTGTTTTGTTGCATAGTTTTGCTTTATCCTCTTTGGTGATTCTTTGTAAGTGTAACACAAATAAAATTCTTTTTTGCTTCAAAAATTACTCTCCTATAGCCATCTGGCCCGACCCTGTCACAACTATATATAAATAAATAAATGATCCATTAAATACATGATAAAATACACTTAAGCCCTTACCATTTTACATGAGGTAAATTTACTTAACCATTGTTTCACCTTCATACATTAGCTCATTCAGTACAGCAATTCTCTGTCCCTTGTATAATACAGTGCAACTTTGGGCACATATATACCTCTTTTAAATCAGTTGGTAGACATGCAGGTCTCTAACCTTCAACAGCATGCCTACAAAAGGTGCAGGGTAGCTCTATTACTCTTAATTTGACCATTACTTATGTGCTCAAGTTCCCACAGTTCTCATACATATTTTACTGCAGGTATTTTGCTAACTACCTCTATGAAAAAATATTAGGTGCTAGTTTCAATCACGTAATGCAAATTACACTTTAGTGAAGCCAATTAATTTGTTTTCTTGCTCAGTTATGTTGTCCATAACTGATATTTTTGGTCCCTTTGGTACTAATATTTCTTGATTTTGTAAGAGTGGTTGTTATTTAAGTGGGGGGCAAAGCGAAACTTTGCCAAGCACATAAGAGCAGCTCAGTCACAAACACATGAATTGACCTTTCCATCTCAGAAAACAGGAACATGAACCTATAGGAAACATTTATGAAGTGAAAATAGAACGTGAGAACAATTTAGGCAAAATACCAGGAAACGCTTCCTAACGCAGAATCATTAGACTGTGACTAATACTTTTCTGAAAGGATGTGGTCCATCTAAACCTGTTTCAGATAATTTCCACAGCAAAGGATAACTGCTAAGTAGGTCAACTGACCAATGCCAAATTCATTTCAAGATTAACTCAAGGTAGATATTACAATGAGGTACTGTAGAGATTAAAGAAAACTTCAGAATTTCTCATTGAACCAGAAGTCATATTGGATCCTGTATTGTAATACAAAACAATCTGCCTAGCATCAGACAGATCGTGACTGCTTATTATTCAGAAAAATATACATTTTCTTATTCTCCATTATGCTATGGTCCACTGATCTATTACAGTGGAATTTTAATAACAGTATGCGTTCAGGGAGGGAGATAACTATAGTATAATTTATAAACAGATACAACCTCCATTCTCTGTTATTGAGGGATTACACACTGGAGCATCATTCTCCCAAATGCTGCATCGGCCAAGCACTGGATGTTCAACTTGGATAACTGAATATGGGCAAACAGATGACCATCTGGTTGCCAGTCATTCTGAAATGGTAGACTTGTTGGCTTACTTCCCCTATTGCACTGGGTAGTCATAGCATGAAGAGGGCTATTTATTTGCAGGACTGCCTAGTGAGTTGAGTTTCAAATCTTGAGCATTGCTTCCAGCCTAATATTCTTCTAGGAGAGGAAAAATTAATGGAGAGGAGATATGCAGACTTTCTTCAAACGATGGGAGAGCATTAGGGACCAGACTCAAGTACAAGAGAGGGTCTCAAAATCTGAAGTGGAAGAGAGAGGTTGTCCTGAGAAGACATCTAATGTTCAGGAGACATGGTCCTCCTCTTGCGTGCTGTACGAGGGACGGCTGATGAAGTAGCTACTTGCTCTTCAGTATGGAGACCCTGACGCCCCTGCCAAGGCCTTCCTACAGGAATTCCAAAACATGGAATATTAAAGCTGATATTAGAGAAGCATTATGGACTCTACACTGTTACTTTAAATGCTAGCCTTGCTCTCATGTACTTCACATAGGAGAATGTTTTTCTTGAGGCTAGAAGAATACAAATGATACTTTCAGAATATCTTATCTTATTTCAGGTGACTCTCAATTGCCAGACAGCTGCGTTTAAGCTGTCTGGCTCCTGACGGACCTTGAAACAAAAGATTCCTGGCATTGGTGGAGCAAGGAAGGTCTCACTGTTGGGATTAGTAGGTCAAATAGTACCCAGTGAAGTACCATTTGGGACTACTAATGTTTTCTGCTTTTTGAGCGTCTGAATTGCCCTCAGTAGGAAATGGAAGGCAAGGCATATAGATCTCGTGTCCAGTTCTGAGCCAGGGCATTTGTTACTTTGACCCTTGGCTCACTGACAGGGAAAATTGATGACTACCTTGAGAATGAAGAGAGACAAACAGGACCAAACACTGGGGAGCCAAAGTCCTTGTCAGGAGTCTAACCTGCAGGAGAAGCCCCTACTCAATTTGCCAAATATTTCTCCTGCTGAGCCACTCTACAGTGACCTTTAAAATTGCTTTCAGTGTAGAGATTGTGGACAGACAGCAGGATCTTTCTGCCCAGGACAACTGCATTTGCAGCTCCTTGTGGAAGGATGGACGCCTGTTCCCACACATCAGATTACATAAATTGATAGCAAATCTGTTCTAAAATGTCCGAAAGGGATCACTTTGAGCTCCAGACATCCGTATTGTGCATCCTCTCTGAGGACCAAGCCCCTAGGATTGTTCTTATCCCTGAGTGGGTGATGCAACCTTGTAGGCTGCCATGAGCCATAATAGCTACTCTCAGAAGCTTGCATAGTGGAAAAATTCTGTCTTTTGTTCCTCAGTCATCTGATGTCAGGTGAGACATAAGACTGTATTGAAGATGTGAAAGGAAGATCTACAGGTCTCATGTGAGCCCAGGCCAATGGAAAAAATTATATGTGGTACCATCATTTAGAAATGAAATGAGGGGAAAGGATGGCAACATCTCTGAGATTGTCAACCTCTTTGATATTGTCATAATTCTTCCCGTCTCTCCTGAATTTGACAGCAATGTCATTACTTTTTACTTGGGTTTATAGCTGTCTACAGAGGGGCCACTTGGCTCGTTTCCCAATCTAGAACCAAGCGGTGATTCTCCAATCTGAACTGCTCATTTCTGTGGATGTCTTCTACTGCTTTGTCTTTGTATGGTAAACTGAATACAGAGTTATCTAAGAAAGGACAAAAGGGATCCCCTCATTGTCCCAAGGGCTCCTACTGCCATGACAACTACCTCTGTGAGTACTCTGGGAGCAATAGCCTGGCCAAAAAATCTGTGCTGTAAATGCTGTCATCCCACAAGGTAAAGTATATGCTCCTCCTGTGAGACCCTATAAATGAGAATATGGAGAAGGTATCCTTCTGATCTACAGGGAATAAGAAAATCCCCTATACTGATTGAATGGATATGGCCTTTTCGATCTTGGTCTTGATCTCTACTGAGAACATACTGAGGTATTCTAAGTCAAGCACCGCTCTGTTTCCACCAGATTTCTTTGTGACTAGGAACAGGATGAAGCAGAGGGCCTAGATCTATTATCTCATTCCACAAAAGGTAGCAGTTATCCCAGTGCCCGTCCCAATGCTTCCCTGGTTTGGATAATGGTGGAAATTAAATGAATCTATACCTCAGGAGCTGGAGTAAATCTACTGAATAACTCCTTTGAATTACCTCCAAAAATTACTTGTCTGAACAGGAGAGCAACTAGCGATCTGTATACTGGAGAAGATGGCTGCCCATTTGGGGTGCCAGTACAGATTAGGCTAGAGCACTGCAGACTGCTTAAAGTTTCCACAAGAGAGTTGTCTCTATCCTTACCTGACCCCTGGAGGGTTCTCTTTCCAGTTGAATATCCTGACTGGAAACCCAGAGAGGGTGTTTGGCCCAGGCATAAGGTTTCTATTTTCTCCTATATTCTCTGGCAAGGACCACAGACTTCCTAAATTTACCTGGTAATTCTGCTATTTCCTTGTCCATCAGCTCCCCCAGTAGTTCTCTGGAAACATCCACTCAATGTGCGGCGGCAGTCAAAAACATGAACAGAATGTTGGGAATCATTAAGAAAGGGATAGATAATAAGACAGAAAATATATTGCCTCTATATAAATCTATGGTATGCCCACATCTTGAATACTGCATGCAGATGTGGCTGCCCCATCTCAAAAAAGATATATTGGAATTGGAAAAGGTTCAGAAAAGGACAACAAAAATTATTAGGGGTATGGAATAGCTTCCATATGAGGAGAGATTAATTAGACTGGGACTTTTCAGCTTAAAAAAGAGATGATTAAGGGGGATATGATAGAGGTTTATAAAATCATGACGGGTGTGGAGAAAGTAAATAAGGCAGTGTTATTTACTCCTCCTCATAACACAAGAACTAGAGGTCACCAAGTGAAATTAATAGACAGCAAGTTTAAAACAAACAAAAGCAAGTATTTTTTCACATAACACACAGTCAACCTGTGGAAATCTTTGCCAGAGGATGTTGTGAAGCCAAGACTATAACAGGGTTCAAAAAGGTTTCAGAGTAACAGCCGTGTTAGTCTGTATTCGCAAAAAGAAAAGGAGTACTTGTGGCACCTTAGAGACTAACCAATTTATTTGAGCATAAGCTTTCGTGAGCTACAGCTCACTTCATCGGATGCATACTGTGGAAAGCGTAGAAGATATTTTTATACACACAAAACATGAAAAAATACCTCCCCCCACCCCACTCTCCTGCTGGTAATAGTTTATCTAAAGTGATCACTCTCCTTACAATGTGTATGATAATCAAGTTGGGCCATTTCTAGCACAAATCCAGGTTTTATCCCCCCCCCCCACACACACACACAAACCCACTCGCCTGCTGGTAATAGGTTATCTAAAGTGACCACTCTCCTTACAATGTGTATGATAATCAAGGTGGGCCATTTCCAGCACAAATCCTGGGTTTAACAAGAACGTCGGGGGGGGGGGGGGAGAAGGGGAAATAGGTTACCTTGCATAATGACTTAGCCACTCCCAGTCTCTATTTAAGCCTAAGTTAATTGTATCCAATTTGCAAATGAATTCCAATTCAAACAGTCTCCCGCTGGAGTCTGGATTTGAAGTTTTTTTGTTGTAATATCGCAACTTTCATGTCTGTAATCGCATGACCAGAGAGATCGAAGTGTTCTCCGACTGGTTTATGAATGTTATAATTCTTGACATCTGATTTGTGTCCATTTATTCTTTTACGTAGAGACTGTCCAGTTTGACCAATGTACATGGCAGAGGGCCATTGCTGGCACAAGATGGCATATATCACATTGGTGGATGTGCAGGTGAACGAGCCTCTGATAGTGTGGCTGATGTTATTAGGCCCTGTGATGGTGTCCCCTGAATAGATATGTGGGCACAGTTGGCAACGGGCTTTGCTGCAAGGATACGTTCCTGGGTTAGTGGTTCTGTTGTGTGGTATGTGGTTGCTGGTGAGTATTTGCTTCAGGTTGGGGGCTGTCTGTAGGCAAGGACTGGCCTGTCTCCCAAGAATTGTGAGAGTGTTGGGTCACCCTTCAGGATAGGTTGTAGATCCTTAATAATGCATTGGAGAGGTTTTAGTTGGGGGCTGAAGGTGACGGCTAGTGGCGTTCTGTTATTTTCTTTATTAGGCCTGTCCTGTAGTAGGTGACTTCTGGGAACTCTTCTGGCTCTATCAATCTGTTTCTTCACTTCCGCAGGTGGGTATTATAATTGTAAGAATGCTTGATAGAGATCTTGTAGGTGTTTGTCTCTGTCTGAGGGGTTGGAGCAAATGCAAAAAAGAACTAGATACATTCATGGAGGATAGGTCCATTAACGGCTATTAGCCAGGATGGGCAGGGTTGGTGTCCCCAGCCTCTGTTTGCCAGAAGCTAGGAATGGGCAAGGGGATAGATCACTTGATAATTGCCTGTTCTGTTCATTCCCTCCAAAGCACCTGGCATTGGCCACTGCTGGAATACAGGATACTGGGCTAAACAGATAATTGGTCTGATCCAGTATGGCCATTCTTATGTTCTTTCCCTGTCCTTTGGAGGCACTCTCATAGTGTTTCACCTTAGAGGGGAGAGAACTATTACTAGCTCTCCATTACTCCTTTTGCTTCCCCTTTTGGACTGGGGTGAGGATGACACTGTGTTAGTAAGGAATTGTATTACAACCTGCAAGTTGTATTAGTAAGGAAGGCCGTACTGAGGAGTGATCCCATGAACCCATTCTTTGCAGGATCAAAGAGCCAAGGGGATGAAGACATATGAGCTCTTCTAATGGATAACCTCGGGGGCTCTGCTGCAGAGGAGACCCAATAAAGAGGAATCCGGGGGTTCAAAGAGCTGAAGAAGACTCTGGAGGAGTATGTAATTATTCACAGAGACTGTCTGAGGAGATTTGGGTCTCCGTCTGGCTCCTCTGAGCCTTTTCATTCATTTGTAAGAAGGTAGGGTAGGGAGGAAATGTGCTCTGTGACCATCAGGGAAATCACAGTGAGAGCAGACCCAAGCAGCCGAGAGCTGGGTATGCTCTGGCTCTTGTGAGGTAGGTTAGGCAGTTTTGCTCCCCACGTAGAGAGTTAGGGGGAGCTTGTCAAAGGTTGCTTATCTGCATTGCACTCTGTGACACAAAGAGGACCAGAGATGAACCCTAAACTGGAGGGATTTCCTGTGAAGGACCTGTGAAAAGGAAAATCTTCTCCATCTGTATATTCCGAGGTGCGTGATGAGGACTCAGACCCATAGCCGGGTTTTCTTTCTAGGTTTATTCACTATGCTGCACTCGTAGAGGATGAGCAGAGGTACCAAACATAGATTTATCTGCCATGTTGTGCTCCATGAAGATGAGGAGTGATATAAGATGCTGTTGTTCTGCCATACAGCACTCTGTGAAGATGAGCAGGGCTACCAGACAGTGAGCTTCTTTGCCAATCTGATGCTGCCCAAGGGCTTTTGTATCCAGGGGAGAAGAGCACAGGATACTCCCACCATGCTGGCTGCCTCCAAAAGTCCTATATCTCTGTCTTCTTCCTATCTTTGACTGCAATGCAGCACTCTATGAAGGTGAGCCAGGGCACAAGCCCCCAGAGTTTTAGGCAAATAAAAAAAGAGGGCTTCTCACGTCAAAAAGGGATGATTCTGGAAGTGAACTGAGGTTTCTTTGGGGTTTAATTGTCATTTCCTACTCTGCAACAGGGAGAATCTGGAACTAACTAACCAGCTGTGGAGACAGAAAAAAAAACTGGGTGAGTCTTTAGGAACTGGGCCAAACCCACACCCTTTCCTACCAGTGACTGACAGGTCTGGTTATACCTCAAAAGCTGTAGACAGGCCATCTGTAACAAGACTGTGGATTTTAGTATGACAGAGAAATGTAAATTATCTCCTTGGCTCCTATACTCTTTGAGCGACCTTTCCTAAGATCCAACAACATCAAGTCCAACCATGATCCTAGAACACTTGTGGATGCAGGAACAGATAGCATTACATTGGCCTACAGTCAGTTAGACTCTTTAGAAAAGTTGTTTCTAGTTACCTGGTCATATCAGAATTAGGCAGCTATGTGTGCCCACACCCATAAAAGGATTGCTGAAGGAATCCCTCACCCCAAACCTCTTACCAGTCTGCTTTACAGCATGGGAGGGCATTATCCTCCTGCCATCACATTTTTTTGGTGGGAAAACTAAAAATTAATCTTTGGGTGTGTGTCTGACACTCTCTTCTTCCTAGCTGACCTCCAAAAAAGATTCCTCAGAAAGAGCTTGGTAAGCTTAGAGCATGGTTTCCAGTTTTCCAACCTAAACTCTCCTTCACTTAGTTTTCCTGTATTACAGTAGCCACACTTCAGAACCTGAACTAAAGAATACTACCACAGCATCTCCTCAACTAATTATGTGGAACACTGTAAATACTGCAATTCATAGATTCCAAGGCTAGAAGGGACCATTGTGAATACCTAGTCTGACCTCCTATATAACAAAGACCATAGAATTCCCCCCAAATAATGCCTTTTGAACTAGAGTATATCTTTTAAAATATATCCAAACTTGATTTAAAAATTTTCCGTTGAAAGAGAATCCACCACAACCCTTGGTAAACTGTTCAAATGGTTAATCACTCAATGATTACCTGTTCTGTTCATTCCCCCTGAAGCATCTCTGCACTGGCCACTGCCAAAAGACAGGATACTGGGCTAGATGGACCTCTGTTCTGACCCAGAATGGCCATTCTTATGTTCTAATTACCGTCACTGTTAAAAATGTACACCTTATTTCCAGTCTGAATTTGTCTAGCTTCAACTACCAGCCACTGGATCATGTTATACCTTTCTCTGCTAGATTGAAGGCCCCATTATCTAATATTTGTTCCCTACATATTTAGTTGCAGAGGCAAAATTGTAAAGTTTTAAATGACTACTACATATTTAGTTCTTTGAAACCTCCATTGAATATGAAAACAAACTCCATGATCACTTTCTAATTTTATTTTAGTGTGCCAGCAAAACATGAACTTTTGGCAGACAGCAGGGCAATACGGGCATTTTGCACTAGCTTTTAGGATTAGGTATATTCCCCTTAATCCCTGGTGGAACTTCCAATAACATTAATTGGAGTAATATTCACAGGGGTCATAGGCAGCATACAACAGTCACCATTCTAAATATTTAAAGTTTTGCCTACGTAACTACTGTTACTGTGGTATTTACCGTCTTTCTTAATACTATTAATTGCAGTACTTGTAAAGACTTTAATAATGATGATCACTGCATGGTGCAACTCCTCTCAGAAATTTGTGCTGCAACATCCTTATTGTGCAAAATGATTTTGCACAATATCACCACACATCTTTAAACACAATATCACAAATTGTTGCTTTTGTCAAAGTTAGGCACAAGACACCAGTGAAAGAAACCTGGGTAAAAAGGACAGTCAGTAATTCACACACACTAGTACTGGATTTAGGTTAGAAAAGGTTATTCTGCATATTCACTATACACAGATCTCTTACTCAAGTAATCCCTTGAACCACAGACACTCGGTGTTATGCACTTGGACTTTAGTAAATGTAATCACATGCATTGTCCAATAGGGCTACAACCCTTTTCAATAACCTCTTACAATAAATCTTGGACTACTTAAGGCTCCAGGTATTGTGTATCTTTATGGAAAATGATTTTTTTTAGGTTCATGATACATAGGGTTGCCAGGTGTCTGGTTTTCAACCAGAACACCCAGGCGAAAATGGACCCTGGTGGCTCCGGTCAGCACCACTGACCGGGCTGTTAAAAGTCCAGTCAGCAGTGTAGTGGGGCTTGCCAGCCCTGGTTCCGCTAAGCTCCCAGAAGTGAGGCACCGGGGTGATCAGGGAAGCTCCGCGCGCTGTCCCTGCCCCTAGCACTGGCTCCACAACTCCCATTGGCCAGGAACCAGAGCTACCTGGCCACGCCTCCGCCTGGGGGCCAGACATTCCATCTGCTTACAGCTGCAGTGTGGCATCAGAGCAGGTACGGAGCCTGCCTCAGCCCCACTGCACAACTGACCGTGAGCTGCCTCAGGTAAAAGTGCCGCCTGGTTGGAGCCTGAACCCCCTCCTGCACCCAAACCCCCTGCCACAGATCAGAACCCCCTCCTGCACCCTAACTCCCTCCCAGAGCCCACACCTCAACCCCCTGCCCCAGTCCCCTCCCAGAGCCTGCACCTCACATCCCAACCCCTTACCCCAGCCCTGAACCCCCTCCAGCACCCAAGCCCCCTTCCCCAGTCCTGAGCCTCCTCCTGAATCCTTAACCCCTCATCCCTACCCCCACACCAGAGCCCACATCCCCAGCCAGAGCCCACACCCCTTCCTGCACCCCAACTCCCTGCCCCAGCGTGGAGCCCCCTCCCACACCTTGAACTCATTTCTGGCCCTACCCCAGAGTCCGCATCCCCAGCCAGAGCCCTCACCCGCTCCTGCACCCCAACCCCCTGACCCAGCACAGTGAAAGTGAGTGAGAGTCAGCAACGGAGAGAGGGGGGATGGAGTAGGGGCGGAGCCTTGGAGAAGGGGCAGGGCAGAGGTGTTCGGTTTTGTGAAATTAGAAAGTTGAAAACCCTAATGGTACAATGTAAACCTCAGAGCTCAGGACCTCATCGTATTTTTTTTTTCACATTTAGGGGATGGAAAAATTCTATTTACATTAGTAAGTCTCCAAACACCACTCTGGTTCCTGTCCTGTCCTATTCTGCACTGGCCCTTAGTACTCTTGTAGTTTTAAGCAACACTGCTTGGTGACAAGACTGCAGTACCTACAATAGTAAGTACTGCTGTCATCAGAAGTAAATCAGAGGGACCACTGTGTAGCTATTCTGGTTAAACAGCATGTAGAAAGTGATGGTCTTGACCCCTCACACATCCAGTGTCCTTCCCCAAATCCTTTTTTTCCTGAATGCTAAAAAGGTGAAGGCTGCATAAGGGATGAGCAAGCCCTGTGCTACCCAATTTAGTTTCTGAATTAGCTCCACCAGTGAGTGGCCTCTTGCTCACTGAAAGTTCTGCACAAGTGGCCTAACTCTTTGTGATATGAAAGGTGCACAGAATCAGGGCTATAGAAAGTAATCACACTATTGGAGTGTAACTGAAATTTAGCAAAAAAAGTAAGCCAGCAAGTATGACAATGGAAAGATTTATAAATGTTTATGGCAGAACATTATAATAGCGCTCTATAAATAACCAAATTCTACCTCTCATAAAATGTATGCCTGCACAGTACCAAAAGTTCAAATTTGGCTTTCACGTCTAAACTTTTGTCATTTTTACTGAAAGGTTTTCCATGGTTGTAGTTAAATTTTAATGTCAGTGGAAACACATGACCATAGGATCTGAAGAAAGAATTTTCAATAGCATCAACAATGAAAAAGATATAAATTACAGCACACAGCAATTAAATATGCTGTATATGAACTATCCTCAACAGTAGCGCAACTCCAAAGAACCACAGAAAAAATTCTATCAATGTTAGAGTGTAGGGGCAAGGTTGCAGAAGATTGGTGAGGAGCTAAGTGGTGGACTGAGTATGTGACTGGATGTAAGCAGAGGATGCAAGCAGTTTCAATGAACTTTGTCCGACAGACCCTGCCAAAAGATACTGTAGCATAGCTCAGCATATTTTTGCCTGTAAACAAGTTAGTTTATGTAATAAGCATAAATCATACATATAAGACTGTAACCAGCTGTTGACCCCATGTAACCCTGAGATAAGCACAGAGAATATAGCACTGTAGAGGACTCCCCCACAGCAGAGGTAAGCTGTCCCGAACGGCCAGAGTGCCCTGCAGCCCCTCTGTGCATCTGAGGGGTTCCCCATGCAGATTGGAGCGTAAGTTCTTCCTTCCTTCCTTCCTTCCTTCCTTCCTTCAATAAAGCGTAGTTTACTATTCTTAGGCCTGAGTGTCCTCCTTTCGCTGTTATCCACCCTGCCCGCCCCGGCCCTTGCGGGCACAACTGGCATCACGAACAGGATACCAGCGGAGGGATGCCTCTTTGGGGAAGGAAGGATAAGGGGGAGGGAGAGAGCCAGTAACCCCCGGCTCCTGCTCAAGCTCTTTCCATGCAGTGGGGGCAACCAACCCCGCCAGCTTGCAAGCCACCAGTGCCCACCGTCCCATGGAGGGCCACCCGGGGATGCAGTTCTCTCCCTCCCCCTTATCCTAGGCTCACATATTCGGGTCTGCTCTTTGCATATCTGTACGCAAGCGCCACACAGGAGCAGACTATAAAGGGGTTGGAGGAACTCATCTGCTATTATGGATCCCCCCTCGAGGTGCAAACTGACCAGGGAACCCATTTTACGGGAATGGAAGTAAGAAAATGGCCTAGGGGATGGGGGATTGAGCATATGTTCCACATCGCACACCACCCGCAGGGCGCCGGGCTTACTGAATGCATGAACGGCTTGCTTAAAGAACAGTTACGCAAACTATCTCCCACCAAGTCCCTGGCCGGGTGGAGCCGTAATCTTCACCAAGCCACAGCTGCGCTCCATGACCGCCCCCCGTGTGTTGTGAGTGCAGCACCTGCACCCACAAGCCCACTTCCCCATTCGGGCCACCCCGGGAAGTGCTGGTCTCGATCTACAGCCCAATAGCCTGAACCTTGTAAGTACTAGCTTAGCCATAGGACTCCCACAAGGCTATTATGGGCACATTGCCCCAGGCAGCAGTCTGGCCCTTAAGGGCACAGATGTTGTGGAGGAAGTAATCAACGCTGATTATACCGGGGAGGTTAAGGTGCTCTTGGTTCACAATGGCCCGCAGGCAGTAACCCTTCCCCAAGGCGAACGTATTGTGCAATTGATTTGCGAGCGCATTGGGTTGCCTGATGTCCAGGAAGTGGATGCGCTTGCACCCACCACCTGAGTGGGAGGGTTCAGCTCAACTGGACGTGCAGTTTGGGTTCATGACCCCACCAAACATAACCCACTCGAAGAGGAAATCCTAGCTGATGGTCCCGGGGACACTCATCTCTTACTGCTAAAAGGGGAAGACGCCCCAATTTATGTGCCTTCTAAGCGTCTTTCTTCCAGGCAAGCATAGCCGCCGCATTGCAGTTCGGGCAGCTCTGTGGAGTGTCCCAGTCACGCCACCCGAAGGCTGACACCTGCGATGGCCCTACAACGTGTTCTCTACGGCATATTCCTCCTACTAATTTTAGCTGCAATAGGTGCCCAAGCCACATGGCACCACAACTCGGCTGTCCAGTGGATGCAATCGGTGGCACTAGCAGGATAAGTGCATTGAGGCTGATGTTCAAAATATGATGGACCATTTGAAAGTGTTACATGACGTGGGCTCTGAGATTTCTGTATGGGATGACCCTTGGCGGTGGCTAACCTCCTGCCTTCCAGATCTCGGCGCCTGGGGGAGATGCATCGGGCTCCTGCTATTGATTGGACTACTGGGCTTTGTATTTCTGTCTGTCATTGTTCAGTGTTCCATGAATTGCTCCTCCACCCTCCTGGCCCAACTAGCAACCCCCAAATCAGTGCGCACACTCGCCGAGCACTGGTGGCAGTAACTAATACACCTCAGTCTGCCAAGGGGTGGAGTGTAGGGGCAAGGTTGCAGAAAATTGGCGAGGAGCTAAGTGGTGGACTGAGTATGTGACTGGATGTAAGCAGAGGATGCAGGCAGTTTCAATGAACTTTGTCTGACAGACCCTGCCAAAAGATACTGTAGCATAGCTCAGAATATTTTTGCCTATAAACAAGTTAGTTTATGTAATAAGCATAAATCATACATATAAGACTGTAACCAGCTGTTGACCCCATGTAACCCCGAGATAAGCACAGAGAATATAGCGCTGCAGAGGATTCCCCCACGGTGGAGTCCTGCCTGGTCAGCTGTCCCGAACGGCCAGAGTCCCCTGCAGCCCCTCCGCATGCCCTAGGGGCTCCCCACGCAGATTGGAGCATAAGTTCTTCCTTCCTTCCGTCAATAAAGCGTAGTTTACTATTCTTAGGCCTGAGTGTCCTCCTTTCGCTGGTATCTCTCCCTTCCCCCCCGCCCTGCCCTTGCGGGCACATAGAGGAAAGTCTAAACCTGCTACATAACTTCTTTAGAGAGAAATATATTACATTCTTCCCAAACAATCTATGCTTATTATGTGACATTAATAGCATGATAAGGTTTATAACAATTCAGATAAGCAAGATCAGCCATATTAAATTAAATAATTATATTTAGGCTTGGCAGAATTCAAATTATATTTTTGATCATTTTGATGGATAACACCAATTTTTGTTTTTAAACATTTTGGGGATTTTATTGATGTAAATTTTCACAACTGCACAAAATTATGGGTTTTAAACATTCTATTTTTATCTATTTACATTTTCACAGTTGTGTGAAATTATGCTGGGGTCAAACAATAATTATTTAATAATAGTAGTCATTGAGATTCAAAAATTAAAGATTTATATAACTCTTAACATACAAATTATCAACATTGCATGTCAAAATACAAATATCCTTAAACTCTAATAATTTCTCAAGCAGCAGTTTTCTTACCTTCCTAATCTGTAAATTTCTATTATCAAGGGAAATATTTTTCTGACAGTTTGTGTGTAAATGCCTACATCACTGCTTATCGACATTTATTGATAAAAATCTAATCCTTTCAAGACTAATTATAATGTTGACTGTTGCATCAAACTTAAAATTTTTGAGACTATTTTGCCAATATTTGCCTTTAATTAATACACACCCAGAACACTTTTCTTGCTGTCACGTCTGCTATCTATTGCAACTTCACTGACTGCAAATGATATTATTAAAAACTATGCCTATCAAAGTATTCGTAAGCGTTTTGAATGAAGCCATCACTGTGCTTGCAACCCCCAGCAAAGTTGGCCAGACAACTATCCACTACCTTCTGCCAAGAGTTGTATCTCCACAGCCAGTTTCCAGAGTCATGAAGTCAGTTTTACAAACTGACATGAACCACTGATGGCAAATCTAACATTATGCTTAAAGAAATCATTGAGCATTTATAGTTACTGAACTGGTGTATAACAAATAAAACTACTGCTCAAAGATAAGTACAGTACATCCATCTAAAGTCACCTTTCCGAACAGAATGCTCATGGTTCTTCAAATTCTTCCCAGAGACAGACTACACTATACAACAGGGGTAGTCAATAGGCAGACCACGGGCCAAATCTGGACAGTCAGACACTTTTGAATGAACCCCAAAATCTTTTGATTTAGTTATTATTATCATAATAATAATGGACCTTGACAAAAAATAATTGATTACCCTCGTATACAGTGTCATATCTGGATGGATGGCTTATAAAATTATCACAGATTAAAAAATCATCTACAGAATGATCAATAAATCAATGTAAACCATGAATAAAAAGAAAATAATTTAACTCTAAAAACAGAAAAATGGAGGATGACCAGATGACTCAGCAGTAAATCAGGCTACCATCGTGGCTCAACAAGCAAATTAACACTTTGGAAATCTTTGGCTCGGTCTTGATTTCTCTTTATGTTCTAATATCGCAAACTTTAATTCTTCTTTGTATTCTTCTCTTACAAACTTTAATTCTATTCTTCATCCACTCTATAGCTACAACTTTTACTACTGTGGTGGTTTCTCCAGTTACTAAATTAATTAATCAAATTGACAACAAGCTATAGAATAATTGGAGGGTAATATGAACTGAAGAAACACAACAAATATTGCTTTCTTGCTAAAGAAACCTCTAGCTACAATGTAAACACTATTTTTTCTAGAAATTAATTTCTATTGAGCAAACTGTAGTATTTTCTTTATCTCCTTGTAGATAACTGATATAATATGCCACAAAACAGGAATATAGTTAGAATATAAAAATTAAACATTAAGGGAAAGTAAACAGTTTGGAAATTCAATAAAAATAATCAGAAAAGTGGTAATGCATTTGCAAAATATTAACACAGTCATCTGTAATATAGTTATAAAATGTCATCTCTCTCATTTCTTACTGGAAATGGATTATTGAATCTAATCATGAAAGATTATAATTCTTAAAATATTCAAAAAGAAACTCTGCGGACTGTCCAAATCATGTTACATTTGCTTGCCCATATTAATAGACATCTACAGTACTTTCATCAGAAGTACTAGTAACATTTGGTAGTTAGCCACAAATGCAGGTACCATTAGGCAATGGACAAAGGCAACCGACAAAGCAAGAGGACAACTCCAATTTAACAGTCCCGTAAGGTACATACTAATTAGCTGCAAAGCTATGAAATCCTAGCTAGCATGTTAAATCTGCTACATGACAGTATAATTTGACTTCTTAAAGGATTATGCAAATTATAACTCATCATTCCATTACATGACTGAAAAAAGTGACAGCTAATTTATACATAACACACCTTTCAAATCCCTAAGATGTGAAACACCTGTGCAATATACTTTGCCTAGATTTTGTACTGTATAAGTGCTTGTTTATTGCAATATACAGAAGAGATTTAATAAAGTCACAAGATTTTTTTAATCTCCTTTTTAACTTTTAGAGCACAATTCCAAAGAATTAAACAACAATGTTCTGTCCCTGTTTTAGTGGTTTTTCATTTAAATAGAAGTATAAGGTTTCAATACAGGTTTAATTTCTGATAGCGGGAGAGCACGAGCACTAATGCACGAGCCAGAGGTAAGACTCACACAGATTTCAACATACTTTTGGTAGGTAGATTCACAGTAGATTCCGTCATATCTGTAGATTTTCCTACATTCTGATTGGTTGGGCAGAGGATGCTGGACAGTTATTCTGTAGAGGTATCAAAAACAGATATACATGACTAGAGATTCTCTACAGTCAACTGTAATGCAGGACAATAAGTATGTTGAATTTTAACATCTGTCTGATCTCTTTACATAATTGCATTGTGCACACACACCCAGCAGTTTCCACTTCTTTTGAAATTTGCAATGAGAATAAACAAAATGTCAATTCTCCACGAGAGCAATGTTTCCCTTCTCAAAGCAACGAATGTGGAAGATGTAAAGAATTTCATAGATACAAAACTGAATACATTCTTTACACATTTTGGGTGAATAAAATACTGCTTATCTCATTGACATACTTTGCTGGTTGTGGCAATCTTTACTCAGGCAGAATTCCCACTGATAGAAATGGGAGTTCTGCCTGAATAAGGACTAAAAAACCCAGCTAATTAAAACCCTGAGCCTGCTCCCACTGAAGTCAACAGCAAATCTCCCATTGACTTCAGTAACAAAGGATCAGGGATACAGCAGCATTTTAGGGTCTGATCTTAAAGGTGCTGATCACCTTTTAAATAGGGCTCTATGTCCTCAACTTACATTGACATCAAAGGATGGTGAAAGCACTTGGCACCAATCACAAACTGCTCAGCACCTTGTGAAATCAGGCCCTTAAAATCTCTGAAAGATTTGCCATTCATTCCATTGCAACCCCCTTTACTTATAACCAACAAGTTATAGTTTATCTATAAAAGTTCAACATCATTTTAAAAAATAAACGAACTGCATTCAGAATAATATCCAACTGATTACTTTTTTCTTAACTTTTC